>NW_024704768.1:1526803-1576072 GCF_018977255.1 Callorhinchus milii
TCCCGACGTGAAAAGCACTATATCAAATGCAAGGATTATTATTATCATTCTGTGAGACGTCTGAACGTAGGCGACGAGGTGCTGTATCACAAGCAAGGATTATCATGACTGTTCTATTGCACAGCCTTGAAAAATACACAGTCACTACACTTTACAGTGAAGGAGGATTTGAAGCGTCGACATCTTTGCTCCCTGCCTTTCATGCCCTGTGTCCCAGAGTTGGAGAGAGGTGGGGTGGGGGGGAGAGAAACGACTTACAAACAAAATATTACTGCCAGCCAAGATTCCCTCGATCAGCACAGCAAGCAACACATGAATGAATATGTAAGCAAATAGAGGAAGGAATAAATAAGCGTTAATGTTTTGGGGAGAGAGCCTTTCACACACAGCGCTGTCATTTGGCATTCTCTAACTCCAGAGTAATGTCACATTGACTGTCCAATTCCCCCAAATATCCCATGAATTTTAAGTATGAATTAGCTTTGCTAAGTTCCCTCGCTTGTTGATTGAATCACAGGAGTTCCAACAATGATCTAATCAGCGCTCGCAAATGCTACCATTTACATTTCTTCCCCGAGCTGTAACAGATGGGATCAGACGGGTTCCTGCGCTGAGCCGCTGATGGATGGCTGCGCATTTTGTCTCTGCTTCTGTTTGTCGTGGTTTAACTGCGAATCTGCAGCTCCCACCGCAGCCGGAGAGCGCGGGGAACGCACGCTGCAATCAAACCACACTTGCATTTCAATTAGGCTTTTCTGTCTGTCTGTCTGTCTGTCTGTCTGTCATGTCTCTGTGTCTGTGCGCGCGTGTGTGTGTGTGTGGTTCTCTGTGTGTCTCCATTCGTGTCTCTGTGTCTCTTGGTCTGTGTGTGTCTTTTGTGTGTACATTTGTGTGTGTGAGTGTGTGTGAGGCCGGTGAATAAATGTGTGTGTTTGCTCTGTCCTTGCGAGTGTGAGTGCGCGAGTTAGTGTGTTAGTGTCTCACTGTGTGTGTGTGTGTGTGTGTGTGAGCGTGCAAGTCAGTGGGTGAGCGTGTCAGCAGGTGTGTGAATGTGCGAATGAGTGTGTGATTGAGTGAGTGAGTGTGTGAGTGAGTGTGTGAGTGAGTGTGTGTGTGAGTGAGTGAGTGAGTGTGTGAGTGAGTGAGTGAGTGAGTGTGTGAGTGGAAATGACCGATTTATCCAACCAACGACCCATATCAACTCGTATTTCCCCGCATTTCCCGCCACCATTGGCGATCGGACATTCAGCATCTCTGCCCCCACCCTCTGGACCCCTATCCCTCAACCCCTCTGCCTCACCCCCTCTCTTGCCTCCTTCAAGTCCCATCTAAAGACCTCCCTCTTCGACCCCATGTCTTTGGCCACCCTCCCCTCCCCACCCCCCGCCGCCCTCCACCCCTCCTGACCCCAACTCCCAGCTCACGTCCAGAAAAAACCCTGACTGTCCAGCGCCCTGGGACGTCTTCCTGAAGTGAAGGGGCTAATACAAGTGTAATTTGTTGTCGTTGTTGTCTGGGGGGGATCTACCTGAAGAAGGGCACAGCCCCGCACTGGAATGTCATCCTGGACTGTGAGCCCCAAGTCCCGGATATGGGGGGAGCGCGGCTTTGCGAGTGCGGGGTTGGGGGGGGGGGTCGAGGGGTTATTGGGGTAGAGGACAGGGGATGATGGGTCACAGAGGTGTTAATGATGCAAAACAAAGGGGGGGATTGCAACAAATCAGGGGAATAGAGATGTACCCCATTTTCTCCTTCGTCTTCCTTGCTCTGCCTTCCCCCCCCCCTCCTTTCTGTTAGCCTTAAACGTCTCTCCCCTCCCACTGTGCCCCAGTTCCGTACGAAGGGTCGTGGACCCGAGGCGTTGACTCACTTTCCTCTCTCCATGGATGCTGCCTGATCCGGGCGTTCGATACAGCGCCTCATCACATCGATGAGACGTCTTCAAGCGCTTCACAGGATATCCTGTCAAGTGAATAATCCCCCCATCCCCCCCAAAAAAAAATATAACGGTCGCTTCAAGCTGTGACTCCACGCTTTGGGGGGGGGGGGGGTGGGGCGGGGGGGACACTGCCGTGCGCAATTGGCTTTAGGCGTTTCACCCCCGAAATGCACAGTCACTACACTTTGCAGTGTATCCTGCGAAGCGCTTTGAGACGTATCGACAACAACAACAACAACTAGATTCCATTTACAGAGCGCCTTTCATGTCGGGAGGACGTCCCAAGGCGCTGGACAGTTGGGTCAGGACCCGAGCATTGGGGGGACATGGTCAGGGTGAGGGGAGTGGAGGGAGTGAAGAGGGGGGACATGGTCAGGGTGAGGGGAGGGAAGGGAGGGAGCGAGGAGGGGGTAGGGAGTCGAGAGGGGAGCTGAAGGCACAGTCAAAGAGAAAGGCGAGGCGACGAGGCGCCGGGTCAAATGCGAGGACGGTTACCATTGCTATTATTATTATGATGATGATTAATATTCTGCTCTTGACAAGATGACTGGGGCGAGCGAGTAGCCTTCACCTGGTGTAAAACACGGCAGATTCGCTCTATCGCTGGCTGTGGATGTGGTTTGAGCTCCGCGCTGTGGGAGCAGTTTTTATTTCCCCGTAAATTTCAGGCCGTGAAGGGGAGACAGCTGTTGCCAGTAATGCTAGCACTCCCTCAGCACTCGTTACCCAGCAAATATGGTGCTTTTTATTTACACTGCGCTGCCAGGAGCCTCGGCTCGAAGCCCAGCAAAAAAACAGCTCCGCGCTGCACGTTTCGTTTCAGAAATACGGTCTCAAAAGTGTCTCAAAAGTGCTTCCCGGGCAGTTAGTGTCAACTGTAGTGACTGCGCACTTGTGGGCAAACGCGGCAGCCAATTTGTGGACGTTGAGTGGCCAATTTATCTGGCAATGTAGTTCGCCAAAACGCCAAGAGGAGCTCAAGTTTTTTCGTCTCGAAGAGGATCGTGGGATCTTTGACATAAGAACAATATATTATTATTATTATTATTATTATTATTATTATTATTATTATTATTATCATTATCATTATCATTATCATTATTATTTTTATTATTATTATTATTATTATTATTATTATTATTATTATTTTTATACAAGAACATAAAAAATGCGAGTCAAAAAAAAAGACCAAGGTCCATCTAGTTCACCTTCCGCCTTCCCGCCGGTCGAACTATATCCCATAATATTACTTCATTGAGTCATAGAATCATGGAATCCTACAGCACAGAAGGAGGCCATTCGGCCCATCGTGCCTGTGCTGTCGCTTTGAAAGAGCCACCAACGAGTCCCACTCCCCCCGCGCGCTCTCTCTCTCCCCCGTAGCCTTGCAAATTTGTCCTCCCCCAAATTTCTTAAAAGGGAACTATCTCATCTGTGTTTGAAGGAATCAGCCCGTCCCCCTGGGGAGCGAGTTCCACAGGCTCACTATTCGCCTGATTAGGCAAACGGGACCTTGATTTAACCTATTATCCGAAGGACGGCACCTCCGACAGCACAGCAAAGCCCCCCGGCACTGCACTGGAACATCAGCCGAGGCTGGGGGTCTCTCGTCCTCACGTGGGCTTTGACTTTCTCACCCAGAAATACCAACTGAGCCGAACCTGGACAGGTTCCTGATACCTGAAAGGATGGAGGTTACTGAGCGATGAGGCGGATGGGGGGGGGGTTGGATGGGGAGGAGACAGAGCGGTGACTGATGCGACTCTGTTCCGAAACATAGATTTCCTGTTTCTTACTTGAAATATTCAAACCCACAAAGTAATTGTGAGATTCCTGCGATTATCGGATTTCGGTCTTTGTGAGATAACAGCGATGGTGATACAGCACCGCATCACCTTATTGAGACATCTGAAGAATGCGCACACGTCTCAGAATATACTGTGAAGTGAAGTGACTGTGTATTTGGTGGGCGAAACGCAACAGCCAATCAAACCCGGTCCTCTTGCTTGCGAGGCGAGTGCACTAACCACTATGTGTGGCTCCATAATTTTGCGAGTGTGTGTGTGTGTGCGAGTGTGTGTGTGTGCGTGTGTGTGCACGAGAGTGTGTGTGTGTGCGTGAGAGCGTGTGTGTGTGCACGAGAGTGTGTGTGTGCGTGAGAGTGTGTGTGTGTGTGAGGGTGCGTGTCTGTGCGAGAGTGTGCATGTGCGCGGGTGTGTTTGTGTGTGCGCGCGAGAGTGCGTGTGTGTGCGCGGGTGTGTTTGTGTGTGCGCGTGGGAGTGCGTGTGTGTGCGCTGGTGTGTGTGCGCGCGCGAGAGTGTGCGCGTGCGCGCGAGAGTCCCTCTTTCTCCCATCGCTTTCATTTGAAGTCATTATCGTCTCAGCCGCTGTTTGATGACAGTCCGCCCTCACCCCATCTCCATCCCACCCTGACCATTCACCGCGGTGAGAGAGAGAGCGAGAGCGAGAGAGAGAGAGAGAGCGAGAGCGAGAGCAAGAGAGAGAGAGAGAGCGAGAGATCATGTTAACATTCCGCTCAGAGTTCGGCGGCGGAGGGAACCGTCACCGTCTCTGCAGCACATCGCACGGGAGGCAACATCTGCTGGTGCTCAGAAGACAAACTCGGAGATGTGTTGGCAGTTTCCCAGTCAGCGCCGTAAATAACCAGTAATGGTTACAAATGACAGCCCAGATATGCTGGTGCAGGATGTAAGAGGAAAAATTCCGAGCCAACTGAGACGTGTACATCACGCTGTACAACAGCGCAAACGATATTTAGTGTCGAGGAAATCACTGTCCTGTCTTTGAGTGCTTGAGAGAGCCCATTTGTAGGGATGCGTTATGGATCGCTGTAGACAGCGGGGCTGAGGAATTAGCTAAGAACCTCTTAATCATCGCCTTGTTCACCTACCTTCTTGCAGCCTTTAAATTAGCCAAGAGAAAGACGGCACAAGTCAAGCCCTGCTCGTGTGTACACGCGCACATCCACGCAGACAGATATGCTTATTAAAATTATTTACAGTCGAGGGAACTGGCACTGCGTATATCACCGGCTTCTGAGCTGCATGTAAATCCCGCATTCAACGTTCCCAGCCCGGAACGTCACCTCAAACCCCAGGGTTAGTTTGCACGGAGTTTCTCCCCCTTCTTAAGGTTCAACCTTAGAGCCAATTTCGGTTACAAACGCACGCAGTCACTACACGCTGAGGTCAGTCCAGCGAAGCGCTTCGAGAGGTCCTCCGGACGCAAAAGGGGCCCTGGAATCCCCAGAAAAAATGTGGTCGCTCCATCCACGACTGTCTGTGGGGACGCTGCCGCGCGCAGTTGGTCGCCGTGTTTCGCCCACAAAATCCACAGTCACTAGACTTTACGGTACGTTCCGTGAAGCGCTTTGAGACGTTTGAACGACGTGATAAAACCCGATAACAACTGCAAGGATTATTACTGTTCTTTTTGTTCTCGAAAAGTAAAGATTATCACTACATATAACCTTGTGGGGAATTTTGGAAAAGGGACTCAGGATTCAGAATTAATAATATTAATAATAATAATCCCGGCGTTTGACACAGCGCCTCATCACGGCTTCGAGACGTCTCAAAGCGCTTCACGGGACACACTGTAAAAGTGAAGCGACTGTGTATTTTGTGGGTGAAACCTGGAATCCACTTCTCTGCTGCGCTAAAGGGACAAAGACCTTTAAATCAGCTTTCGGATCGCAAACCGAATTTATAAATATGATTGGAATAAAGGGGGTGAATTTACGGTCAATTATAACTTATTCCCTGCTGCGCCGGTAACAGCGAGAAAGAAGTCTGTCGGCGTTCAATGGGAACTGCTGTCATGATGAGTGACTGTGTGTTTTTTCAGACGAACAAATAAGTATTGTAGATGAATTAATATAACAACAAACGACATTTGCACAGCGCCCGCCTTTCACGTCGGGAGGATGTCCCGAGGCGCTGGACAGTCAGGGATTCGGACCCGAGCTGGGGTTTGGGATCAGGGAGTGGGGTGGAGGGTGGGGAGGGTGGTGGTGGGGGGGGGGTGTGGTAGGAGGGTGTCCGAAGGCGCTGTCGAAGAGGAGGGTCTTGAGACGGATCTTGAAGACGCTACCGTGCGTGGAGGGCGTTATATAAGTGCAAGTTGTTGTTGTTGTTGTTGTTGACGGAGGCGAGCGAGGGGGCGAGGCGCAGGGACCGTGGGGTGGAGTCCCACAGGGTGGGGGCAGAGGCTGAAGGCCCGACCCCCGACATATAGCCAACGGGGTCAGCAAATCCCACAGTCAGACGAGCAGTCAATTCAGTTATATTCGGGTGAATTGGGTAGAATTTGGGGATGTGTGTGCGTGTGCGTCTGTGTGTGTGTGTGTGTGACATGTGGGCGTGTGTGTGTGTGTGTGAGTGATGTGTGAGTGTGTGTGTGTGTGTGTATGACACATGGGCGTGCGTGTACGCGTGTGCGCATACAACAACAACTTGCACTCACATAGCTCCCTCCGCGCAGGACAGCGTCTCAGAGCGATTCGCCTCTGAGTGCCCCTCCGGCGCGCGTGCGCGCGCGTGTGTTTGGGGCGTAGTGACTGTTTGTTTTTCGCGGGGGCGAGCGATTCGCCTGCAGTAACTCTGACAACCGTCGGCTCTGTGCGAAATAACAAAAGGAACATTGTTTGCTTCACTGATATAAATATCCAGTCTCCGCCACTCAACCCACCCTCCGAGCGCCCTCCCGTGACACAGTGTGACATTGCCATCAGCCTTCACAAAGCCTCTTCTCTCAGTCACTTCTGTACACCCCCCACCACCCCACACACCAACAACACCCCCCCCCCCACCCCCACCGGCATAAAATTCCGCCTGATCTTAGCCCGGGGGAACCTTTTAAAAGATTGCGCCACTTGGGGGAGATGTACACATTTGTGATACAAGGCGTAATTTTGAAAAGTTTTGGTTTCACACGAGTGACATTAACGACCCCCACGAGCGTTTGCGGGGACGCTGCTGTGCGCAGTCGGCTGCCGCGTTTCGCCCCCGGAATATACAGTCACTCCACGTTGCAGCGCATTCCCGTGAAGCGCTTCGAGACGTCCCAACGACGTGATAAGGGGCTGTATCAAATGCCGGGATCATTATTATTGTGGTTATTATTAATAATATTCTTTAACCGTGTTCCTTTTAAGAAGCAGCACACAAGTTAATCTCTTCCCAGTGCATCGAGTTGTGGATTTAGTCTTCGGTCGGAATTCCCAGTCGGTTATTTTAATGGGTTTGTTGTTTGTCTTATTGTCCAGAGGGTTCAGTTATAAACAGCGAATATTATTTTGTACGCTGCTGTTTGGCCGGTGGCTGTGACACACATGATCTGTGTGTAGGTACGCGCGTGTGCGTGTTTAAGTAACGTGTGTGCGCGTGCGTAGGTGGCACACACGCGTGCATTTGCGTGTGCACAGAGTACACATTTATCAGTGCGTTTCCTGTGTCGAGGCGTACTTCTGTGACTACGTGCGTGGAGATGTGGGCGTGTGCTCCTGTCCGCGTGCGTAATACAGGAGTCGTGTAGCTCAGTGGTTACAACACAGGCAACAGTTCGCTGTGCGTGTGCGGGACACATATCTGTGCCGTGTGGCTGTGCTAACACGTGTGTGTACCCCACGGTTACCCGGCGTGTAACATGAACCCGTCTGACAGCTGCAGAAGATGAGTTGGAGACGTCACTTATGGTGTAACAAGGTATTGTGCTCACAATCCCCTCTCCTGTATAGTACAGTCACTGTCTCCCACACAGCAGCTCAGCACAGACTGTGATTGATTAAAACACTCACAGAGAGAGAGAGAGAGAGAGAGAGCCCTGGGCAGCATCTACAATACAATGCAGTACAAAGTGTAGTGACTGTGTATTTTGTAGAGGCACGTCTATGTCCCGTGAAGCATTTTGAAACGTAAGAGAGAGAGAAAGAGAGAGAGAGAGAGGGAGAGACAGAGAGAGAGAGAGAGAGAGAGAGAGAAGGAGAGAAAGAGAGAGATTGAGAGAGAGAGAGAGAGAGAGGGAGAGAAAGAGAGAGATTGAGGGAGAGAGAGAGATTGAGGGAGAGAAAGAGAGAGCGCGAGAAACAAAGACAGAGTGAGAGAGAGAAGGAAAGAGAGCGAGCGAGGGATAAGAGAGAAGAAGGGAAAGCGTGAAAGAGGAAGAGAGAGTGAGTGAGTGAGTGAGTGAGAACGAGGGGGAGAAAGAGAGAGAGAGTCTGTAAGATTCCTGACTCGGTTGCCCAGAGGGCAGTAACTTTTCACCTACAATATACATACAGTTACTATTAATGATAACCGGGTTAATGTCTCAGGGCACTGGGGATGGGAGGGTTAAAATGACTGGAAAATGGTCTTGAGACAGACCTCGAGTGAGAGGGCAGTGAGAGACTCCGAGAGCGCTTCACAGGGTACACAATACAGTGTAGTGACTGCGTATTTTGTAGGCGAACGTGGAGCCTGTAAAGCGCTCTTATCAACAAATAATAGTAATAATAATCCTTGAACTTGATACAGCGCCTTATCACGTCGTTGAGGCGCCTCAAAGCGCTTCGCGGGATATAACGGTAAAGTGTAGTGACTGTGTGTTTTGCGGACGAAGACATTGCTATTATTTCTCACGGGACTAACAGACCGCGGTAAGTCTCTAACTCTCTCGGGCAAAGGGGCAAGTGGGGAGGTGATGTGGAGAGAGAGAGAGAGTGCATCGCAGCGATGCGGGAAAGTATTTAAACCGTTGGGCGCAATTGGCTGCAGCGTTTTGCCCACCGCAAAACACACAGTCACTCCGCTTTACAGTGTATCTTGTGAAGCGCTTTGACACGTCTCGGGATTAGGCGCTGTATCAAACGCTGTATCAAAATTATTATTATTATTATTATTATTAACGTGCCGTGTAAAAACGTGCGGTTTGATAATAACACTAATAATCCTCGCATTTGACACAGCGCCTTATCGCGTCTTCGTGACGCCTCAAAGCGCTTCGCAGGACGCGCTGTAAAGCGTAGTGACTGTGTACGAATAATAAATTCACAAACACGGGCTTGTATGAAGCTTCAGAACGCCCCAGAAAAAAGCACGTGTCTCAACAGTCCCCCTATCTTTCCCCCCCTCACCCCCCCTTCCCCCCCCCCCCCCCCACCACCCCCCCACTCCTCACGCTCCCCACTCCAAGGGAATTCTTGCTTGACAATGCTGTACTGTCCTCACTGTGAGCAGGAAGGCCTGAGGCCTCGCTGGCCGGGGATAGACAGTGTTCAGTTACCGCAAACACCTGTGCCTCGCCCCGGGGCTCCGGCAGGAAGGAAAGCTTTATTAATTACCCAGAACACGTCCATTAATCACCCGATCCAATCGGCCTGTCGTGCTAATTATTAATCGCGCTTGTTTAAACAAAATGGCCACTGAGTCTCGCTCGCCCGCGCTGGGCTGGAAATCTGATCAGCGGCGCGTTCCCAACCCGAGACACAATTGTTCCTCTTATTCTTCTTTCCCCCCCCCACCCCACAACCCCCACCCCCCCCCCCCCACCCCACCCCATTCACTCTGGGTCAGGAGCCGGTGGCTTCAGGACTAAAGTGTGACGTTTATTCTGATGCTGATGTCAGTCTGGCCCGGGGGTTGCGAGTTCAAGCCCTAACCCCCCTCCCTTCACCCACTCCAACACCCCCCTCCCCTACTCCCCCCCCCCCACCCTCCCCCAGGCAACACATCGCTCACAGTCCAGTCTGACTCTCCAGCGCAGTGCTGGGGGAGACACTGTGGGGGTGGGAGGGGGGGGAGGGGGCGCCGGGGGATACGGGACAGAGGCAGGTAATTGGACTTGAGGTACAGATCAGCCGAGAGAATGGCAGAACAGGCTCGAGGGGCTGAATGGCCTCCTCCTGTTCCTACATTACTATGTTTACTCCCCATCTGTGCCCTATTCGGGTAGAGGCCAAATAGTCCTCTTTAACGCCATCGCAAAAGAGAAGGGGGTTTCTCTGTCCTGACGTCTTGGCCAACAATCCCCACAGATACAAATAAAACTGGTCGTTTCATCTCACGATGCTGTATTAAATGCAAGTTGTTGTTGTTTGGACGGTGGTGGTGGTGGTGGAGTGGGGGGGAGCGAGACGTTGCTGTATGCAAAACCTGCCGCTGTGTCTGTGATCCCCCCCACCACCCCCCCCCCCCAAATAGACAGTCACTACACTTCGTAATAATTACTTTGTGATAATTATTCTAAACTCGCTTTGAGATGTTTCGCTGTGTGAGGTGCTGCAAAACCACAAAGGGTTAATTCGGCCGGGATGACGTAGCCCAAGAAATCCCCCTGTTCTGCACCTGCTTTCCCCCACCCCCACCTCCCCCCCCACCCCCCCACCCTTTCCCCTCCCTCCCCCCTCCCTCCTTCCCCCTCATTCATCAGTCACCCGACTGTTAACTGTTTGAAGGAATTAGGAGATTGTTGAGAAACAGAGAGTGACTGAGAGTTTTGGGGCGACGGTGACAGGTTTGGGAACGTTCTGATGAATTTCCCATCCACCCGGAAGATCCTGGATCCCGGGAAAAATCCAAAGTGCCGCAGCGACTCAGAGTTTAACTAACAGCAATAATAATAATAGCAATAATAATAATAATAATAATAATCCTTGTGTTTGATACGAGTCGTCGAGTCGCGACGTCGCAAAGCCCCTTCACAGAATATACTGTCAAGCGGATATTGACGGGAACGTCGGCCACAGACACCGCGAGCAATGACTCCAAGGGCGGAAACCGTGCGATTGGTGAACCCTCGCGCTCCTCGTCCCCGCTGTGACTCAGGGGTTCAGAGCCCCCGCCCTCGCGAGCGAGAGGACCCGGGTTCGATTCCCGGCGAAATGCTGGGCGAGTTTCCTTACTCCTCACACGCACGCGCGCACACGCACACGCGCACACGCACACGCACACGCATGATAACGATCCCTCCAGAGCGAAAAAAAACGCGCAAATAAAATTGGTCACTCCGACCCGCGGCTCTCTGTGGGGGACGACTCTGCGGTTCGCCCACCAGATACACAGTCACTACACTTTACAGTGTATCCCGCGAAGCGCTTTGAGACGTGTGTCAAACGCCAGGATTATTACTGTCGTTATTATTGCTGTCATTACATGGCACCGAGACACAGGTGGTGGAGCAGAGTGCAGTCTCCCGGTCTGACCACCAGATGGCGCAACTGCCTACACAGCCCACAGGCGCCCCACAGCCCACAGGCGCCCCCTACTGGCAGTTCCATTCAGAACCAACAGGTGAGGAACTCAGCAAAAGCCCCCAATAGGAGTTCCTTTAACCAAGAGGGGGGGGGAAGGGGCTGGGGGGGAGGGGGGGGGGGATAGGGGGAGAGGGGCAGAGCTCTCTGCTCCGGGTTCTTCTGTTTGAAGGATCTATTAAAGCCAACTGTCCTTTATTCAGGCGGCAATTATTTCTTTCTTAGTATCTGTCTGTCCGTCCGTCCGTCTGTCTGTCTGTCTGTCTGTCTGAAGACCTTTCTCTTTGACTGTGCCTTCAGCTCCCCTCTCGACTCTCTACCCCCTCCTCGCTCCCTCCCTTCCCCCCCCCTCACCATTTCCCCCCACTGCTCGGGTCCCGACCCAACTGTACAGCGCCTCGGGACGTCCTCCCGATGTGAAAGGCGCTCTATAAATGGAATCTTGTTGTTGTTGTTGTCTGTCTGTCTGTCTGTCTTTCAAAACACACAGTCACTCAGACATCAAATTCAAGAACGACTACAAAGTACACAGTCACTCCACTTTATTATTTCCTCGAGGTGGGGGGGGGGGGGGGGGGGGGTGGTGGAATCCAGAACAAGGGGGGCATAATCTTAAAATTAGAGCTGGACAGTTTACGAGGGGGCAGTTTTTCACCCAAAGGGGTGAAAGGCGGGGGAGGTGACCGGAGTCGGGGTACAGATCAGCGCAATTGGCTGCCGTGTTTCGCCCACAAAACGCACAGTCACTACACTTTACAGTGTATCCTGTGAAGCGCTTTGAGACGTCTCGCCGTAAGGCGCTGTATCAAATGCGAGGATTATTATTGTGACTGTGGCGGAGGGGGGTGGGTGGAGGGGGGGGTGAGTGGGGGATGGGGATGGGGGGGAAGTGTTCAAAGACTGGAGGCATCAACACAGACCCACACGAGGGATAAACACTTTGAAAACAGCTCCGAGCTGTTGCCCACGTGTCAGGAGTGGGTATTTATTTTGTTTGTGTTTTCACTTCACACATTGAGACGGGCTCGAAAGTCTTGAGCTCCAGACAGGCTAACAATTCATCGGGGGTGGGGAGGTGGGGGGGTGGGGGGGGGGAGGGAAGGGATGGGATGGGAGAGACGGATGGGGTCGACTTTTGACTGCTCCAGACGTCTTCTTTCAGGTCCACTTGTCTAAACATCGGCAGGTAATGGCCGAACCTCACCCGCCAGAGCCACAGACCATCTCAGATGTCAGAGGTCGAGAGATGACACCACAAGCCACAAATCGCGTTCACTAACCCTCTCTCTGACAACTCGGGGCCCTGATACGTTACAATCATAACAATAACAACCCTTGCGTTTGACACAGCGCCTTATCGGGCCTTCGAGGACGTCTCAGAGCGCTTCACGGGATATGCCGCAAAGCGGGGTTGACCGTGTATTTTGTGGGCGAAACGCGGCGGCCAATTGCGCACTGCAGCTACCAATTTATTATTGCTTTTATTTTTTTGAGGGGATTATTACCCCCGGAAAAGCAATCCGCCAATCGACTAACAACCGGGTTCCTACTGACTGCCGGTAAACAAGAGGCGCGTGGAGTAGGGAAACTTGCCTAAGGTTTCGCCCTGTCGTTGATGTAACAGAGACATGATGGAGCGAAGAGGGGGAGAGGGGGAGAGGGAGAGGGGGTGGTGGGGGGGGGTTGATGATCCGAGGCAGGTCAGAGAAATACAGAACCAGCCCAAAGCTGCAGGTATACTCAGTAACGGCTGACGCTAGTTTCAGCCCAAACCCAGCCAGGCTCCTTGACCAGTGCTTTGTTGTTGAAACAAATTGCCTGCCTTAAAAAAGATTTTTATCTGTTGTTCTGACCCATTGTCTGGCCCTGGGGTCTGGGCCGTTGCAATTAACAGGCAGGAGTGATGGGTTTATGGTTGTGTTGGGACAGTCGAGGAGAGTGAGGGAGAGGCTCTGCTGAATATCTCAGCGACCTGCCACATCTCACATTGTTTCTCCAGCCCGACTTGTAAAGAAGAGAGAGACCTCTGGGGACGAGACGCCCAGGCTCTCCCTCAGCCCAGCCCACAGTGGAAACCTGAGCCCTGTTTCCAAACAGAACCATTTTGATGTTGTTTTCGAATCCCCTTCATGCCCCAGCACCTCCCTCCCTCCCTCTCCGACCTGCTCACTCCCCAACATGACCCGCTGCCTCCACTCGACTGGCTCCGGCCTCCTGCACATCCCTCGTGCCCTACGTTCCACCATCGTCGGCTGGGCTTTCAGCCGCTACGCTCCGAAACTCAGGAACTCTCTCTCTCTGTCCCTCCGCCTTGCCCCCTTCCTTCCCCATCTTCCTCCTCCCGCCTCCCGGCTTGGTGTCATGCTCCGCCATTGTCAAGCTACTCTGAGGCGCTGTGTAAATGCAAGTTGTTGTTGTAGAATGTTCCGCCACGGCCAATGGGACTCACCTGGTAGTCCTCCCAGTGTGACAGTGCATTGCTTTTACAGTGGTTCTAAACTGTGGTGAGACAGTCCTGACCGAGGTCCAATGGTCCACAGGGGCTCATTAGGAGATGGTTGTCTCCTGTGTCCTGGTTTGGGAAGGGATCTGAGGAATGGGAAGGGATGGAGGATGGTTGATTGGGAAGGAGGGGGCTGTGCTGGGCTGGGAATGGGGACTCCCTCAGATATCAGTAAGTCCAAGAATCAATTCCCCTCTCCCACACCCCTCTATTTGCCTCTCCATCAATGTACACATGTGTGGAGTCGGGAAACTTGCCTGAGGTGTCGCCCTAACCCGGGTCCTCTCGCTTGCGAGGCGAGGGCTCTAACCCCTGAGCTACAGGGACCCCACAAACTCACGAGAGGGGTAAGGATTGGACCGAGCACTGTCTGAAAAACACCCTCGCCTGGAAGCGTGGAATTATAAGTTAAATTTGCGAAGTTATTAACTCCACAACCAAGGAAAATTACAACAATTGCGATTTAATATCCATTTATTACCCACATCAAAATAAGAGAAAAATTGGCCTTTAAGCTGTATTGGAGTGTTTTGAGCTCCAATTATCCCTAATTATAGTGATAGCAAAAGCCTTGGCAGCCTCTCAAAGCAGCAAATCAATTCTCTGCATCAACATGCGTCAGAAACTCTTGGCTTCGGAAGCTGATATTTTGGTTTCTGTTTCGACTTGAACGCTTTTGAAGTTGTGTTTCGAGGGGCAGGAGCTGTGGCGAAGGCAGAATTCCTGTCAAAACCACGTTAAAGAGGAAAGAGAGGGAGAGAGAGAGAGAGAGAGAGACGGGCGGGGGAGACGAGAGAAGGTTTTGTGTTTTCGTAACAATCTGTCACTTATAACACTGAGCTGATAACACAATACAGAGGCTACTGTGTCCAGGTGAGGGACTTGGACAAGATGCCAACTGTTCACCGTCCCCCTCTCTTTAATAGCAATAATAACAGTAATCCTGGCATTTGACCCGGCGCCTAATCACTTCTCCGAGACGTCTCAAAGCGCTTCACGGAATATACTGTAAAGTGTAGTGACTGTGCATTTTGTGGGCGAAACGCGGCAGCCAATTGCGCTCAGCAGCGTCCCCCACACACAGCCGTGGGTTGAATGACCAATTCTTTGTTGAAGGGGTTATTACCCTCAAAAAGCGATCCGCCAAACGACTAACAACCGAGTTCCTACTTACTGCTGATTAAACAGGTGTGTGGAGAAAGGAAACCTTGCAAGGATTATTATTATTATTATTATAACCCTGCCTAAGGTTTTGTCCCGGCCGGGAATCGGACCCAGACCCTCTCGCTTGCGAGGCGAGTGTGCTGACCAACACGCTATGGGACTGCATCTGAAAGTCTTAAATAAAAACGATACAGCAATAATCCTCAACACTTGAAACTGCATCTTTCTCATCTCAAAGCGCTTCCCGGGACACACTGGAAAGTGCAGTGACTGTGTGTTTTTGCCAACGAACGCAGCCGCCAATTCGCAGACACCAACATCCCAGAAAGAGCCCTCAAGTAAGTGACCGATTTTATTTGGGGGATTGTCGGACACGACACCAGGAGAGAGAGAGAGAAACTCCCTTCTCTTTTCCCAGTAGCGTATAGGGATCTTTAACGTCCGCCTGTTACAGGACACGGCCTGGTTTAACGTCTCATCCGAAGAACGGTGCTGGAAAAAGAATAAGGACGACAGAGAGTGGCGTCCATGTAGCTTAGTGGTTCACAAGCGAGAGGACCCGGGTTCGATTCCCGGGCGGGTCGGAGCGAAACCTTAGGCAAGTTTCTTTACTCCACACTCTGTTTACGCAGCAGTAAGTAGAAACCTGGTTGTTAGTCGATTGGTGATTTGGTTTTCCGGGAGCAATGATACCTTAAAAATATATATAAATAAATAATAATAATTTGGCCACTCAGTCAATCCTTGACTGTTTGCGGGGACGCTGCTGTGCTCGATTGGCTGCCGCGTTTCACCCACAAAATACACAGTCACTACACTTTACCGTATATCCTGCGAAGGGCTTTGAGACGTCTCGAAGACGTGATCAGGCGCCGTGTCAGATGCGAGGATTATTATTATTATTATTAAAGAGATGAAGGGGATTGCATAACTGTTAAAGACGGAGGGAAAGGATTTGGCTGTGTATCAAGCGGTGGAACGAATGGGACATCAGAACATTAAATATAATTGAGTTATGGCTTGTGCTTCGGGCACATCAGAAGGAGCTGGAAACCTGGAAACAGGAAGAAAAAGGAGAGGAGATTAAAAGTCTTTTAATGGAATTATTCTTTGAAAACAATATCTACAGTTCCTTGATAAACACTCATCCACTTGCAGTGTTTAATTCAGCCTTGAAGGGGAATGAGCCGGGCTGGGCTGGGCTGGGCAAGTCAAGGCTGGCTTAACGTAGCCTTGCTGGTGTTACAAACCTATTAATGGCCCCCCCAGCCCCCGCCTCCCCTCCTCGTCAGGCTTAGGATGGAGACGAAAGCTCACCAACCTGAAACGTTAACTCACTTTCCTCTCTCCGCAGATGCTGCCCGAGCTGCTGAGCGTTCCCTGTTGTCGCACTGTTATTTGGGTCCCGTTAAATCCCGATCGTTGGTGCAACACCGGAGCTGTTAATAAGGCTATTTCAGGAACGGTTTGACAAAATACCCGGTGAACAGAATATCAGCCTCCTGCAAAGAGGAGCTTTTTTTAGGAAGCTCAAATACATTGAGAAAAGTAACATCCTTTCAGTTTCGCCCACAAAATATGCGGTCGATTCCCTCTGAATCGTCTCGAAGACGTGATAAGGCGCTCTATCACATGCAACTATTATTATTATTATCCGTAAAGTGGAAGCGTTATTAGTCTGGCTGACAGACACTGAAAACCACTTAGAATTAACTCAAATAAGTGATTTTAAAGTGTAATATTATTATTTTACCGTTATTATTCATATGGAGGTCGGCTTGGACTGTTCGTGTACTGGTCTATCTCAAGGGCTATAACTGCCATCTCCAGAGAGACGCTTATTATTTTAATTATGATATAGAATATCACTTTAGGCAAGTTTCCTTACTCCGCGCACACGCCTTTGTTTACCTCACAGTCAGTAGGAACCTGGTTGTTAATCAATTGGCGGATCGCTTTCCGGGGGTAATAATTCCTCCCCACCCAAAAAAATTATTTGCTCGCTCAACCCACGGCTGTTTGTGTGACGCCGCTGTGCGCGGTTGGCTGCCGCGCTGCGCCCACAAATACACAGTCACTACACTGTACAGTGTATCCTGTGGAGCGCTTTGAGACGTCTCGACGACGTGATAAGGCGCTGCATCAAATGCCAGGGCTATTATATTAGTAAAGCGCCTTAAAGCGCTTTACGGAGACGGTGCGTGTGTGCGCGCGCGTGTGTATGTGGGGTGTGGGGGGGGGAGTGGGGGGAGTGGGGGTGAGGGTGAAGGCTGTTTATCAGGGCTTTGCTCTGTGTTGTCACAGGGATGAGACTCTGTCGTTCCTACGGCTGTTGAGTGTCGGTCTTACTGATGCCGTCGGAGATGACTCGGAATTGGTGAGGTGGTCAGCGGCTGTGACGGGCTGTTTCCAGCAGAGGGCAGTATTTGGGGGCTGCTCTCCGCCCGGGACCCAATACAATGCCACGACTTCCAAGGCATCGTTACTCCATCTCTTTCCGGGTTTTTCCTCCCGAAGTTTTTTTTTCCCCCTCGACTCTCTTCGACGAGCTCTCCCTTTAGCCCAAGGCTCCCTCGCCCTTCCTTCCTGATGCATCCCCGGAACCTTTTGGTTTAACTTCTGATTCCAAGCGAGAGAGAGAGAGAGAGAGAGGGGGGGGGGGCCCGGGTTCGATTCCCGGGCGGGTCAGGTCAGGTCAGGGCGAAACCTTAGGCAAGTTTCCATACTCCACACACACGCACACACACACAAACACACACGCGCCTCTGTTTAAGTAGGAACACGGTTGTTAGTCAATTGTCGGATCACTTTTCCGGGAGTAATAATCCCCGAAAAAAAAATGTGGTCCCTCATTTGCGGGACACCGCTGTGCGCAATTGGCTGCCTGAGTCTGCCCACAAAATACACAGTTACCAACACCTTACATTAAATTCTGTGAAGAGCTTTGAGACGTCCCGACAATGTGATAAGGCGTTTTATCAAACGTTAAGGATTATTTTTATAATTCCCTGTTGAAAGCGATTACAGCCCACAGTTTGGGGGGACGGACAATCTGGGCCAAGTTACCGATTGATGCCCCCGTGTGGGACTGAGCGATACCATCAGTGAGTCTCCATCACTGTTTGCTGTTCACTCCAATAGGCAAAGGGGAAGCTGATGAGGACCATTGCAATCTACTGGTACAAAACTGGTACAGTAGGCGGCACCGTTTAAAGTTCGAGGAGAGAAGGGGCAGCTTTACGCCCAAATACCATGTATTTATTTTATGTACAGTATATTGCACCCATTAGCCAGTGTGTTATTGTATAATAGAGTTATAGCCAGTAACACGCAGTGTGTTATAATAATAATAGTAATAATAAACTTTGCATTTGATGTAGCGCCTTATCACGTCTTCGAGACGCCTCACAGCGCTTCACTGGTTACACTGTATATTTTGTGGGCGTTATATTATAGAATATACAGTGTTATAGCCAGTAACACAGAGTGTGTTATAATATAACAATCATTGCATAATCGTACCCCCTCCCTCCCTGACCTCCCACCACCCCTGATCCCAAACCTCAGCTCGGGTCCAAATCCTTGACTGTCCAGGGCCTTGGGACGTCCTCCCGACGTGAAAGGTGCCGTGTAAGTGTAATGTGTTGCTTTGTCGTTGCATTTGACACAGCGCCTTATCACGTCGTTGAGACGTCTCAAAGCGGTTCACAGAATACGCTGAAAAGTGAATTGACTGTGTGTTCTGTGGGCGAAACAATACACAGTGTTCCGGGCAGTAACCCACGGTGTGTTATTATATAATATACAGTGTCTCTGACAGGTAAATCCTCGGTCGCTACAGACCTTAGCACAAAGCTTCCTGTCAGCTCCCTGCGCTTATCATTTGTAATAAACATGCTTCGTACATTTATAGGGCAATGAAGCTTAATGCGGTTCAATAAACACAGGTTTACAGCCTTGGCAGGCAGTGGCTGAACACATTTGATTGCAAAAAGATGTTGCTTTCAGCCAGGGACGCAGTGTGAGATCTGGAGTGCGTTATGAAGCCCCCTCTCCCCCGCCCACGTCTCGCTCCCCCGACTCAGAGACTGTACACGGGGTACACAGACAGACTGGAGCTAACTCAACTCAACCCGTGTATAGTCTCGCTCACTCGCTCGTTCAGTATCAATTTGCTTCGGAGGATGTTTCCCCCCAGTTTTCTCCCCTGATCTGAAGTCCGGTCCAGGCTGGAGGGGCTGCAGGGGCTGGGGGTCGGGGGAGGGAAGAGGGAGGGAGAGGGTTTCATCCTGTGAAGGGTGTGTGTGTGTGTGTGTGTTAAAAAAATGGGACAAACAGTGAGACGAAAGCTCTCGGTGGGTAATTGAGGAAGTGAGGGTAGGTTATTAGCCATTGTGTGGCTGGCATTGCTATAGATCAGCCGAGCTCCCAGCCGACAGCCTGGCCTGCCTTTCAAAGGCAAGACACTGGCCACAGTTTATGGCTCCTGTTACCCCAGGAAAGAGCCCGACGGATATGGTAAACAGGAGCAATTGCCAGTGAAGTGAACAGAGGGGGGTCCCTTACAGCCAACTGCGGAGACAATTCGAGGGTGTGGAATTGGGAGGGTTTTTTTTTCTTTACGGACAGACTAGAGAAACATTCCAGCTTTTGTTTGCGGAGTTTGGTTGTGGAGTCAAGACTGAGGCGGAGAGATGTTTGTCAGGTCGGGGCATCGAGGGATACGGGGCAAGGGCGGGTAATTGGATTTGAGGTACAGATCAGCCGTGAGCTTATAGAATGGCAGTACAGGCTCGAGGGGCTGAATGGCCTCCTCCTGCTCCTGCGTTTCTATGTTTGCTCGGAATGGTCAACGCTCTGGAATTTCGATTCAGGGATTCGGGAAATCTGTCGGGTTCGATCCCCGGGGCAGGGCGAAACTTTAGGCAAGTTTCCTTACTCCACACACATACACACACACGCCTCTGTTTACTTCTCTGTAAGTAGGAACCCGGTTGTTAATCGATTGGCGGATCGCTTTTCAGGGCTAAAAATCCCTCCCCAAAATAATAATGAATCTTAATCCATAACTGTTTGTGGGACGTCTCTGTGCACAATTAACCGCCGTGTTTCGCCCACAAAATACACAGCCACCACACTTTTCGGTGTATTCTGCCTTCGCAGACGTGCTTTGTGACGTCTCGATGACATGATGAGGAAGGAGCTACGTCAAGTGCCAGGATTATCATTATTATGTTAAATGTTAAACCCGAGCTCCCTGCACTGCGTCCTATTCGGACGGGCGTTAAAGAGGACAAAGCATTTCCAAAGGGCTCTGGTGGTGAGAGTGTTAATATCTCACGCCCTTTGTCCAGACTCTCCTGACGCAAGAGGCGAGGCTCAAGGCCTGCGGAGTCCCAGCGATCTTTGCTGCAGGAAGTTGTGAGCGAGACACGTCTCTCTGCGAGGGGGGAAACTGGGATTGTAAATAGCAGAGGTTTATGGTAGGCTGGTGGGTGGGTTTAGCACAGGGCGGGAGGCCGCGGAGATACAGACGCTACTAAAACTGCCGAGGCCCTATTCAGCCTCCAGGGTGTCTGCCTGCTCTTTTTCTCCTCTCGTTGAGCTTTCACCGAGCGAAACATTTGGCAGCCCTCGGCCGGTCGGCCGTAACATCTCGCTGCACGTGAATAATCATCATCATCATCATCATCATAATAATAATAATAATAATGCTTGCCTTTGATACAGCTGCCTTATCATGTCTTTGAGATGTCTCAAAGCTCTTCACAGGATACACTGTACAGTGAATTGACTGTGCCTTTTGCGGGCGAAACGCAGCAGCCAATTGCGCACAGCAGCGTCCCCGCAAACAGCCGTGGATCGAAGTGACCAATTTATTATTTTTTTGAAGGAATTATGAATCCCGGAAAAATGATCCGCCAATCGACTAACAACCGGGTTCCTACTTACTTGTTTGTGGGACGTTGGCCAAACAAACATCTATCCACCTCAGTCTTGAAAGTGTAAATGGATCCAGAATCCACAGCCTTTTGGGGGAAAGAAAGAGAGAGTTCCACATTTCGCCCACAAAATACACAGTCGATTCACTTTACAGTGTATCCTGTGAAGCGCTTTAAGGCGTCTCAAAGACGTGATAAGGCGCTGTATCAAATGCAACGATGATTATTGTTATTTCCACACCCCTTTGCATGAAAAACTGCCTCCTGATTTCACTCCTCTATGACTTAGCTCTAATTTTAAGATAATGACCCCCTTGTGCTGGATTCCCCCACCTTAATGGCTCTTCCCGCAATATTTCAGTGCAGAAATTGGTTATTGCATTTGTCTAGAGAACACCCTTGACAGCAGTTCCCTGTGAAGTGCTCGGAGTGTTATAGTTGGTGTTGCAGGCACGCTACAATATCCGTATTATCTAATGAAGGAGTTAATGGGTTTGCATTAGTGTCTGTGTACGTGTGTGATGGAAACCACAAGCACAGGTTAATGAGATGGAATTAAAGTACTGTGTAAGTCTGAGCTGCCGGAGGCTGTGGAAGGGCTGAGCGAGTGAGAGGAGGAGGAGGAGGAGAAGAAACGAGGAGAAGGTGGGGGAGGAGGGAGAGGAGCAAAGACACTTCCGAGACCGCGCTCGGGACTTCCAGTAGCTGCCGCGTGCAATACTGGACGCAAACCACCAGGTAGTGCTGTGGCACTACACAACATTGGGCTGGTGTTTGGGGTGACCTGGTTGTGTCCATGTACCTGTGGGCCACAGCACGTGAGCAAATTAACCCTCTTAGTGCTGCACCCCAGGGATTCTCCAACCAACAATCATCAGCAGAGTTATAATAATAATAATAATAATAATAATAATCATGAACCTCGCATTCGACACAGCGCCTTATCCCGCCGTTCGGACGCCTCACTCAAAGCGCTTCGCAGCACACGCTGTAAGGTGAATTGACCGTATGTCTTGTCGGCAAAACACCTCAGCCATTTGCGCACCGCAGCGTCCCCACAAACAGCCGGGGGATTGAATGAGCAAATTATCATTTTATTATTATTATTATTATTTTTTTTTTTTTTTGGAAGGGATTATTAGTTCCCGGAAAGCGATCCGCCAATCGATTAACAACCGGGTTCCCACTTACTGCTGGTAAATGGAGGCGTGTGTGTGTGGAGTAAGGAAACTTGCCTGGGGTTTTGCTCCGCCCGGGAATCAAACCTGGGTCCTCTCGCTTGCGAGGCGAAGGCTCTAACCACTGAGCTACAGGACTCCAGAATTCTTAGAGGGGTTGAGTCAGAGACAGCGCTCCGAGATGTTATCCTATACGCAAGTGAGAGACTTGGGTTCGATTCCCGGCAGGGCGAAACCTTGGGCGAGTTTCCTTACTCCACACACCTGATAATAATCCCTCAAGAAAAGAAAACAATAATAAATTGGTCACTTCAATCCACGGCTGTTTGTGGGACGCCGCTGTGCGCAATTGGCTGCCGCGTTTTGCCCACAAACTTACAGTCAATTCACTTTACAATGTATTCTGTGAAGCGCTTTGAGACGTCGAGAAGACGTGAAAAGCGCGAAAGCAAATGCAAGGATTATTATTATTATTATTATTATTTTTATTATTATAAATGCAACTTGTTGTTGGTGGCTTTGTGGAAGGGGTGGGAAAAGAGAGGAACAAAGACTGTGTTTGAGAGCGAGACAGATGTGTTTTTGTGTGCATGACAAGCAACGCACAGCTGGCTGGGATTTTAATGAGATACATCCCACCAGGCTATAATTTGCGCTATTTCTTGTCAGAAAATTTCCAAAACCTCAAGAGTGCAGGAGATGTGCTCTTCAGGACACGGAGTGTTTTGGGAAATGTGACATTTGCCTATTTGCGTGTTTCTCGTCAAGAAACAAGAAACACTGACTGTGTGCGGGGACGCTGCTGTGCGCAATCGGCTGCCGTGTTTTGTCCACAAAATATACAGCCCAAACCCTTTACGGTATATTCTGTGAAGCCCTTTGAGGCGTCTCAAAGACGTGATAAGGCACTATATCAAATGCAAGGATTATTATATTATTATTATTGTAAAGTAGACCCCAGTGGGTTAGAAACGGGTAAAGGAAAGATTGTTGAAAAAAATGTCCACTCTTGCCCAAGAAGACATTGCCCCTTTAAATGATCAGTGGGGTCCACCCAGGTAGCCAGGTGGGTGAAAGCTCAATGTAAACCAAACTGGGAAGGGTCCAGGTTCAATCCCACCATCAGCTCTGGCTTCCCCTTTTTCTGTCCTAACTACTGCCTTCCATCTTCCTGCGGCCAGTCCTAAACCTGCCCTTCACACCCCTGAACTCACCTCCCCTCGTCCTGCAGCCTTGTGTATCTCAATGGTGGTCAACCTGTGGCCCGCGGGCCGGATGTGGCCCTCTGTGCCGTCAAGAAGCAGCAACCCTCCCCATTTCCCCCCCACCCTCCGCCCGAACATTTGTATGTGTAAGTCTACGTATTGAACCGGTAGCTTGTTTTCAGTTTTCTCTTGGTTGAATATTTCTTGATTCACGGCATTTATTGGAGCATATCCTGTGAATATGCCGCCAATACCTCTCCCCAAAATCCGCTGAAACCCTGGTCCATGCCTTTGTCACCTCTCGGCTGGACTACTCCAACGCCCTCCTCGCCGGTCGGTCTCCCCTCCACTGCCATCCATGAAATCCAACTCATTCAGAACTCTGCCGCCCGCATTCTCACCCGCACCAAACTCCGCTCCCCGATCCCCCCCAGTCCTGGCCAGACTGCACTGACTGCCTATCCCAGAGGGGATCGACTTCAAGATCCTCACCATCGTACTCCTCTGCACCCCCCGACCTCTCTGACCTCCTCTCTCATCAGCACAGTACCCGTTGCCCTCGTTTCTCCGGGTCTGGCCTTCTCCTCATCCCCCGAGTCCTCCGCTCCACCCTCAGCGGCCGTGCCTTCAGTCACTGCGCCCCGAGGCTCTGGAACTGCCTTCCTCACTCCCTTCGTCTCGCTCCCTCCCTTCCAATTTTCAGGTCTCTGCTGAAGACCTTTCTTTTCAACGCGCCTTTGGTCACCTTCCCCCCCTTCCCCTGGCTCCCCCCCTCCCCCTCCCCCTGGCTCGGCCCCAGGATCCGAAACTGTAAAGCGCTCTGAGACGCCGTCCGGCGTGGAGGACACTATATAAATCCAAGTTGTTGTTGTTGTTGAAACGTTTTATGGTCCTATACCAAACACAAGGATTATTTTATTATAATTATTACTATGAGCCATGTGTTGTCCACATCTCTGTAATTGCTGTTCTAGTTAATAATAACAGTAATCCTTGAATTTGATATAGCACCTTATCACGTCGTTGAGATGTCTGAAAGTGAATTGACTGTGTATTTTGTGGGAGAAACCCAGTGAAAGGCAATATTCCCTGTCCGGAAAGCGGAATATTTATGCTGAGAGTCATGGAAAGGGTTTTGGCAGAATTTCCAAACCACCAAAATCCTTTCCAATGAAAACATTGCTTTCAATTGAAGGATTAGATAGGTTTTGTTTGAAACCACACTTGGCACGAGAGAGAGAATCTGATGCATTGCTCTCCCCAACAGCAAATCTTGTTCAATGTATCAGACAACACAAGCCAACACTCAAGTGAGTTACTCGACTCCAATACAAGATCAGTGTCAACGCTCTATACCATGAACGCTCCATGGCCTCACTAACTGTAGCACAATAATAATAATATAATTCTTTTCCTCGAAGACATGATAAGGCGCTATATCAAATGCAAGGATTATTATTATTATTATTCAAGGCCCGTCTCAAGACCCTCCTTTTCGATCGTGCCTTCAGTCACCCTCCTACCCCCACCCTTCCCGCCCTCCACCCCCTCCTGTTGGCCCCCAGCGCGGGTCCAAATTCCCGATTGTCCAGCGCCTTGGGACGTCCTCCCGACGTGAAAGGCAAAGAGTGTAAATGTAATGTGTTGCTGTTGGTGTTGTCGAGACGTCTCAAAGCGCTTCGCAGAATATACCATAAAGGGAATCGACTGTATATTTTATGGGCGAAACGCGGCAGCCAATTGCGCACAGCTGCGTCCCCGCAAACAGCCGTAGAACTGAGTGATGACTTTTTTTTATCCTTTGAAGGGATGATTTCCTCCCCGGAAAGTGATCAGCCAACAATAATAATCCTTGCGATCGACACAGCCCTCTAAAAAAACTCCGCAGGGCATTACTTTCAAGAGGCTTTGAAGGAAGCACAGCAGCCAACAGGTGATGGAGTATTATATCTTGTGGGTTGTTAGACATGACATCAGAGGAAACTCCCTTGTCGTTGAACTCCCCAGACTGTCAGCTCGAAGTCCCCAATGTGGAAGCTCGAACCCACAACCTTCTGACTCAGAGGGGAGAGTGTGAGCGCGAGAGCGACTGAGCCAGCCATGGGATGTTCCGGAGTTTATTTCTATCTGATTTATATCCTTCTGATGATGATAATACCACTACTAATAATCCTTGCATTCGATGCCTTATCACGTCATTGAGACGCCTCAAAGTGCTTCACAGAGTACACTGCAAAGTGGAGTGACAGTCTATTTGTGGGCGAAACGCGGCAGCCAATTGCGCACGGCAGCGTCCCCACAAACAGTGGGAGGCGAGTGCTCTAACCTCCGAGCTACAGTACTCCACGATGGTGAGTCTTCCAACGTGAACAGCAGAGGTCAGAGAATTCCAAAAGTTTGGGGGATGGGTGGGTGGACGGTTTGGAGACTGAAGGTTCGGCATCATTGGGCAGTGATGAACCAGTCTAGACGGGAGGAGCAGGGGTTAGGGGCTGGAATATGGTAAAGGTTCCAGGTTGAGCGAGGGTTTTGAGGAGGGGATTTGGTTGATGGTGTTGAGAGCACAACCGTGACCTTGTAATAACTGGTCTTTCTTTGGGTGGATTCGGTCTGTGATTCCTGGGTACGGAACGCGGATGTGGTCCAATATTCCTGTATCCCATGGAGTCCTGTACCTCAGTGGTTAGAGCACTCGCCTCGCAAGCGAGAGGACCTGGGTTCGATTCCCGGCCGGGCAAATCATTGGGCAAGTTTCCTTACTCCACACGCCTCTGTTTACCCTGCAGTAAGTAGGAATCCGGTTTAGTCAGTTAGCGGATCGCTTTTCCGGGGGTAATAACCCCCTTCGAAATAAATGAAAATAATTTGGTCACTTCAACCCACGACTGTTTGTGGGACGCTGCTGTGCGCAATTGGCTGCCGCGTTTCGCCCGCAAAATACACAGTCAATTCACGTTACAGTATATTCTGTGAAGCGCTTTGAGACGTCTCGAAGCCGTGATAAGGTGCCGTATCACGTGCCAGGTTTACTATTACTATCATCATAATAAATAACCTGCTCCTGCTGCTGATCAATTAGTACAAGGACGCTACTGTGTGGCGCAGTGCGTTTAGTGTAGTGACTGTGCGTGTTGCAGGCAAACGTAGCAGGCAGGTTTGCACACGGCAGTGTCCCACAAACAGCCCCAAAGCCATTCTCATCAGAATTACTCCTGGGGGGAGATAAATAAGGAACGGAATGTGTTCAGCAATACGGCAAATATACCTTTTAAGTCGCTCCTTCAACTCAGGGCTGAGATCAGATGGGCCGATGGGGCCTTTCTTCACCCAAACCAATCTTGTGAGCAATAATTAAATTCCGCTTAATAATAATTTCTGTGAGCTGCCACCTCGCTAAACTGCAGCCTCTCCTCCTGACTCTAATTTTTCACCGTCAGCCAGGAATGTTCTGCATCATTGGCCTTTGACATCTGAACTGTTCTTTTCACCTTGTTGTGGGTTCACAGGGAGGGCGAGAGACAGCCCCAGCTCCGACCGACGGTGCGGAGAGACACTGTCTGTGCCCACCCCGTCCATCTCTCTAACGCCGCCCCAACACACGCACACACACCCCATCTCTCCCACGGCCATATCTCTCGCCTACACCCCTCACTGCCAGACGCCTACACATATCCACGCACCCGGCGCAAGGGCGTCCTGTAGCTCAGTGGTTAGGGCACTGGACTCGCGAGCGAGAGGACCTGGGTTCGATTCCCAGCCGAGCGAAACGCTGATCAAGTTTCCTTACTCCACACACCTCTGTTTACTTAGCAGTAAGTAAGGACTCACCCGGTTGTTTGTCGACTGGCGGATCGCTTTTCCGGGGGTAATAATACCTTAAGAAATAATAAGAAGGATAATAATTTGGTCACTCAATCCATGACTGTTTGTGAGGACGCTGCTGTGCACAATTGGCCTCCGCTTTTCGCCCACAAAATGTACAGTCACTACACTTTACAGTGTATCCCGTGAAGCGCTTTCAGACATCTCAAAAACGTGATGAGGCGCTGTATCAAATGCAAGGATTATTATTATTATTATTGTAAGCCTCTGTCTACCCCTCTGCTCACCCAGTCTTACACCACCCCTACACCCCACACATTTGCTACACACACAACACACACACACCGCCTCACGCCCACATATTCACTCCCATCGTACCAACAGCCAAATTAATATTAATAGTGATCTTTGCATTTGTTACAGCAACTTATCAAGTCGTCAAATCGTCTCAAATGGCCTCACAGGATATACTGTAAAGTGTAGTGACTGTGTGTTTTGTGGGTGAAACGTGGCAGCCAATTGCGCACAGCAGCGTCCCCACAAACAGTCGTGGTTTGAGCGACCAAATCATTATTTTTTCAACAGCGCCACAAGATGTTTAAGGGCCATCTGAACAGACTCAACAACTTGCATTTATCTAGCGCCCTCCACGAGGGCGAGCAACCCAGAGCGCTTAACAATGGCGGAGTCTGACAACGAGCCGGGGGGAGAGAGAGGGAGGGGTTGAGGTGACCATAAGCCGATCAAAAAGGAAGGTCTTTAGGCGGGATTCGAAGGTGGGGAGTGAAGGAGGGGGCAAGGTGGCGGATTGAGGGAGAGAGAGACAGAGTTTCGGGGCGTAGTGGCTGAAGGCAAGGCCACCGATGGTGGAGTGAAGGCTTAGAAAGGTTGTTCTTAACTTCATTTCCTAGGCGTAACGGTGCGCTATCTCAACGTCATCTTGACCGTGTACCTCCTTACAACATGGTCCCTTAATGTCTCTTCCTATCTGTGGATGTGCACCACACAAGGCAGGGCGAAACCTTGGGCAAGTTTCCTTACTCCACACACCTAATAATAATCCCTTCAAAACAATAATAAATAGGTCGTTTTCAACCCACGGCTGTTTGTGGGGCAGACGCTGCTGTGTGCGCAATTGGCTGCCGCGTTTCGCCCACAAATATACGGTCAATTCACTTTACAGTCTGTTCTGTGAAGCGCTTTGAGACGTCGGGAAGACGTGAAAAGCGTTATATCAAATGCAGGGATTATTATTATTATTATTAGAAAAGATGGGAGCTTGGTGTTTGTGTGTGCGGGAGAGGACGGGGAGGGGAAGGGAGTTGGTGGGCGAGTCACATTAAGGGCACATTCCCTGGAGGCTTGGCTGAAAGGACGCACCCACAACCAGTGACACGTTAATGACAGGCTCGGGGTGGGGGGGTAGACAATGTCATCCAATTCCCACCTGGGACACTCCCAAGAGTTCACCTGCCATGTCCCGGCCTGACAGAGGCAATGGCTGACCGCACAACACTGACATGACAGGTTACACCCACCGTCTCGGTCCTGGGGAGGGTCAGGTGAGGTCACGCTATCATCAAGGTGGGCCTGCCCCAGGTGAGCAAGGTAGGTTCTGCCTGCAGCTTGGCCAGAGAGATGTGACTGGAAGGAGAGACGAAGAAAGAGTTGTTTTTTTTTACAGCACCTCATCAGCCGAACACCCACAACACACTTCACAGCAACTGTTGGCGTCAACCAGCGGTCGTTTATTTGAGGTGAACGAGCGATTAATTGAGATAGCGCACCGTTACGCCTGGTGATAAATAATAATAATCCTTGGATCCGATACAGCGCCTTTATCACGTCTTCGAGACGTCTCAAAGCGCTTCACAGGATACGTGTAAAGTGAATTGACTGTGTGCTTTGTGGGGAAACGCGGCAGCCAATTGCGCACAGCAGCGTCCCCACGAACAGTCGTGGGTTGAGTGGCCAAATTATTATTATTATTAAAGAATAATAATTTTGAAGGGATTTGTTACACCCGGAAAACAATCCGCCAATCGAATATCAATCAGGTTCTTACTTACTCCTCGGTAAACAGAGGTGTGTGGGGTAAGGAAAGTTGCCCAACGTTTCGCCCTGTCCAGGAACAACAACGGCAACAAATTCCATTTATGTCAGGAGGACGTTCCAAGGTGCTGGACAGTCAGGGATTTGGACCCGAGCTGGGGATTGGGATCAGTGAGGGGGTATGGGGTAAGGGAAGGGGGATAGGAGGGTGACCGAAGGCACGGTTGAAGAGAAGGGTCTTGAGATGGGTCTCGAACAAGGCAAGGGAGGGGGCGAGACAGAGGGACTGTGGGATGGAGTTCCAGAGGGTGGGGGCAGAGAGGTTGAAGACCTGACCGCCGATGGTGGGGCAGACCAGACGGATGGCACGGAGCAGACATGAACACACGGACTGCGCTGCACAGTGAGGAAGTTATGAATTTAGAATTAATCACCACAGTGCTTCCTCCCCTCAGGCCCTGAGGTTCAGACTGAGTTAGGCCAAGGATTTGCCGACTCGCCTGCACAATCTTCTCTCTCCTGAAACCCCTGGCAAGGGGACGTGGGTTTCCCAGGACAGGTTATTGCTGCCATTCCTGCCCCTCACTGATCAATTCTCTTTACTGTGTCTCTAACTCTGACCTGGGAGTACGGACGGACATTGTAGAGGGAACTTTTGCTGCGTCTCTAACCCACGCTGTTGCTGACTTGGGAGAGTGGTCAATGGTGCGAGGTCAGTGTTTAATTAACCGGGGGGGGGGGGGGGTGTGGGGATGAGTTTGGTGACACTTTATCATTGCATTTTCTTGTCACAGAGAAAGACAATCAGAAAATCAGCAAAATTTCACCCCGGAGCTGAGTGGGTTTGGGGTTTGAGATGTCGCTGGGAACAGCTTGAATCAGAGCGATCGACTGTCTGAAAAAAGCTGTAGAATCAGGTCCTTAAACTCACATTTAGCTCAAAGTGAACATGGAAAGAAATCAATATGTCAGGAGGAAGTCAAGTGAACCGTTGACCCCAGATTGTTCCAGGGCTACTTCTGTGGAAGTTGATTTTTATAATAATATTACATACAAATTCTCAAACTACCGCCCCATCTCCAACCTCCCTTTCCTCTCCAAGGTCCTGGAAAGAGTTGTTGCTTCCCAGGTTCGCTCTTTCCTCTCTCGCCACTCCCTTGATGAACCCCTCCAATCGGGTTTCCGTGCCGCCCACAGCACAGAACCAGCCCTGGCCAAAGTGACAAATGACATTCTGTCCATCTGCGACCGGGGCTCCCTCTGCCTCCTCGTCCTCCTTGACCTCTCTGCCTGCTGCCTTCGACACCGTTGACCACTCTATCCTCATCCACCGCCTCTCCTCTCACCTCGACCTCCACAGCTCTGTCCTTGATGGCTCAGATCGTACCTCTCACACTTCATCTCCACAAACGGTGTCTCCTCTAGGCCCTGCACTGTCTTGTGTGGTGTTCCTCAGGGCTCTGTCCTTGATCCCATTTTCAATATCTATATGCTCCCTCTTGGTGACATCATCCCCAGACATGGGGTCAACTTCCACATGTGTGCGGATGACACCCAACTCTCTGCCTCCTCCCTTGACTCCAGGACCCACTGCTGTCCTGACAGAATGTCTGTCAGACATCAAGTCCTGGATAAGAGCGAACTTTCTTCAGTTGAACATCAAAAAGACTGACGCCCTCCTCATTGACTCCCGTCAGCAACTCCTCACCTCAGGCGCTGACAGCATCACCATCCATGGTTGCACACTCCACTTTGCTAAGCCAGTCTCGAACCTTGGAGTCTTGTTTGACCTTCAACTATCCGTTCTACCCCACATCTGTGCCATGACCCGCTCTGCCTTCCCCACCTCCGCAACATCGCCCGGCTCCGCCACTGTCTCACTCCGCAGGCCCCCGAGACCCTCACACATACCTTCATTACATCGAGGTTCGACTATGCAAACTCCCTGCTTGTCAGCCTCCCCAACTCCTCCCTCCACAGGCTGCAGCTCATCCAGAACTAACTCTGCAGCCCGTGTCCTCTCCCGCACCGAGCTCCGTGACCCGATCACCTCCACTGGCTTCCCATCACACAGAGGATACAGTTCAAGATCCTTGGCTTCACCTTCAAAGCCCTCCATGGTCTTGCTCCCCCCCCACCACCTCTGGGACCTCCTAACCTGCTCCACCCCTGCCTGCTCCCTCCGCTCAGCGGGCTCCGGCCTGCTTCACATCCCCAGCCTCGCCCGCTCCACCATTGGCGGGCAGGCCTATTGTCACTCTGCCTCCATCCTCTGGCACTCCATCCCGCAGTCCCTCCACCTCGCCCCCCCCTCCATCGCCTCCACCCTCCCCAATCCTGACCCCCAGCACGGGTCCGAAACAGTGACTGTCCAGTGCCTTGGGACGTCCTCCTGACGTGAAAGGCGCTTTACAAATATAATTTTGTTGTTGTTGTTATAGTAATAATAATAATCCTTTCATTTGATACAGCGCCTTATCGCTTTGTTGAGACGTAAATAATAACAGGCGCTTCACAGAATATACTGTAAAGTGTAGTGACTGTGTATTTTGCGACAGACAATTGCACGCAGCAGTGTCCCACAAACAATCGAAGATTCCGTGACCCAATTATTATTTATTTTGAAGGGATTATTACCCCCCCCACCCCAGAAAGCAATCCATCAATCAACTAACAAGCGAGTTCCTAGTTACTACAAGGTAAACAGAGACGTGTGGAGTTAGGAAACTTGCCCAAGGGTTCGCCCGGCCTGAGAATCGAACCCAGGTCCTCTCGCTTGCGAGGCGAGTGGTCTAATCAATACGCTACAGGGCTCCCAGGAATGTTTAGCTCTGCTCTGGTGTTATAAATACCCAGAACCTTACCCCCCCCCCCCGGCCCACCTGCCTCTGCCTGTCCTTCTGCTCAGTTTGGCTCAAAGGCAGCACTCCACAGACTCAGATGCTTGTGGGTTCAAATCTACTGCATCAGCACTTGCTGGCTGGGGAAAAAAACCTTAGGCGAGTTTCCTCACCACGCACGCCTCTGTTTACTCAGTAGTAAGTAGGAACCCAGTAGTTCGTCAATTGTCAGATCACATTCATAATTCATAATCCCTTCAAAGTAAATAACATTGGTCACCCAATCCACAACTGTTTGTGGAGGTCGGCTGCCGTGTTTCGCCCACAAAGTACAGTCACTTTACGGTATTTTCTGTGAAGCGCTTTGAGGCGTCTCAAGGATGCGATGAGACGCTGTAACAAGTGCAAGGCTTATTATGATGATTATTATTATTGTTATTATTGGTGCTCACGGTCTGAGCTGCCTGTTCCAGTGCAGTGCCGTGGGGAGCGCTGTGTTGTGGGAAGTGCCTGAGACGTTAACCCCACCCTCTGGAACGCTGTCCCGAGGTCCCTGCACCTCGCCCCCCTCCCTTGCCTCCTTCAAGACCCATCTCAAGACTCTCCTCCTCTCCGACCGACGGTGCCCTCGATCACTCTCCTACCCCATCCCCTCCCCTCCCCGCCCTCCACCCCCATCCTGATCCCAACCACCAGCTCCCTGACTGCCCAGCGCCTTGGGACGTCCTCCTGACGGGACAGGCTCTCTGTGCTGTGGCTGCTCAGGTGGGACGTTGGTCCGTGTGTCAAGTGGCCGCCGCGTTTTCTGATCAATGTTTAGAAATCTTTTTCCAATTAACCTTGCGGAGAACAAACTGCGGCCAAGCAAAGGGTTGGGTGTGGAGTGTTGGGTGTGTGTGTGTGACTCTCTGCCGTGCTTGCTATTCTGTCCCTCGCTGGGCTTGCCAATCTCTTTCTCTCTCTCTCTCTCTCTCTCTCTCTCACCTGCAGTTACTCTCCGCTCAGCTCCTTCTCTAATCTCTCCTAAATCTGCAGATGTCATCGCCCAGACTCTGTCTCCTTGGAAACGGCGCACAGGTTATCCCAGAACCTGTCACATATCACACTGATTCCTCCAAAACCTCCCCCCCGCCCCCCCCACCCCGTCATAACAAGGCGCGCTGTGCCGGCTTCAGCCCAGGGGGCAAACTGGGAGCATCTCAGCCCCCGGTTAACTCTTCCCTTCCCTCTCGTTCTGATAATAATGATAATAATAATAATAATAATAATGATGATAATCCTTGCAATAGATACAGCGTTGAGATGTCTCAAAGCGCTTCACAGACCATACCCCGACTTGTTCCTATCATTACGCCTCAAGATCTTCCTCTTTGACCACGCTTTTGATTATTATTATTATTGTTATTAGTATTGTTATTAGTATTGTTATTATTATTATTATTATTATTATTATCTTTCCCCCTCCACACCCCAAGCTTGGGTACCAAGCCGCGAGTGTCAAGCACCTTGGGATGTCCCCGTGTCACGAAAGGCACTGTATAATAATAATAATCATAATAATCATAATAATAATAATCCTGACATTTGACACAGCGCCTCATCACGTCTTCGAGACGTCTCAAAGCGCTTCACAGAATATACTGTAAAGTGAATTGACTGTATATTTTGTGGGCGAAATATGTTGTGTTTGGATCACACACACACACCAAGTACACACTCACACACATACACACCAAGTACACACATACACACACACCAAGTACGCACACCAAGTATACACCCGCGCACACATGCGCGCACTCTCTTTATAGTCCAATATAATAAAATGCGACTCTGGTGGGACTCGAACCCACAACCTTTGAATCACCCCTGAGCCACTCACTAGAAGTCCAATGCGCTATCCATTGCGCCACAGAGCCAGTCACTGAGCCTGTACCGCACCAGACTCCCCAACCGCCCGCGCTCTCCGAGAGAGAGAGCGAGAGAGAGAGCGCGAGAGAGAGAGAGCGAGCGCTGGGTGTGCGGTTTCCTGTTGAGCTTTTGCTTTCACTCAAGTGCTGCTGAAAAGGACAAATGGTCTGTCATTAGCAGTGACTGAAAGGAACTGGTTCCGAACTCAGACCAGGGATTAGGTTGCCTCGATGATATCTGCCGTGTGTCTGGGGTGGGACGGGACGGGAATAGAAGAGAGGAAGAACTCGGTTAGAATTGAGCGCTGTCAAGTCATTGCCAGAATGAAATGAAACGAAACCCAGTCACTGAGACAGGAGCAAAGAGAGCGACTTTCTGCTTCCAGTGCCCCCGAGACTCCCCGGAGCGACTTCAGGCGTTCCCCCTGAAGCCGTAGGCGAGGCTTTTCATCAACAATTGTTTCGGCCACAAAAGGCACAGTCACTGCACTTTGCAGTGTATCCTGTGAAGCGCTTTGAGACATCCCGAAGACGTGATAAGGCCCTGGGTCAAATGCAAGGATTATTTGTTGTTATAGTAATAAAAAAATACTCACTTTGTGGCTGTTCGTGGGACATTGCCGTGTGCAAATTGACTGCTAAGTTTGCCTATGTGTAATAATAATAATAATAATAATCCTTGCATTTGATGAGACACCTTATCATGACGTTGAGACGTCACAGAATATACCCTAAAGCGCTTCACAGAATATACTGTAAAATGGATCGACGGTGTATTTTGTGGGCGAAATGCATAATCCAGTAAATTCCTGATAACTCGTCACTCCAAGGGAAAAGGGCCCAGTGATGAGTTATCAGGAGCGGCGAGTTAGGTGTGTGTATAGATGCATAAATAAACGTGGCCGAGATATGGACATGACTTAACCGGTAGTGACTAATTAGACTCCCATTATCAGGAGGTTATTGTAGTAATAATAATAATAATCCTCGTGTTACAGAATGTCTCAGAGACGTTCAGGGCTGAGGTGGACAGCTGTTTGTTAGGTCTTAAGGGATATGGGGTAAGGGCGGGTAATTGGATTTGAGGTACAGATCAGCCGTGAGCTTATAGAATGGCAGAACAGGCTCGAGGGGCTGAATGGCCTCTTCCTGTTTCTATGTATCATTGAAGGGAGACAGGAGCGGCGTGACTGAAAACGCGGTCAAAGAGGTAGGGATTTGAACCCGGAGAGGGTAGGGAGTGAGGTGGAGGGATTTTAGGAGTGTTGCCTTGAGAATAAAGATATTGCAAAGCTATAACTGTAAAGCAAGATACAGAACCTTGTCCTTTCTCACGGTCTGATTTTAAAGACACCGGCCTCTTGTTTATCCCTCGTCCCCACCGATCCACTGTCGGTGGCCGTGCCTTCAGCCACTACTCCCCGAAACTCTATTGCACTCTCCCTCAATCCCTTCGCCTTACCCTCTCCCTCCCCCTCCCTCCCCACCTTCAAATCCCTCCTAAAGACCTTCCTTCTTGATCGGGCTTACGGTCACCTCCTCCACTTCTGTCTACCCCACCCACCCCGTCCCAGGATTGTTGTCAAGCTCCGCCACTGTCAAGCGCTCCGGGACGCTACCCCAAGTGAGCGGCGCTGTGTAAATGCAAGTTGTTGTTGTTGTTGTTGTTGCTGGTTTGCTGTCTGAACGGAGGTTGCAGACACGGTATGGTTTAATCATATTACGCGTTTGTTTCACTGAGCTCAGCCTTGTGGCCTGCTCTCTGACTGTTAATTAGATTTAGGAATGTTAATGAACCTTTCAAAGGAGCTTTATCCAGTATTTATTGCTCCTATCTGTTTACTCCCACTTACAGGCAGCTGCAACCAGAAGCCTGTTTGCCAGACCTTCGCTGGGAGCTTTCTTACCCAGCACTTCTCCTCTCCCCCCAATAAGTGGCGCTCTGCAACACAACTCAAGATTTGGATGGACCCAAATCTATTTACGATGTATTTACAATGTACAGCGTATCCGGTGAAGCGCTTTGAGACGTCTCAACGACGTGATAAGGCGCTATGTCAAACGCAAGGATTGTTGCTATTGTTACCCAACGGGTACTAACCGGTAAAATAATAACCCTTGCATTTTGCGTTTGACACAGCGCGAGGAATGTCACAAGAGAGCAGTTCAGGGGGAATTGCCGCCTGGTGTAGTGACCGTGTACGTGTAGGCAAATGTTCACCTACAAAATGATGCAGTCTTGATACTTCCCTGAAAATCATCTGAGGTGCCATTTAATAATAATAATAATCCTTGCACTTGATATATCGCCTTATCGTGTGTTCGAGATGTCTCAAAGCGCTTCACAGAATATATCTCCAAGTGAAGTGTCTGCGTATTTCTGGGGCAAAACGTGGCAGCCAGTTGCTCACAGCAGTGTCCCACAAGCAGTCGTGGATTGAGCGAACCAAATGTTTTTTTTAGTTGGGATTATTACCCCTGGAAAGCGATCCGCCAATTGACTAACGACCGGGTTCCTACACACTGCTAGGTAAACAGAGGCGTGTGTGTGGAGTAAGGAAGCTAAATGAAATATGAGGATGTTTTAAAAGAACATTTTGGCAATTTTGCAAACAGCATCTGTCAAAACTCCATTCTGCTGTAGAGCAGAGAGAGAGAGAGAGAGACTCCCTTCTCTTTTCCAATTGACATCCGCCTGAACAGGCACAGACATGACCTCAGTTTAATGTCTTCTCTGAAGAACAGTGTCTGTGACAGTATGGTTCGCCCACCCCAGTACTGTTCTGGAGTGTCAGCCTGGTCTGTGAGCCCAAAGTCCCCGAATTGGGGCTCAGATCCCACACCGTTCTGACCCGGAGGCGAGAATGCAAGCGACATGTCATAGGTGAAGGCTATGGTGACTGGTTCCGTTCCACCGGCATATCTCTCGGGCACCTCCGTTCCACCATCGGTGGCTGCGCTTTAAGGGCTCTACACCCCAAAACTCTGGAACACTCTCTCTCAATCCCACCGCCTTGCCCCCTCCTTCCCCTTCGACCGTGCCTTCAGTCAGTCACCTCCCCATTCCACCCCCCCCCACCCCCGCCAACTCCCCGGCTTGGAGTTGTGCTCCGCCAGTGTCAAGCGCTCTGGGACGCAACCCTGCGTGAGGGGTCGCCGTGTAAATGCAAGTTATTATTGAACCGAATGGCAGCAAAACAACAACAGCAACAACCGCGACAGCAGCAACAGCAGCGACAGCAGCAACAACAGCGACAGCAGCGACGAGAATAGAATTTCACTTAATTGTAATTAAATTAGGGTTTAAGATTGAATTGAAGTTAAATTTGAAGACTCATGAGACATTGTAATGGTATCAGGGCTTTTTGGTCACCCTGTATGATGCTGGGGGGGTGGTGGGGGGGGGGGTGGGTGGTGTTGTTGGTGCTATGGTGCTATTCCTCCTCCCACCACAGGAGTCGCTGTGGCAGCCCGTTATAAAAAAGTTCTGCATATACGCATGCGCGCAGGCGGAGCATTCTGGGAGTCGTAGTTCGCCGCTGCGGGGGATGGGGGGAAATGGGAGGGGGAAGCTGCGCAGGCGCACAGGCGGCCAAGCGACACGGGCACTGCACTGCGCAGGCGTACTCGTGGACGGAAAAAACAAACTACAACCGCCGGTGGAGTAAACTACAACTCCCAGCGGGCACCGCAGCCACCGCCGGAAGCTCAGGCGCTGCTCGGCAGAGGCGGGAGAGACGGTGAGGGAGAGAGAGGGAGAGGTCTGTGGCCGTGCGATGGCGGTGGAAGCCGAGGCCCAGCGGTGACCGGCGCACAGCAGAAGGTCCGGGGTGAGGGGAAGGAGGAGAAGGAGCGCGGCCCTGTGCGTTCCCGTGTCGTCGTGGTCGTTGCCCCCCTCCCCCCCCCCTCCCTCCCCCACAACGGCCGCCATTGTGAGGCTCATTCGGTGGCCTCTGAGTCAGGAGGTTATTACCATAATAATAACATTATTATATTAATAATAATATATAATAATCGTAAAGAGCTGTACACTGACTGGTGATATAACAGTGATAGTCCTCGGCATTCGACACGGTGCCTCGGCGCGTCTTCCAGGCGTCTCGGAGCGCTTGGCGGAGCGTACCGTGATAGTGTAGTGACTGTGTGTTTTGTGGGGGGGGGGCGGAGGGGAACGCGCGCGCGCGGCGACGTGTCCACAAACAGCAACGGCGCAATTATTATTATTGTTATTTGTTTATTCTCTTGAAGGGATTATCACTCCCCCCCAACCCCCAGGAAAGCGATCCGCCAATCGACGAACCACCGGGTTCCTGCTGCAGCTGATCAACAGAGGCACGTGTGTGTGGGGGGGGTAGCCCCCACCCCCCCCCCAGTCCAGACGCCAGTCCTTGTCCAGGCTGTGGGGGGGGGGCGTTGGCAGAGGCGTCATCCTTTGGACAAGGCGTTAAAACCCAACTTGTCCCCCCCCCCACCACCGCCGTCCTGTCTCTGACCTGTTCAGGACGGACGTTAAAACCACAGCAACAACTTGTATTTATACAGCGCCCTCACACGGGGCAGCGTCTCAGAGCCTTATAGACACCCTCTCCCCCCCTCCCCCCCCCCCCCCCGGCACATGGAGCCATTCGAAAAGACAGAGGAGTTTCTCGCGCCTGGTGTTCTGGCCAAAGACGAGGCTCTCCCCTCCCCAAAAGTGTGTCACGCTTTGTGTCTGCGCCACTCGATTGGCGACTGTTAAAGCCCTGTGGCCCCCACGCATTAACGTCTGTGTTGCTCTTTGCCACTCTCTCGCTGTATTGCTCTTGTGTGTCACTCTGGGGGTCTGTCTCTGTAGATTTGTGCCACTCTTCGAGTCTTTGTGTATGCGGAGGGGGAGAGTCTCTCCTTTTCAAGTAAAATCGTGAACGTTGTTAGGTGGTGCGTGCGTATTGAATAAAATTAAATAGAATGTTACTGCACAGAAACGGGCCCAACTACTCTGTGACGGTGTTTATGCTCCAAATCATATGTGCAAAAACATTGCGACTCTGGTGGGACTCGAACCCACAACCTTTGAATTACTTCTCTGAAACAATTTACTAGAAGTCCAACGCGCTATCCATTGCGCCACAGAGCCAGCTTCTCACCATCGTCGCCTGAACCCTGATAGAGATCAGACCACTGACCGCTGTTCTGCTCAGCTTACGAGTATCCAAACCAAGCTGACAGTTCCATACTTGCCCTCCGCTCTGCCAAGCACATGCTGCTTTTTGGAACTCTCTCCCTTACCCCTCTGCCTCGCCCCCTCCTTCGCTTCTTTTAGATCACGACTGACAACCTTCCTCTTCGACCTTGCTTACTGTCCCTTAAGCGCTCTGAGACCTTGCCCTGTGTGAAGAGCGCTCTGTCAATGTAAGTTGTTGTTGCTGCTGGAGCCTCGAGTTTGTGAGAGATTTTCCGGGTTTAGAAAGTACTAACGATGCCATCTTTCCCTTGAAGGTGAGAAAGAGATGCCGCAATGGAGGTGCCAGCTGTGCCTTTGCCAAGCGCGTTGGCAGCAGGCACAGCACCGGAGTTGGAGGCGCTGTTCGGAGAGAGCAGCAATGTGGCCGCTACCTTCTTACAGATCGAGCTGGACTTGAACTTGCGCCTGAAGGAACTCAGCTTCACTGACCCAGTGCGATACATCTACAACCCACTCGAGTATGCCTGGGACCCCCACCAATGCTATGTGAATAAGTACTGCCAGGCCAGGAAGGAGGTGCTCTTCCTGGGGATGAACCCGGGACCGTTCGGGATGGCTCAGACCGGGGTGAGTGCCGTCCTCGCTGCTCGGGGGCTCCAAGCTCGGGATCTATAATAGCCGCAAACCGCTTTGAGACGTTTCAAAGGCAGCTACAAAAATATGGGTCATTCCTTTATATTTTGCCCGCAAAATATACAGTCAGTGCAGTATATTCTGTGAAGCACTTTGAGGCGACTCAATGAGCTTGTGAGGCGCTGTATCAAATGAAGAGGTTATTATTATTTAATCGTGCTTACGGTCACCTCCCCCACTCCCTCTCCCACTGGCTCAGGGTCAGGCACAGCTACTGTCAAACACTCCTGGACCCCCTACCCAGCGTGAGGCTATATAAATGCTTGTTATTGTTATTTATATAGGTATTTATGGCCGTTATCCTGGCACTTGACAGCAGTGCATGGAACATTGAAATGGCTCTTCACAGGGTTTTGGTTCAAGCTCAAAGCCATCACTTTCAGCTCACAGTCCAGGCTGATAATCCAACGCAGCACAGTGGGGGATGGTTTGGGGGGGGGTGGGTGAGAGCCCTGCACGTTTGCAAGTTAAGCCCCCACGAGATTCAACCCAGGGTGCGTGAAAGGCACCGTACACGTGCGAGAAATGTGCAATAAATAAATAATAATTTGTGTCACTCAGTTCACGACTGTTTGTGGGGGACGCTGCTGTGCGCAATTGGCTGCCGCGTTTCTCCCATAAAACATACAGTCGATTGACTTTACAGTGTATCCTGTGAAGCGCTCGAAGACGGGATAAGGCGCTGTATCAAAAGCAAGGATTATTATTTGATGGTGTGGGCTGTCTGAGGGTTTCTGTGCTGTTTTCACCTTTCTGCCTCTCTCGCTATCTCTCTTTCTCCGCTTGGCGGCGACCAGGTACCGTTTGGCGAAGTGAAGCACGTGCGGGAGTGGTTGGGGGTGAACGGGCTGGTGGGGAGGCCGGCGGTGGAGCACCCCAAGAGGCCGGTGCGGGGGCTGGATTGCCCCCAGAGCGAGGTGAGCGGCGCCCGTTTCTGGGGCTTCTTCAAGTCACTGTGTGGGGAGCCCGATGTCTTCTTCCGCCACTGCTTCGTCCACAACCACTGCCCACTGGTCTTCATGGGTGAGACGGGCAGGAACCTGACCCCCGGCGAGCTGCCCGCCGCCCAGAGGGAGCAGCTCCTGCGGATGTGTGACCAGGCGCTGTGCCAGTCAGTGCGGGCGTTGGGGGTCAGGACGGTGGTGGGGGTGGGGAAGTTTGCCGAGCAGCGCGCCCGGCGAGCACTGAACGCCGAGGGGGTTGAGGTGCGGGTGGAGGGGGTGATGCACCCCTCACCCAGGAACCCACAGGCCAACAGAGCCTGGCAAAGCATCGTCACCGCCAAGCTGGAGCAACTGCAGATCATGCCTCTCCTGAAGGGCGGAAAGCCTAGCCCTCTCCTGACGGAACCTTCTGGGGCCCATTCACTGGCGTGTGTCGGACTTGTACCTTAACGCTGGGGCTTACGATAGCCGTGCCCACAACTGGGGCTTCTAAAGTCGTGTTTCGAGGAGCCAGACATCTTCGTAATCGCCTCCTCCTCTTCCCTTCCTCTCCCATTGTTTAAGAGCTCAGGGGCGCTGTGTAAATGCAAGCTGTTGTTGTCGGCATGGATCGAATGCCAGTAATTGTGCCCTTGTGTGTGATGTTCTGAGCACTGGCCCCGCCAGGAAGCCAGAAATACCACTTAGTCTTAGCCCCAGTATCGCCCTCGCCTCTGGGGGTCAGGAGGTTGTGGGTTCGAGCCCCATGTTTGAGCTCAGTCTAGGCTGACCCTCCAGTGCAATGGGGGGGGGGAGAGCGCTACTGTGTCAGAGGTGCTGTGGTCCAAGCGAGACAGTTAACTGAGGTCCTATCTGCCTACAGGCAGCGGGTTTGTACACACACTCCCACCACCAAACAATACACTACAAATGATTAACGGCTGGGTGGTGGGGGGGGTGTGCGGTAACGTGCGTGCGTATGCGCGTGTGCGTGCGAGAGAGGTGCTGTCTTGTTCTGAGGCCTGGGCTGAGGTGTGCGTGGCAGTGATGGGGTTAACGCTCTCGCTGTGCTCCCCATGTCAGTGCTTTCACGCAACATTAGCCGGGTAACCACGTGTGGCCACACAGATGTTTGCGTGTGTTAAATATGTAAATGCTCTCTGCGCTGCGGATCCCATTGCCCTCGCAGGCTGTGTAAGGCTTTAATCTTCTGTCAGCCGAGCACGGCAGAGAGGATTTGCTTCCAAACAAAGCGCTTCCAGCTCCCCAGATGGCGGGCAAAGGCAAGTCGCAGCCCTGGACATAAGCCCAAGAAGGCGGCGGGGCAGGCCTCAATCAGGAGTGGGGAACAAGGGACAGAAAGGGTTAACGCTGGTGGAAACCCCGAACACTAACCCACATTAAGCTTGGCATTTAATCGCCACCGAGTTACCACCTCCAGCCTCACTGCCCCCACCCTTTGGAGCTCCATCCCGCAGTCCTTTCGTCTCGCTCCCTCTCTCACCTCCTCAAGGTCCATCTCAAGACCTTCATTTTTAAAAACGCGCCTTCGGTCACTCTTCTACCCTCCCCCCCCCCCAAACCTCCCTGCCCTCCACCCCTTCCTGACCCCAACCCCCAGCCCGGGACCAAACCAAATCCCTAACTGTCCAGCGCCTTGGGACGTCCTCCCGACGTGAAAGCCGTGGTGTGAATGCAACGTGTTGTAGTTAAAGCCCTGAAGTGTACAGTTATTCCCCGAGTCTGGGCTTGCTAACAAACTCATCCCCTGGAACAAGTTGACAGAGGGAATACTTTGGGAATGAGAACGTCAATAAAACGTCTGTGAAAATGCCCCTAGATATTTTACTTTATATGATGTTTGTATTTTGTCTTTCACCTGATAAGCTGTCATTTGTCTCCAGCATTAAGTTTCCTCAAATTCTTCTTGATTAAAACCAGTTGTTGTCAAATTTCTGTGCCCGAGGTTCACTCAATCCACCTCAATCCTGAGGTGGTGTTCCTGCTCGCTCTCCCGCTGGCTCGACACCTGATCAGACCAGACTACGCAGAATTATGGAAAATTCTCGAAGCAGGTCGGCCCAAAGCGCTTCACAGAATTCCACTGTAAAGTGTAGTGACTGTGTATTTTCTAGGCCGCCAATTTGCGCACTAAAATGTCCCGCATGAAGCAGACAGACGGTGAATTTCCAATCCGTTTTTCTGCAGTTCTTTAAAAGTAAACTCGCTTCCGAATTAAGCCTGGATTGAGGGATCTTGCGCAGTCGAGCCAAAATGGTGTGGCAGGCTGAGACTGGGTGGAATTTCAGGCCTTGGGTGCGAGCGAGCAGCGTGGGTGGACATCTGCGGCAAGTCCGCCCGCCTGGTTGAGTGTCTGTGTGTGTGGCGGGGGTGGTGAACAGTTGCAAGGTGACGCGCACCGACAGGAAAGACCTGGGTTTTGGAACTGCTGTACCCGTCACTGTCGGAATAAAATGTTTTGTTGCAACTGAAGATGTGCATTTTCCCTTTTTTTTAAAAATAAAGCTCACGATCCCCCCCTCCCCGCCCCCGCGCCCACCACCCCTCCTTCATTTCTGCCCTCATTCCCTCAAAGAATAGCCTTGAGAATTAAATAATTCTGGCATTGGATCCAGTGCCTTACCATGTCGTCGAGACGTCTCAAACGACTTCACAGGGTTTGCTGTAAAGTGGTTTGACTTTCTTACGGCCAAATTAACCAATTGTGGGTACAACATCGCAGCTGAGCCTTATGTTGTAGTTGTGTGGACTCCCTCCCTCCGCCTCTCCCTCACTCCCCCTTTCCACCTCTCCCTCGCCTCGCTCCCTCTCTGTCAGTAGACTGGTGTGTGAGACTTGCCGTCGGCTGTGCTTGTGTTCTATTAACCGCAGTCACCTGGGAAATAGTTTCAGAGATCAGATTGTAACCTTGAAGTTGTGCAGGGCTTCTCTATGTGTACGTACACATCTAAACACCTCCAGGCAGCTTCCCAGGTAGGTCACAGGAACAGCTGGGCTCGCTGCAGGTGTGCTTTGCAGACACAGCCCTGTTCAGGTATTTCCATCTCAATGTCTCTCCACACCTGGCTCTAAGAATTGTGCGTATCATCTAGCTGTGTGCAATTAGGGCCGAGTGACAGATCGTGAGAACAGCCCAGCCAGGCAATTGCGTTGTCAGCAAAATCCAAAACGGTGTCACCCAGTTCTGAGATAGTTTAGCGTGAGACCAGCCTGATATAGTGATAACAATAGTCTTTGCATTTGACACAGCGCCTTATCACGTCTTCGACTGTATATATTTTGTGGGCGAAACGCAGCAGCCAATCGCACACAGAAATGTCCCACAAACAGTCATGGACCAAATTATTATTCATTGTTTGTTCTCCCAAACCATTTTTGTTCCAATTTTCACCCCACCCCCCCATCCCACCTCCATACACACATTCACGCACACACTGAAGCTGGTCACTGGGACGAGGGAACGTTTCCATTCTGGGGTCAGCAAGTTATGGGTTCAAGCCCTATTTTGGAGATTTTGAGTTCACAGGTCAGGCTGCCGTTCCAGCGCAGTGCCGGGGGGAAGGCATGCATTGTTCCAGTCACTGGCCTCTAAGTAATATCAATAATCTTTGCATTTGATATATTACCTGATCACATCATTGAGACTCCTTACTTCACAGGATACAGTGTAAAGTGAATGGACTGTATATTTTGTGGGTGAAACACGGCAATTGTGCACAGTAAATATGTGTGTTTCAGCGCCTTGGGACGTCCTCCCGACGTGAAAGGCGCTCTATAAATGGAATCTTGTTGTTGTTGTTGTTGCTCTGGCTTGACTAACCAGTCGGTGGAAGTCGATTATCCGTCGTAACCCTTCTTGAGTTTGGAGACTTCCATCAGGAGACGCCTTGAACCTTCTGTTTCCAGCAACGTGGGCGGTAATGGGTACGGATGTGGTGGACGGAGGGTGAAACCTCGTTGGAGGCGAGGCAGTGTATTAAAGCGAGGAAAGGCGGCTCAGACACACACACACACCACTTCAGGCCAGCGATCTCCACCTTCCCGTGGAATTGGACTCTGGGCACCGGCACTTGCCCGGTTCTGAAGTTAAGGTTCGCGCAGAGACTCACAGAGTGTGGGACAGGAATAGCAGAATTTCCTGAATTGCAGGATTCCAGAGTCCTGTAGCTCAGTAGTTAGGGGTCTCGTCTCACAAGCGAGTGACCTGAGTTCGATTCCCGGGTAGGGCGAAACGCTGTGCAAGTCTCCTTACTCCACACACACACTTACCCAGCAGTAAGGAGGAACCCGGTTGTTAGTCAATTGGTGGATTGTTTTTCCGGGGGTAATAATCCCATAAAAAAATAATAATTTGGCCACTCAATCCACGCCTGTTTGTGGGGACGCTGCTGTGCGCAATTGGCTGCCGCGATTCGCCCACAAAATACCCAGTCACTTCACTCTGCAGTACATTCTGTGAAGCGCTTTGAGACGCCTCGAAGACGCGATGAGGCGTTGTATGAAACGCAAGGATTATTGTTATTATTATTCCAGGATTCCCTGAAATTCCCGGCTCGTAAGGCGGGAGGGAGTGGGGCCGGGCAAGCCGAGCCGAGGAGGAGGAGATGGCGGAGGAGGAGGAGGAGGAGGTGATTGATTCCCCGATCGGCCTGAGCAGGCAGCTGATGGGGCCGGCCTGCCGGAGGAGCGTACGGGGCCCGCTGTCTCGGGAACGTTTTTTTGCGCGGAGCTGACAGGAGAGACGAAATGCTCCCACTTCCCCCCCACCCCCACACCCCCCCCAGAGACTTCATTAGTAGCACTTCAGTGGCAATGTTAATTAGTACATATGTAGTAAGTTTTCCACATTACAGCTCTCAAGAAATTAATTGCTTTGTTTTCTTGGCCTGGACACCGTCTGTTTTCTGCCCGCACTCCTGCTCACGTCGAGGATTGAATCGTTTCACACGTTAAGACGAGCAGCTGAAAGTTTTTTCTGAAGAGCATTTTCTTTGCTGCTTTTTAACATCTCTGTCTCTCTCTCTCTTCGCACTCCCTCTTTCCCTCTGTGAGTCACTCTCACGCTCAGTCTCACTGGAACTCACGCACTGTTGGGTTCGCTCTTACTCACTCTCACTCGATGGCGAGCGACGTGTGGCTTTAGCTGGTTAAACTCCAGCAGTTATGCCAACGTACACTCTGGGCCGCCCCCCCCGCCCCCCGCCCCAAGCCTTGGCTCTTGCCAACCTGCGCTTAATACTTTCTGGAATTAGATAAGCAGGAGGTGTCCCTCCAGGTGGAGAGAGAGAGCGTATTCCATTCCAATAATCTACCGCTGGGATTTCCATGTGTAGGTGGGAGGCCGGGAATTCTCGGGTTGGGATACTGTTAAACACAGTGATGGGTTTCCCTATGTGTCAGTTTGCGTGTGCTTCTCTCATTCTAAATCTCTCTCTCTCTCTCTTTCTCTCTCTCTCTCTCCGAAGGACGTTCCTGGAAAAATTATAAGGACGACAGAGAATGGAGTCCTGTAGCCCAGTGCTCAAAGCAGTCGCCTCGCAAGCGATAGGACCCGGGTTCGATTCCCGAGCTGGGCGAAACGTTAGGCAAGCTTCTTTGCTCCACGCGCCTCTGTTTACCTAGCAGTAAGTAGAAACCTGGTCGTTAGTCGATTGGTGATTATTCCAGGGGTAATAAAAAATGAATTAAAAAGCATTTGGTCCTTAAATCCACGACTGGTTGAGGGAACGCTGCTGTGTGCAATTGACCGCCGTGTTTCTCCCACAAAAATACGCAGTCAATCCACTTTACAGTACATCCTGCGCTGTATCAAATGTAAGGATAATTATTATTATAATGCGTGGCTTAAACTTGCAGCCTTCTGACCGAGAGGTGAGAGAGGGCTCGCGACGGGCGAGAGAGGACTGGTGAATGAGTCGCACGCAGTGTCAGCTCAGTCCTGCTCAGTACAATTGGTAAACAACACTGACAATCTGTCAGGAGGGATAAAAGACATGAAAGCAGGGCTCGTTTCAGCCGCCTTTTGACCTCTGGGGCGGGAGCCACACGGGAACAGGGACCATTTCCTTCAGCAGATGATTATCTGTCAATATGGCCCCAGAGATGTCTCAGTCTGACCCTTACACAGAATCTTCTAACCCCCCCCCACCTCTCGCCCCAGTCCCTGCCCGTTCTGACGGAAAATTCATCCCAACTCACCACTGATCTCGTTTCGAGACTTTCCTGTGTGTATGTAACTGGCCTGGGTTTAAAGATGAAGAACCTATGCTAATAATAATAATAATAATAATAATTCTTGCATTTGTTCAGACGTCTCAAAGCGCTTCACAGAATATATCAGTACTTTGCAAAGTGGAGTGACTGTGTGCTTTGTGGGCGAAACTTGTGTTATTACATCACTTTCAAAGCGTGTGTAGCGTTTCACCCACAAATATAGTCAATTCACTTTACAGTATATTCTGTGAACCGCTTTGTGACGTCTGGAAGACATGAGAAAGTGCTGTATCAAATTACAAGGGTTATCATTACATAATGTCAAGCGTAGTGACTGTTTTTGTAGTCAAACATAGCAGCCAATTGGCAGGTAGCAATTACCCCGAACGATTTTATCGGGGTGGGGGGAGGAATTGTCGGATAGGACACTGGGAGAAACTCCTAACCCTAACCCTTTTGGAATAACGTTATAGGATCTTTAATGTCCGCCCGTACAGGCATAGAGAGTTAGCGCCGTCTGTCTTGGGCTCCCACTCAGCCTTTGTAAACAGTTTGAGATGTTCTCCCAATGTGAAAAGTGCTGTATGAGTGTGAGTTGCTGTTACCTCTGTGACCTCTTAACCCCCTCCCAACCTGCCCGCTCCCTCCGCTCAGCGGGCTCCAGCCTGCTTCACGTCCCCCGCCTCGCCCGGCCCACCATTGTCGGGCGGGACTTCAGCTCTCTGCCCCCAGCCTCTGGAACTCCATCCCACAGTCCCTCCGCCTTACCCCCTCCCGTGCCTCCTTCAAGACCTGCCTCAAGACCCTCCTCTTCGACCGAAGGTGCCTTCGGTCACCCCTCCCCTCCCCGCCCTCCACCCCTGCTGATCCCAACCACCAGCTCAGGTGCAGATCCCTGACTGTCCAGCGCCTTCGGAAGTCCTCCTGATGTGAGAGGCGCTGTGTAAATGTCATTTGCTACTGTTGTTGTTGTTGTTGAGTCACAGGCCCCCATTTCTCACCTTGAGCCAGACTGACAAGGAGGCTACTTTGCCTAATGAGAATTGCTCGGAGATGAATTGCTGTGTAAACACCATGGATCAGCTCTTAATACTCCAGCTTCCCGTCCTGAATGCTAATGGCAACTCGAGGAGTCTGGAGACTTGGTAAATAGGAGACTTAATGCTCCGAATTGCAAATGAGAAACATCAGCCCAGTGAAAAGTGTGTGTGATCCCTGACTACCTCCAGCGGCCTGAGACCCTGGGCGAGAACCAGATGAAAATAATAATAATAATAATATAATAATAATCATCATCATGGCGTCTGTAACATCAAATTGTCTCAAAGTGCTTCTCAAGGAGTTGCTGTCGAGTGTTGTGACTGTGCATTGGTAGTCAAAAGCGGTTGCCATATTGCACACAGCAACATTCTGTAAGGAATCATCTCCCCCCACCCCTCTCTCTCGCTTGCTGTATGACCCTCTGTCCTTGGAATGAATTCTGAGACGTTGCACTTACACATAAATGCAAGTGGTTGTTTGACGATCCTCTCACTCCTCTACAAATCCCTTAACGCCCCTGATGCATCCCGACCTCTCCGACCTGCTTTCTCTCCACTACCCGCTGCCTCCAGTTGGCTCCGTCCTCCTGCTTCTCCCTCGTCCCTTCCGCTCAACCACTACACCCCAAAGCTTTGGAACTCTTTCCCCCAAATCCCTCCTCCATCTTGGCCCCCTCCTTCCCCTCTTTTAGATCACGACTGAAGACCTTTCTCTTCGACCGTGCTTTCATGAAGGGCGCTGTATAGTAATTGCTGTTGGCGGTGAAACCCTCTTCCAGTGATAAGCTGCTGAATGGTCCGTGAGGAGTGCAAGTGACTGAGAGACACTGAACATTATAATAATGACAATAATCCTTGCATTTGATGCAGCGTCTTATCACGTCTTCGAGACTTCTCAAAGCGCTTCACGGAATACGCTGAAAAGTCAACCAACTGTGTATTTTGTGGCCGAAATATACAGCCATGGCTTTGCTTTCAGTGGTTTCAGTCTGTGTCTTGCGAGAAGGTTGTCCAGAGGTCACGTATGGATCCTGGCACCAGCCAACGTTAACCTCAAGCTCTCTTATCGAGCTGCCTCACGTGATCCGATTCCTGTTTCCCTTTATTATGATTTATGGCTTGTTGACTGGCTGCCTGGGATCGCTGCTGTCATTAGCTAAGTGTAATTGCCTGACTCCCCAGTGAACGTTCGAGTGATGTGTTCGAAGGTTCACACCTGGCCTCAGGTTACTTGGCTGTACCCTGGAGTGGCTCTGAGTACTGGGCTCCCTAAATAAACAGGAGGGGATGTAGGCTGGTCCACTCTCGCTCTCGCTCTCTCTCGCTCTCTCTCTCTCTCTCTGGCTTGTCACGCAGGAGATACAGTTCAAAATCCTGGTCCTCGCCTTCAAAGCCTCTACCTCAAATTCA
>NW_024704768.1:1576097-1976547 GCF_018977255.1 Callorhinchus milii
AATAATAATAATAATAATCCATGCATTTGATACAGCGCCTTATCACGCCATTGAGACGTCTCAAAGCGCTTCACAGAATACACTGTAAAGTGGAGTGACTGTGTATTTTGTAGACAAAATGTCCATGTAAGATATCGTCACAGTCCGTGTAACATACAGACAAGGAGGGAAAAACTGGGATAGAGAGACAGGCAGAGAAAGATAGAAGGAGGCAGAGAGAGAGAGAGAGAGTGTGAGTGAGAGTGAGTGGCAGGAGGCAAATGAAAAGGACAGATAGATGAGGAAAGACAGAGGCATAGACAAGCAGGGAGCGCGGTCTGTATTCGAGGGAATCCTGTTAAATGATTGTGTCAGCGGAGGTCAGTGATAGAAGCACAGATCCTCAAAGCAGCAAAACAAGATACTGTAGATATTCGAGTGGGAGATGGTCAGTTAGTGCTGTTATTTCAGTAACTGGCTGATGAAAGCAGCCTGGGATTGTGCTGATACCAGCTTGTGTTGCAGTGTCAGTGATTAGTGACCACATTCGCTCATAGCGCTGAGCTCAGGCATTGTGTGTGGGGCACGGCTGCGAATATATCATTTGCTGCAGTGACATTGATGTCCCTTCCCAGCTAAGCCCTGCCCAGCCCAGCCCAGCCCAGCCCAGCCCAGCTCAGCGCTGCCCAGCCCAGCCCTGCCCAGCCCAGCCCTGCCCTGCCCAGCCCAGCCCAGCCCTGCCCAGCTCAGCCCTGCCCAGCTCAGCTCAGCTCAGCCCTGCCCAGCCCTGCCCAGCCCAGCCCAGCTCAGCTCAGCTCAGCCCTGCCCTGCCCAACCCAGCTCAGCCCAGCCCAGCTCCTGTGCGATCCGCCCAAACACAACAGCTGAGAATGAATCAGAACCATATTTTCTTGTTAGTCCGGTCTAATTGTTTCTCCCTCCTATTCTTGAAGGTGCAGACTCGCGCTGGGGAACACTTTGAGTGATATATTAGCAGTAAAGAGCTGGCTTTAAGCTGGAATGCAAGGAGAAGTGTGCTGTGGTGTTGCCCTGTGGTACAGTGGATAGAGCGGAGCGTTATGTGTTGGGGGTTGTTCGAAAGGTTGTGGCTTCAAATCCTTCCAGAGTCGATGATTATGTTGAAGTGCGAGACTCTGACATTTATGAAAATGATCGTCGTGTGTTTGTTGTAGCGCCTTTCACATCAGAAGGACGTCTCGGTTGTTAGTCGATTGGTGGATCACTTGCCGGGGGTAATAATCCCTCTCCCCACCCCCCCAAAAAAAAATTGGTTACACAATCCACGACTGTTTGTGGGACACTGGACTGCTGTGCACAATTGGCTGCCACGTTTTGCCCACAAAATACACAATCAAACCACTTTACAATATATTCCAAGAAGCGCTTTGAGATGTGTCGACGATGTGATAAGGCGCTATATCAACTTGAAGGATTGTTGTTATTATTATTATTATTATTATTATTATTATCTCAGAGCGTTTCATAGGATTTAAAACTGGGTTGATAGAAAACGATGCATTGAGTGACATTCCATGGAAACGTCTGGGAAGTTGAGGGGAAAAAAATTGTTCTGCAGAGAGTCAAGAGAGAGCAGCCAAACTGTGGGAAATCTCAATCTAAGAATTAGGGATGAAGTGACTGGAGTTTATAGATCACGACCGAAGACCTTCCTCTTCCAGCGTTCTTACCGTTCCCCCCCACCCTCTCCTCCCGGCTCAGGGTCAGGCTCTGTCACTGTTAAGCGCCCGAAGATACTGGACCGTGTGAAGGCCACTGTGTAAATCCAAGTTGTTGTTGGTAACATGGCAGATTTGACCCCATGTCCAAGGGCTTGAGTAAGGAATGAGGCATGTGTCCTGGCTCTGTAGCGCAATGGATAGCGCATTGGACTTCTAGTGAATTGTTAGGAGCGATTCAAAGGTTGTGGGTTCGAATCCCACCAGAGTCAGATTTTATACGAACCCCTGAAAAGGGAAGAGGTGATTAATAATAATGATAAATAATAATAATCCTCGCATTTGATACAGCGTCTTATCACATCTTCGAGACGTCTCAAAGCGCTTCACAGAATATACTGTTAAGTGAATTGACTGTATATTTTGTGGGCGAAACGCAGCAGCCCAATTGCACACAGCAGCGTCCACAAACAGTCGTGGATTGAGTGACTCAAATCATTCTTATTTATTTCTTTATTTATTTATTGATTGATTGAAGGGATTATTACCCCCTTAACATGAAGACAAGAAAATAGCTAAGGTTTGTGTGAGCTGCAGGTGTGGGAAATATCACATTGATTGCAAATTGAAGGTATTTTAATGTGACCCTATCACCCAATCCTCGCCCCATCCACCAGAGGATACAGTTTAAAACACTTTCAAAGCCCTCCACTGCCTTGCTCCTCCCTACATCTATGACCTGTTAACTCCATATAAATCCAATCCCTCCTCTCAGCAGGCTCTGGCCTGCTCCATCTCCCGCACTCTCTGGAAATCCATCCCACAGTCCCTTTGCCTCGCTCCCTCACTCGCCTCCTTCAAGGCCAATCTCAAGAGTGTCCTCTTTGACCGTGCCTTCAGTCACTCTCCTACCCTCAGTGCCTTCCACACCCCCCCTGATCCCAACCCCCAGCTCGGGTCCAAATCCCTGACCATCCAGCACCTTGGGATGTCCTCCCGACGTGAAAGGCACAGCGTAAATGTCGTTTGTTGTTGTTGTCTGCCTGAACAGGCACAGAGGGGACCTCGGTTTAACCTCTCTGTTGAACGATGGCTCCTCTGGTTCGTTCAGATGGGAGGTAATGAAACTGAGCTGAATTAAAGCAAAGAATAGATTGAAGCCTGAGATTTCATTCATTATTTCGTAGAATTACATCCATTAATAAAGGTCGGGATGTCCTCCCGACGTGAAAGGCGCTGTACAAATGTAATTGGTCGTTTGTTGTTGCTGATGTGTTGGAGTGAGAGCCAGGTTCTGATTTGCATGCGCTTATATAGTATATATGAGTAGGAACTGGCTCTGTAGCGCAACGGATTGTTGGAATGGAACGTTCTCTCTCTCTCTCTCTCCCCCTGGAGGGACGCCCCCCTGCGCTTACCTAATTCCGGAAAGTATTAGGCGCAGGTTGGCGAGAGCCAAGGCTGGGGTGAGGGAGCCCAGAGTGTGCGTTGGGGTAACTGCTGGAGTCTAATTAGCTAAAGCTGCATAGCTTGGCCATTGATATCGCTGCCTGGCAAGGTTTCCCGCTTCTTGTCCAGCTCGGACCACCTTCCCCATCATTGCTGAGTCCTGCAGTTGGCACTGACATTGGCTTGTGTGGGAGGTGGGCATGTGGCCTGGCTCTGTGGCGCAATGGATAGCGCATTGGACTTCTAGTGAGTGGCTCGGAAGAGATTCAAAGGTTGTGGGTTCGAGTCCCACCAGAGTCGATGATTATGCTGAGGTGTGGAGCGCTCTGGAATATTAAAACAATTAATGGCAAACAATAGATTAAATGAATTTCGGTGTAAAAAGGTCTTCAATTTGGGGAGGAACAAGATAGAGTGACCAGATTCCAATCTATGTAAAGTGGAAATCCTCAGCCTGACAATAAAAGGTGAAACGAGTGGAATTTTGTAACAGCCCGGATGTGATATTTTGGAGAGGAATAATAAATAATAATAATAATAACCCTTTCATTTGATATGGCGCCTTATCATGCCCTCAAGACGCTCCAAAGAATATATTGGAAAGTGAATCACCTGTAGATTTTGTGGGCGAAATAGGTAGAGGAGTTTCTCCCAGTGTCCTGGCCGACAATTTCCCCCCAGATAAAAATTGGTCATGCATGTGTTTTTCATCAGCTGGGTGTCTGATACATGCGGAAATCCATCACCGTTGCTTAAGAGTATCCAAAACAGACTGAGAAATCCCTGCCTCTCACCTACACATGGAAATCTCAGAGATAGATTGTTGGAAGGAACGCTCTCTCTCTCTCTCTTTCTCTCTCTCTCTCCCTGGAGGGACGCATCCCGTTTACCTAATTCTGGAAAGTCTTAGGCGCAGGTTGGCAAGAGCCAAGGCTTGAGGGGGAGCCCAGAGTATGCGTTGGGGGTAACTGTTGGAATCTAATCAGCTAAAACCACACAGCTTGCCATTGATATCGCTAGGACCACCCTACCCGGTATCACTGAATTCTGCAGTTGGCCCTAAAATTGGGCTGTGATGTGCAAAGGGTTATTTCCGGGAGGTGGGCATGTGCCCTGGCTCTGTGGCGCAATGGATAGCGCATTGGACTTCTAGTGAGAGGGAGCGATTCAAAGGTTGTGGGTTCGAATCCCACCAGAGTCACATTTTATCCGAACCCCTGAAAAAGGAGCGGGTGATTCCACTGAAAACGACACAAGATTTGTATTAAAATTCCAAATTTCTGTCAAAAAACATTTGAGAATAATAATCCGTACTTTCGATACAGCGCCTTTGAGATGTCTCACAGTGCTTCACAGGATACATATTGTAGATTGGATGGACTGTGTATTTTAAGGATGAATGTATTCGGGGTAAAGGTCCTTTTAGAATCTTTTAGCGTCCAACTGGCCACACACAGGTGGTCGTGTAGTTTAATGCTTTCTCCAACAGAAGGAGCCTCTGACAATGCAGTGCTCCCCCTGACAGTGCACTGGAATGTCAGCCTGGACGGTGAGCTGAACACCCCCAACATGGGACTCGAACAGACAGACTCGGAGGTAAAAATGCTGCCAACTGAGTCAAGCTGATAAAGGTCAGCCGTTCACTTAATGGCTGTTTGCGGGACGATGCTGTGTGCAAATTGGCTGCCCCATTGATCTACAAATCAACAACAACAACTTGCATTTACATCGCGGCCTTCACGTGGGGCAGTGTCCCAGAGCGCTTCACAGTGGCGGAGCCTGACAACGAGTCAGGGGGAGATGGGAGGAGGTTAAATTGACCAGAAATCGCCATCAAAAAAAGGAAGATGTTTAGACGGGATGAACATACAGTCACGTAAGTAGGTGGGCACGTGTCCTGGCTCTGTGGGCAATGGAGAGGGCATTGGACTTCTAATGAGAGGCAACGATTCAAAGGGTTTTGGGTTTCAAATCCCACCAGAGTCAGATTTTATCCCCACCCCTGAAAACTGAGGCGCTGATTAGTGTGTGTGCGTGTGTTGCGCTTTGAGACATCCTTATGATGTGAAGGGAGCGGAGGTAAGCTAAGTTGTAAGGTACATTAGGAAGGTGCTCCTGGAAAAGGCAGGCAGTAAGCTCTTGTCCCCATGAAAATGAATGGCTGCCATCTCCTAGGGTTTGAGGCTGGCGCGTAAATCATACACGTACCTGGATTGATCTATTCGAGGAAGGCATCAATCTTTTTCTCAGCCAGCAAAGTGAGGCAAGGAACAATCTACGGTTTCCCCCTAGATGGCACGCGATCAGCCTCTGCAAAGTGGCTTAGAAGCTATTGTGAGGCTGAGTGTTGATTTCTATCAGACACCAGTGTTTAAACAGACTTAGAAAATCCAGGGGGTAACAAATCCTTCCAAAAAAAATAATAATAATGAGAATTTGGTCACCACATCCACGCCTGTTTGTGGGACACTGCTGTGCGCAATTGGCTGTCGCGTTTCACCCACAAAATACACAGTCACCACACTTTGCAGTATATCCTGTGAAGCGCTTTGAGACGTCTCAGTGACGTGATAAGGCGCTGTGTCAAATGCAGAGATTCAGTGCTTTGGGGATGTCCTCCCCACGTGAAAGGCGCTACACAAATGTAATTTGTTGTCGTAGAAAGGTAGCAACAAACGCGAAAACAAAGACTATATTTAAATCGGACGTTACGGCCACTCCTCCCTCTCCCCTCCATTCAAAAGTTCTGGATTGAAGCCCATGTCTGGGTTTAAAGATCACAGGATAGTTGTGAGGGCTTGGAGTGCTACCTTGTTGGAGACGCTGTCCTTCAGATCGGACGCTAAACCTCCTACCCCAGTGACCCGCTAACCCCTTATCAACCTGTCTTCTCGCTCCTCTCAGCAGGTTTTGGCCTGCTCCACGTCCCCCGCCCGGACCGCCCTACCATTGGCGGTCGGGTCTTCAGCCTCTCTGCCCCCACCCGTTGGAACTCCATCCCACAGTCCCTTCGCCTCGCTCGCTCCCTCCCTCGCCTCCTTCAGGGTATATCTCAAGACCCCTCCTCTTCCACTGTGCCTTCGGCCACCCTCCTACCCTCTCTGTCAGAAGGACGTCTCGAAGCTCGTCATACTGCAAAGCGTCGTGACTGTGTACTTCGTAGAATTATTCCCTGTGAAGCTCTTTGAGAAGATAATTATAATAATAATAATCCTGGCATTTGATACAGCGCCTGATCACATCTTCGAGACGTCTCAAAGCGCTTTACAGAATATACTGTAAAGTGAATTGACTGTGTATTTTGTGAGCGAAATGCGGCAGCCAATTGCGCAGAGCAGCGTCCCACAAACAGTCGTGGATTGAGTGACCGAACGATTATGTTTGGACGTGAGAGGCGCTGTATCGAACCCGGGGACTGCTCAAAGAACAATTATATTGATTTGGAAACAAGAGATCAGGAATGATCAATGGCTTTCCTAGTCAGAACATCTGCAGACGCTTAAAGCTTGTGGTTTGGTGGAGAGAGAGCTGGTGGGAGATGACTATAACAGATACAGTGGGAACTGCATTAGGCTTCTAATGAGAACCACTAAAGGCTGTGGGTTCAAGTCCCGCTGGAGAATTGGGATTTATGCCAGTGCGTGAGGGGAAATTGCCAAGCTTTTACTTGTTGCTTATTATAGTGGTGCCTTTTCCCCCCCACCTTCCCCTCTCCCACACCTTCCAGCACAAATCATTGTGGGTCGAGCTGGGTACAGACTTCCTTCCGATCGATTGAATCTGAGTTTTGCGGGAACAAAAGTGCAGGTTTTTGTGTTTTTCAGGCTATGGGAAAAGGGGCTCAGAGGAGAGATTATGAGACCAAGAATTTAGACTGAACTGTATTTAACAAAGAAAAAGAAAACAGCAGTAGATTCTCACACTGGATCTGTCAGAGAATCTAATCAGGGAATAAAGTTCTGCCTGTTTAGGTAGACATTAAATATCTGACGAGGTTACTAGAATTGCTAGATTATTAGAATTTGAGCATTTCGCCCACAAAATACAGTCAATTCACGTTAAAGTGTATCCTGTGAAGCGCTTTGAGACTTCTCAACAATGTGATAAGGCGCTGTCTCAAATGCAAGGATTGTTATGATTATTATTATTATTATTATCACAAAATCCCCGACCCTCTCTCTTTCCCTTTAGCAACCTGAAGTCATGTAGAGGGCGACATAAGAGTCATTCAGTGACATTAACACTTCATGTTAACAAACAGCGTGCGGTGTTTAGGCTATTGGAGAGATCAATAGGTAATTAGGTGAATGGCAGGTGAAAGGCAGTTTGTTCAATCATAAGGCTGTGGTTCTGGGTTTATTCTTCAAAAGGCCTTTGGCTAATTTGAGTTGTTTATTAACTGAGGAATTATGTCAGAAAAGTTTGCAGGACGAAACGTTGGGCAAGTTTCGGTACTCCACACACCTCTGTTTACCAGCAGTAAGTAGGAACCCAGTTGTTAGTTGATTGTCGGATCACTTTTCTTGGGCTAATAATATCTCAAAAAAAATTTTTTTCACTCAACCCACGATTGTGGGACACTGCTGTGTGCAGTTGGTTGCCGCGTTTCGCCCACAAATATACAGTCAATTCACGTTACAGTGTATCCTGTGAAGTGCTTTGAGACGTCTCAACGATGTGATAAGGCGCTGTATCAAATGCAAGGATTAGTAGGGTTATTAGGAATCCCGTCCAGCTCCTCTCCACACGTGGAACCCTCCCGCAGGCTAGCAGGCCGTGCTCAGGGTCACTGGTCCAGTTCACAGTCGCAGAGACATGACAGAGAGCTGCCTCTCTGGTCAAATTGGGAAGATTCAGGGCAACAACAAACTGTATTTACACTGAGCCTTTCATGTAGAATGACATCTCGGAGTGCTTCACAGTGAAAGCTTGTCGCGAGCACTCTGCCTCGCAAGCGAGAGGACCCGGGTTCGATTCCCGGGCAGGACAAAACCTTAGGCAAGTTTCCTTCCTCCACCAGTATCAGGGACAGAGTGACTGACCACTTGGACAGGTGTGAGCTAGTCAAAGAGCGTCAGCATGGGTTTCTAAAGGGTAGATCGTTTCTGACTGATTTAGTTGAATTTTTTGAGGAGGCAGCTGGATAAGAGAGTGTCTATGGATGTGGTTTATGTGGACTTTCACAAGGCATTTGATAAGGTTCCACGCAAAAGATTATTAGCGAAAAGGGAAGCACATGAAGTCGGAGGTAACCTTGTGACGTGGCTTGGTAATTGGTTGGGAGGCAGGAAACAGAGAGTAGGGATAAAGGGAACATTCTCTGATTGGCGCGACGTGACAACAGGTGTCCCCCAGGTGTCTGCACTGCGACCTCAGCTATTCGTCATATATATAAATGGATGAAGGAATAGAAAGTTTTATATCCAGGTTTGCAGACGACACTAAGCCAGGAGGCTCAGTAAATTGTGTAGATGGGAGTAGGAAGTTACAAAGGCACTTAGACAGATTAAGTGAGTGGGCAAAACTGTGGCAGGCGGAGTTCAACGTAGGAATGTGCGAGGTCATCCACTATGGACTGAAAAAAGATAAAGCAGAATATTTTCTCAATGGGGAGAAATTAAGAACTGTGGAGGAGCAAAGAGATTTGGGTGTCTATGTCCACAAATCACTAAAAACTAGTTCCCAGGTGCAAAAGTGATCAAAAAGATGAATGGAATCTTGGCCTTTATCTCACGGGGCCTGGAATACAAAGAGGAAGAAATTATGCTTCAGCTTCACAGTATAGAGCGTTAGTCAGACCCCATCTGGAGACTGCGTTCAGTTTTGGGCACCACACCTCAGGAAAGATGTATTGGTTCTGGAGGGGGTGCAGCGCAGGTTCACCAGAATGTTCCCAGGCCTAAAAGGGTTAAATTGTGAGGGAAGGCTGCGTAAACTTGGATTGTATTCCCTCGAGTTTAGACGGTTGAGGGGTGATTTGATTGAGGTGTTTAAGATGATAAAGGGATTCGATTGGGTAGATACCGAGAAGCTATTTCCTCTGGTCGGGGAATCCAAAATAAGGGGACATAGTCTTAAAATTAGAACCAGGCCATTTAAGAGTGAAATCAGGAAGTACTTTTTCACTCAAAGGGTGGTAGAAATCTGGAATTCTCTCCCCCCAAAAAAGACCGTGGACGCTGGATCCATCCACACCTTCAAGAGTGAGGTTGATAGATTTTTGGTAGGTCAGGGTATTAAGGGATATGGGGAGAAAGCAGGAAATTGGAATTGAAGGATTAGTTGAGGTACGGATCAGCCGTAATCTAATTAAATGGAGGAACAGGTTAGAAGGTCTGAATGGCCTACTCCTGGTCCTATGTTTCTATGTTCCACGCACACGCACGTCTCTGTTTACCAAGCGGTAGGTAGGAACACGGTTGCTAGTCGATTGCTTTCCGGGAGTAATAATCCCTCCAAAATAAAATGGTGTCACTCAATCCACGACTGTCTGTGGGACATTTCTGTGCGCAATTGGCTGCCGCGTTTCGCCCACAAAATATACAGTCAATTCACTTTCCAGTATATTCTGTGAAGCGCTTTGAGACGTCTCAACAACAGGATCAGGCGCTGTGTCAAATGCTAGGATTATTATTATTATTGAGAGGTCAGACCCCGGGCAAGGAAGAGGGTAGACAGGGGAAGTGACGATGGGGCAAGTGGAAGAGACAAGTTTATGGTGGGAGGGTGCAGGAGACGGAGGGGTGGAGGGAGTGCGTTCCAGAGGCTGGGGACACAGTTGTTGAAGCTGCCCACAGCTGCAATCTTATTGATAGCTCATGCAGGCTGCTGTGTGTGTGTGTGTGTGATAGAGAGAGAGAGAGAGACGGACCCTATAAATCTCTGCGCTCGCCCCGAACCCACCCCACCGTCACGAGCCCACAATTTTCTGCACAGAAGGAGGCCATTCGGCTCATGGCGTCTGCGTCACTGCTGCTTCTGTTTTTTATTTTAAAAAAATCCCAGCTCTTTTCCCATTTCCCTTAATGGCTTCGACATTATATATGATTAACGCAGGCCGGCAGCTGGTTTACAGTCCGCTTACATATTCTTGGCTCTGTGGTAAATGGATGGAGATGGGATTTCAAGGTGGTGGGTTAAATAGCACCTGAATCAGTGTATGTGTCAAACTGTCTCCTTTTTTTTTTGGAAGGGTTAATTTTTTTCGCAGCTTGTCTGTGTGATGGAGGAGACAGAGAGAGAGAGAGAGAGCGAGCCAGGAGCCAGTCAGACCTTGGGGTGAAAACGGACAATAATAATATTAATAATAATCATAACCCCATGCACTTGATACAGCGCCTTATCACGTCTTCGAGACGTCTGAAAGCGCTCCACAGGATACACTGCAAAGTGTAGTGACTGTGTGTTTTTGAGGGAGAAAGTGCGAGGGAGAACGCTTGCTGCCAAATAAGCCGCGGAGCTGAAACACCGAGGCAACTGAGCAGCTGTGCAAGCACTGTGTGCCTACAGCTGGCTCTGTGGCGCAATGGATAGCGCATTGGACTTCTAGTGAATTGTCGAGGAGTGATTCAAAGGTTGTGGGTTCGAGTCCCACCAGAGTCGCAAATTTATGCCAATGCCCAAATTGTCCCGAAAATTGTAGTGAACAAGAAGGAAGGGGTTTCATTTCATCCGGGATTATACGAAGCTGTAATGGAGCTGTTTCTCCTTCTCCCTGTCTCTCCGAGAGATGTCAAGCACCCACCCCTCCCGTCTCTGTGTGAAGGGCGTGATTCAAATGCAAATTGTTGTTCTTGTTGTGGTTCTATTGCCCGGCACTGCCCCCAGATCGAATTTGGTCAGTCACTTCGTGGCTGTCTGTGGGATTTTGCTGTGTTCTGTGTTGTGTTCTCCTGCAAAAATCAGTCGCTGCGCTCGACAGCTGTTGCCCGTGAAGTGCTGTGAGATGTGAAAGGCTCTGTATCAGGTGTAAAGGATTATGATTATAGAGCACTCACTTCCATGTGAGGACCCGGGTCCGATTCCCGGGTGGGTCAGGGCACGGCGAAACGTCATGCAAGTTTCCTTCCTCCACACACACACGCACACGCGCCTCTGTTTACCAGCAGTCAGTCAATCGGTTGTTAATCGATTGGCGGATCGCTTTTCCGGGGGTAATAATCCCTTCCCCCTCCAAAAAATGATAAGTCGGTGGCTCAACCCACGTCTGTTTGTGGGGGAAGCTGCTGTGCGCAATCGGCTGCCGCGTTTTGCCCACGAAACACGCAGTCGCCTACACTTTAAAGTAATATTCCGCAAAGCGCTTTGAGACGTCTCGAAGACGCGCCGGGCGCTGCTTCAAACGCAGGGATCGCGGCCGTTACGCCGGTTACTGTGAGCGTCCACGGATTCAGTGCTTGGCCGACGGGCAGTGACTTTTAAAGTGGGAATTGGAGGCTGAGGAGGCTTGCGAAGGGTTAAGGTTTTTCCCCGCCTCAGTGGGTACGTGTGATGGACGTGCAGGGAAGGAGGGAAGGAAGGAGGGAGGGGAGGGGAGGGGAGGAGAGTCAGACGCTGCGGAGAAAGGCGACTGTGCAAGGAACTGCCAATGAACGGGGCCGAGACGGGGCTGAGCACGAGCGGAGTGAAGGGCTGTGCAGGCAGCGTGCGTGCACAGCTGGCTCTGTGGCGCAATGGATAGCGCATTGGACTTCTAGTGAATTGTGTAGAAGTGATTCAAAGGTTGTGGGTTCGAGTCCCACCAGAGTCGCAAATTTATGCCAATGCGCCGTTAGACGCAGAATTGCCCAGAAATTGCAGCGAGCGCAGTAACCTTGTCAGAATTTGCCTAAAAAAAAGCGCCTCCGTTTCCGTCTGAACTAAACAGAAATGTTCTTTAAAAAAAAAAGAAGAGGTGAGATCGGGCTGTTGGTGTGAGGGGTCATTTCCGTTTGCTTGTTTGCTGCTTTTCCTTCTTTGGCAGTCGCTCTCGCTCGCCTCCTCACGCTTCACACGTTTCACTCTCCGGCTGAGGAATTAATCCTTGTGTTTGATACAGCGCTTTCAGCACGTCATCGAGACCTCTCAAAGCGCTTCACAGCATTTTACTGTAAAGTGCAGTGACTGTGTATTTTTTAGGCAGCAGCTCACTTGCATCATCTCACAGCAGTGAAGTGAATTTAATTGAATTTCATTTAGTTTCTGGCTTTAGTAACCTACAAGTCAGACATCCTGGGGTTGTGCTCTTGCCTCTGAGTTACTAAATTGTGGGTACGAGCCCCAAATAGGGACCTTAAACTTCCCGGACAGAGCGAAACATAAGGCAAATTTCCTTACTCCGCACACCTCTGTTTACTTAGCAGTAAGTATGAACCCAGGTGTTAGTCGATTAGCGGATTGTTTTTCTGGTGTAATAACCCCTTCAAACAAAGAAACAAAATATTTAGTTGCTTGATTCACGGCTGTTTGTGGGACGCTGCTGTGCGCAATTTGCTGCCTTATTGCGCCCATAAAATATACAGTCAATTCACTTTACAGTGTATCCTGTGAAGCGCTTTGAGACATCTTAACAGCATGATAAGGCGCTATATCAAATGCATGGATTATTATTATTATTACTATTATTCAGCTCACGACAACAAATGACGTTTAACCAGCACCTTTCATGTCGGGAGGACGTCCCAAGGCGCTGGACAGTCAGGGATTTGGACCCGAGCTGGGGGTGGAGGTCAGGAGGGGTGGAGATCAGGGAGGGTGGGGGTTATAGGAGGGTGAGAAAAGGCACGGCCGAAGAGGAGTATAAACTGTTATCACCCGAGGCTCCAGTGACTCCTGTGTCGGAGTCTCACAGAAAACCGCGATTGCTTTTGAAGTTTGGAGATGACAGTCACACAAAGGCAGGTTGTAAAGTGTTGGGTTTAACACGGGAGTCTGTTTGAGCAGCTGAGCCATTGGCATCTGTTGCCCCGAGTGTGGTGTGGGAAGCCCGCTGCTCTGGCTGTGACGAGAATTCGAACAGCTTCACCAGAGCCTTGTTTTGCTTGTGATGCGGCATTTGGTGAAGCGGTTGTGACACGAAAAGGTTATTTAACCTTCGATTCCTGTTAGCTCAATTATCTGGCTCACGGTCAGTTGACGCTCCTGAGCGGGGCTGGGGGTGTAGTCCTGCATTGTCGGAGATGCCGTCCTCAGGATGAGACGTTAAGCGGAATCCTGTAGCTCAGTGGTTAGAGCCCTCGACTCGCAGGCGAGAGACCTGGGTTTGATTCCCGGCAGGTTGAAACGTTGGGCAAGTTTCCTTACTCCACACGCCTCTGTTTACCCAGCAGTAAGTAGGAACCCAATTGTTAGTCGATTGGCAGATCGCTTTTCCCGGGGGTAATAATTTCTTCAAAAAAAAAATTGGCCACTCAATCCACGACTATTTGTGGGACGTTGATGTTCGCAATTGGTTGCCACGTTTCGCCCACAAAATATACAGTCAATTCACTTTACAGTATATTCTGCGAAGCGCTTTGAGACGTCTCGAAGACGTGATAAAGGCACTATATCAAATGCAAGGGTTATTATAATTATTATCCTTAAACCGAGCTCTCATCTGGGCCCTGTTCAGGTGGACGGTAAATATATCATGGTGTTACACAAAAAAAGAAGGGAGTTTCTTCTGGTGTCTTCAATTGATAACCCCCTCCACGGCCTTGTTCCCTCCCTACCTTTGTGACCTGCTAACCCCTTATCAACCTGTCCGCTTCCTCTGCTCAGCAGGCTGTGGGCTGCTCCACGTCCCCAGCCCGGCCCACCTCACCATCAGCGGCCAGGCCTTCAGCCTCTGCCCCTACCCTTTGGAACTCCATGCCACATTCCCACCGCCTCTCTTGCCTCCTTCAAGGCCCATCTCAAGACTCTCCTCTTCGACCGATCCTTCAGTCACACTCCTACCCCCACCCTCTCCGCCCTCCACCCCTTCCTGATCCCAACCCCCAGCTCGGGTCCAAATGCCTGACTGTTCAGCGCCTTGGGACGTCCTCTGGACCTGAAAGGCGCTATACAAATGTAATTTTGCATTGAATTGTAATCATGCCGCGTAAAGGAACAAATAAGAAATTGCAATAAGCCATATTCCATACAATCCTCGGCCCTCTCTCTAACCTCACTCCTATTGTCCATCACCCAAGCTTTGCGTCTTCATAATAAAATAATAACCCTGGCATTTGATATAGCGCCTTAACTTGTTGTCAAGATCATTTTATTTTATTATATTTTATTATTTCAATTTTAAAATATAGTAAACCTAGTCCTTCCAGAAGTGTCGCTCATGAAAAGCTCCTCCTCATCTCAGTGAACATCTCAGTGAAAGTGAGACCCCATTAAATCTTCCCCCGCACCCCCCCCCACCCCACTCTATCCCTTTGGCGATCTGACCTTTCCCTCCTTTTGCTTTGTGATTTCAACTGCAGTGTCGCTCAGTCGCTGACTTGTTTTAAGTAACAAGTGCGCTGAATACTTTCCAGAATTGGGTGAGCAGGAGGCGTCCCTCCAGGGAGAGGGGGAGAGAGAGAGAGAGAGAGCGCATTCCATTCCAACAATCTATCTCTGGGATTTCCATGTGTAGATGAGATGGATGGAGATCTCAGTTTGGTTCGGAGACTCTTAACAACGGTGATGGGTTTCCACATGTGTCAGACACCTGGCTGACCCCCCCCAAAACATATCAGTCACGCGAGCTTGTGATCGGAGTGGCAAGCATGACTTTCAAATTCAAATAGCCCGAGAGAGAGAGAGAGAGAGAGAGAGAGAGCTGCTGTGTAACCCCACTCCTCCCTGTGTTATTGTACTTATAAAATTAACATGTCCAAATCTTTGACCTGTGCAATGTATCCCAGGTACATTTGGTGCTTCACTCTCTCCCAACCCCCAACCCCCACACTCCTCTCCCCACTTTGTTGAGGGATTAAAACCTGATCGAATTGTGAAACAGCTTGTTGCGCTCCTTCTGCCTTTCAAATGCCAGGAGAGATCTGAAAAGCCATGAGCCAGCATCAAAGAGCTGATGGAAACGTGTCTACGCACTTTTCTGAGCCACTGATGTGTTGTTACTGATCTGGCACAGACTGAGTCACTGCACAGGCTCCCAGAGGCTGCTGTCAACCTGTGTTTGACATCCAATCCTCACATTAAACTACATCCACTCCACATTCGGTGTCGAAAGTGAACATAAATAAACATGAGCGTCGAGCTTTCTTTTTGCTCGTCTCTAGAAACTGCAAACGAATGGTGGGAGCTAACCCAGTTTTGTTATTTCATTTGGTGAAATAACTCAATACCTAAATCATAGAGAAACGGTGCCTCTCAAACATTCACTCAAACTCATACTCTCTCTCACACACACATACACACAGACAGACAGAGAAATACAATTCAGAACACACACTTGCACACAGATACGCACATTATGCACAGACATACTCACACGAACACCTAAAAACACTCACACAGAAACATCAACACAGAATACACATACATATTAATAAAAAATAAAATATTGGTCTGTCAATCCACGAGTGTCTGGACTCCCCTGTGTGCAATTGGATTTGCCCACCAAATATGCAGTCAATCCACTTTACAGTATACGCTGTGAAATGCTTTGAGACGAATCAATGACCTGATAAGGCGCAATATAAAATGCAAGGATTATTTTATTATATTTATGACCTAACGAGCGACCCTTTGATCGAGTTCTAATAAATAAATAATCATAATCCTTGCATTTAATATAGCGCTTTTCACGTCGGGAGGACGTCCCAAAGCGCTTCACAGAACACACTATAAAGTGAATTGACTGTATATTTGTGGGCGAACGCGGCAGCCGATTGCGCACAGCAATGTCCCACAAACAGTCGTAGATTGAAAATGACCAATTTTATTATTGTTTTTGGTTGTGGAGGGATTGTTATTAGGCTCTGTGTGGAGTAAGGAAACTTGCCCAAGGTTTCGCCCTCTGCCTGGAATTGAACTCAGGTCTCTCACTTGCAAAGCGAGTGCTCTAACCACTGAGCTACAGGACTCCACGAGTCAATGAGTCACTGTTTGGCCACCAATGGCATCCATCAATATTAATATTTGGGCTTATTGTTTAATACCTTTAATAAAAGCTTTCTCGTTTCTTAACAGGGAGTGTCCAGCCACACCCTCACACTCTTCTCATTGCGGTCATAAGAAATGTTAGACAAAAAAAAACAAGAATAATATCCTTCCCATAGCGAGAGATATAAGCAAAGGCCGCGTGTATCTATGTGCTTGTATGTTTTGTGTGTGTGCATACATATTCCTATGTAGTTGAGCTCCAGTGTCACATGTACAGTACAACATTCTCTCTTTTCCTATTGCCTAAGAATAAAACACACACAACATCTCTAATGTAATATCTGTGTTGCATTATGAATAAGATGATGCTGTGATGCAGACACAGGGAGCTCAGGTCATTCTGGTAATAATGATAATATTATTATGTATTTGATAGAGCACCTTATCACGTCTTTGAGACAACTCAAAGCGCTTCACAGAATATACTGTAAACTGAATGGATTGTATATCTTGTGAGTGAAACGCAGCAGCAATTGCGTACAGCAGTGTCCCACAAACAATCGTGGATTGAGTGACCAAATTATTCTTTTTTTAAGGAATTATTATCCCCTGAAAAGCGATCCACCAATCGACTAACAACGTCTTCCTTACTGCCTGGGAATCAAACCCGGGTCCTCTTGCTTGCTTGCGAGTGCTCTAACCATTAAACTACAGGACTCAGTAGAGGTGACAACTCATTATAATCCCCCAACCTCCCCCCCCCCACTCCCTTCGCTGCTTATACCTAATTTGTCAAACCGATTGTGTGTTCAGACACCTGCAAATGAATGTGGATGTTACAAGTATCTGCTCACTTACTGACCAGGTCAGATCAATCCCCAGGCAATTGAAAGGTGCAGAGGTCGAGCTGTGAAACAGAATGATAGAATCAGGCATCACAGCAGGTCATTTAGCCCATATTGTCTGTGCTTGTCCTTGTTCCCCCCCCACCCCACTCATCTGCTCTAAGCCTTGCAATTTTATATATTCACTTTACAGTATATTTCTGTGAAACGCTTTGCGACGTCTCAACAACGTGATAAGGCGCTATATCAAATGCAATTATCAAATAATATATAATATTATTTATTCAATCCCTTTTTCAATCGTTTGTCTTCCACAACCATTGCCTCTGTTTACATAGCAGTGAGTTGTTAGTCGATTGGCAGATTATTTTTCCGGGAGTAATAATCTCTTCAAAAACAAAACGAATGGTTACTCAATCCCAAACTGTTTGTCGGACACTGCTGTATCCCATGCGCTATAACAAATACAAGGATTATTGTTATTATTCATAGTCCTGTAGCTCAGTGGTTAGAGCATTCATCTCGAGTGGGCCTGGGTTGGACAAGTTTCCTGACTCCACATGCCTGTTTACCTAGTAGTAAGTGGGAATCTGGTTGTCAGTTAATTGGTGGATCGCTTTTCCGAGGGTAATAATCCCTTCAAAAAAAAAGAAAACATAATAATTTGGTCACTCAATCCACGACTGTTTGTGGGACGCTGCTGTGTGCAATTGGCTGCAGCATTTTGCCCACAAAATATAATAATTATTATTATAATTGTTGACATTAAATACCTTCCACATTCTAACAACCATTTTCGGATTTAAAAAAATCTAACCTGATTGCAGTCGGGGAGCGGCGACAGGAGAGCGCGGGGAGGAGCCTGGGCCTACTGACCCAGGTACTTAAACTCGACGCCGGAGCGAGTGCAGCCCCGGGGGGGGGAGGTGTGGGGGCGGAGCGGGGGAACTGCGACGTCATAGATTAGTTTTCAGGTGAGTGCGCGCGCACAAAAAAAAAAAAAAAAAAAACCCTCTGCGCCCCCCCCCCCCCCCAGGGCTCACATCAGAGCCCACTATGGTCCTGTTGGGTTCGATGCCCCAATCTGCGGGATAATGCCATCCACCTGACCGCTCGCTCCCGGTCCCCGCGTGCGCACTATGGCTGCCGCTTTGACCCGAGCCCCCTCACCCCCTCCCTCCCTCCCCCCTCCTCTCTCCCCCCAAACCCTCCCCCCTCTCCATCTCTCCCGCTCTCTCCTCCTCTCTCTCCGTCCCTCTCGTCTTCTATCCCCACTTGACCCTCCCACAACCTCCCTCTGCTCCAGCCTGGGAATCCTCCGCCGGGCTCACCGCGGCACTCGGCGTTGGCTGTCCAGCAGCAGCCACACCGACTGCCCCATTCCCCACCACTCTCGCCAGCCACCCCGGACACAGACCCGGGGAGTCAACCTCTCCTCCCTCATCCCCATCTCCCCCACCCCTGCCTCACAACCTGGACCCCCCTCCCCTCCCACACACCCTTCTGTCAACCGCTCCCTCCACATCGGACTGCAAAATGTCCGCTCCCTCTGCAACAAGGCCCTGGTCATCAACGATCTCATCCTTGATGAGAACGTTGATATCATGGCCTTGACAGAAACGTGGCTCACCCCAGGCGACACCTTCCCCCTCACGGAGGCCACGCCACCCGGCTACACCTCCCACCACATCCCCCGCCCCAACCGCCGTGGCGGTGGTGTTGCCCTTATCTCAAGGACACCACTTGCCCTATCCCCCTACTCCTCTGGCTCTTTCCCCTCCTTCGAGCACCTCACCCTCTCCCACCCCTCATTCCTCTCCCTTAAAATCCTCCTCCTCTACCGGCCCCCTAAAACCTCTCCCACCTTCATCTCTGACATTTCAACACTCCTCACATCTCTTTGCCTCTCCTCTGATCGCCTCATCATCCTGGGCGACTTTAACCTACACTTCACCCCCTCCTGCTCCATCTCCACAGACTTCTCTTCCCTGCTCTCCTCACTCAACCTTTCCCTACACATAAACTCCCCCACTCACAGTCACGGCCACCCACTCGATTTGGTGATCACCCGGGGCCTCAGTGTCTCGGATGTCACTATTACCGACAAGGCCATCTCCGACCACTACTTCATCTCCTTCACCACCTCCACCCCCCTCCCCACCTCCACCAGACCCACCACCATCTTCTACCGCCCTTGGAAGAAGTTACCCCCACAATCCCTAACCGATGCCTTGGAGTCCTCTGAACTCCTCTCCCTCTGGCCTTCAACCCTCACCGACCCCTCTTCTCCTCTCTCCCTCCTCCACAATATCCTCTCCTCCACACTCGATACTCTTGCCCCCATCACTTCCCGCACTGTCTCCTACTCCCGCTCCTCCCCCTGGTACACCACCCACCTCCGCTCACTGAAATGCCAGGTGCGGGCTGCTGAGCGCACCTTTGTCAAATCCGGCTTAACGGTCCACCGACAAATCTGGCTGGACCTCCTCAAAATTTACCGCTCCACTCTAGCCTCGGCCAAGTCGTCCTTCTACTCCAGGATAATCCTGGAGGCGAAGAACAACCCCAGGCTACTGTTTTCCACCACATCCCGACTCCTCCGTCCCCCCCGCCACCCCGCGCAGGTCATCTCCTCCAACCTTCACTGCGAGGAGATGCTGGATTTCCTTGAATCCAAGATCAAGGGAATCCGCTCCGCGGTCACTTCCCCTCCAACTTCCACCCACCACCCACCCCTTCCCTCCCACACTCCGACTCCTACCCATCCTCCCCTACACACCTTCGTACCCGTTTCCCCACCCTCTGTCACTGAACTCATCCTATCCCTAAAACCAACCACCTGCTCCCTTGACCCCATCCCCACTCCACTCCTTATCTCCCAGCTCCATTTTCTTGCCCCACACATCACTGACATCATAAACCTGTCCCTCTCCTCTGGCTCTGTCCCCATTCCATTAAAAACTGCCATCATCACGCCCACCCTGAAAAAACCCTCCCTTGATGCGTCGCAGCTATCAAGCTACCGGCCCATCTCCAACCTCCCCTTTCTCTCCAAGGTCTTGGAAAGAGTTGTCGCCTCCCAACTGCGCTCTTTCCTCTCCACCCATTCTCTTTTTGAACCCCTTCAGTCAGGTTTCCGTGCTGCTCATAGCACAGAAACTGCCCTGGTCAAGGTCACCAATGATATCCTGACCATCTGTGACCAGGGCTCCCTCTGTCTCCTCGTCCTCCTCGACCTATCGGCAGCATTCGATACGGTCGACCACGCTATCCTACTCCACCGCTTGTCCTCCCACCTCAACCTTCAAGGCACTGTCCTTGAATGGTTTAGCTCTTACCTTTCCCACCGTCTTCACTTCGTCTCAACGAATGGCTTCTCCTCCACCCCCCGTACTGTCTCATGTGGTGTCCCTCAGGGCTCTGTCCTCGGTCCCCTCCTCTTCACCCTCTATATGCTCCCCTCGGTGACATCATCCGCAAACATGGGGTTAACTTCCACATGTATGCGGATGACACCCAACTCTACCTTTCCTCCTCTACTCTCAACTCCACGACCACCGATGTCCTGACAGCCTGCCTGTCCGACATCGAGTCCTGGACGAGAGACAACTTTCTTCAGCTCAACGTGCGAAAAACCGAGGCCCTCCTGATTGGCTCACGTCAGCGCCTCCGCACCTCAGGCGCTGACACCATCAGCATCCAAGGCTGCACTCTCCACCTCTCAAAGCCAGTCAGGAACCTCGGCGTTTTGTTCGACCCTGAGCTGTCCTTTCTCCCTCACATCCGCACCACAACTGGCACCGCCTTCCATCACCTCCGGAATATCGCCAGATTACGGCACTACCTCACCCCTCACGCTGCTGAAACCCTGGTTCACGCCTTTGTCACCTCAAGGCTGGACTATGGGAACTCTCTCCTCGCCGGCCTTCCCGCCACCTCCCTCCACAAGCTGCAGGTCATTCAGAACTCTGCAGCTCGTGTACTGTCCCGCACCAGGCTTCGGGACCACATCACTCCCACCCTCGCTCGCCTCCACTGGCTCCCCATCCCCCAGAGGATTGATTTCAAGATCCTCATCCTCACCTACAAGGCCATTCACGGCCTTGCTCCCTCCTACCTCTCCAACCTACTATCCCCCTACCTACCTGCCCGTACCCTCCGTTCCTCTGGCTCCGGTCTGCTCCACGTCCCCCGCCCCAACCGCCCTACTATCGGTGGTCGGGCCTTCAGCCTCTCAGCCCCGAGGCTCTGGAACTCCATCCCCCAGTGCCTTCGCCTTGCTTCCTCCCTTTCCTCCTTCAAGGCCGGTCTCAAAACCTTTCTCTTTGACCGTGCCTTCAGCTCCCCTCTCGACTCTCTTCCTCCTCCTCGCTCCCTCCCTTCCCTCCCCTCACCCTGACCATTTCCCCCCTCCTCTCCCTCCCTTCCCTCCCCTCACCCTGACCATTTCCCCCCTGCTCGGGTCATGACCCAACTGTGCAGCGCCTTGGGACGTCCTCCTGACGTGAAAGGCGCTCTATAAATGGAATCTTGTTGTTGTTGTTTAACCTTTTTTTGGTCAGCCGGGTGTCTGACACTTGCGGAAACCCATCACCGTTGCTTAAGAGTATCCAAACCAGACTGGGAATTCCCTGCCTCCCATCTACACATGGAAATTCCAGAGATAGGTTGTTGGAATGGAATGCGCTCTCTCTCTCTCCCTGGAGATACGCATCCTGCTTACCTAATTCCGGAAAGTATCAGGCGCAGGTCGGCAAGAGCCAAGGCTTCGGGGACCCCAAAGTGTGCGTTGGGGTAACTGCTAAGGGGCTAACTAGCTAAAACTGCATAGCTTGCTATGGATATCGCTGTCTGGCTAAGCTTTCCCGCTGCTAGGACCACCTACCCATTTCCCAGGAGCTGAGTGGGAAGTTTGCCTCTCTGAGCCCTATCGATGAGCTAAGCTGGCTGGTCTGTTGTATCATTTGCCCCAAAGAACTGCGGACCCTCCTGGCTCAGGAACGAGACTAGCAAAACCGCTGCAGAAAAACAACTGGATACCGACATTCCGTGAACAAGCACGTCACTTTATTACTTTACAAAATAAGACGAAATGGGACCAGGCGGTGATGCATCACTGATATTCTCTGGCTTACTCCGCACCATTTGATCTGAGCTCTCATTTCCTTTCCCCGTCATGTATATGTGTCTTTCTCACCAGGAGTTTTAAAGTTTCCTGAGGTCAGAAGCAATTAATATCCCAGGAATGAGAGGGAAGTCTGTAAATACAGTATATTTCACCCACAAACTACACAGTCAATCCACTTTACAGTATATTCTGTGAAGCTCTTCAGTCTGAATCCCTAAGAACTTAAGAGTCAAACTCAATAGACTCTAAGGATTTGGTCAGTCAATAATAACAATAAAAATAATTTTGACACTCAATCCATGACTGTTTGTGGGACTCTGCTGTATGCAATTGGCTGCGGCATTTCACCCACAAAATGCACAGTCCATCCACTTTACAGTATATTCTGTGAAGCGCTTTGAGACATCTCAAAGATGTGATAAGGCACTGTATCAACGACAACAACTACAAATTACATTTGTATCATGCTTTTAACATCAGGAGCACGTCGCAAGACTCTGGACAGTCAGGGATCCACTTCTGGGCTGCTGGCTTGGATCAGGAGGGGGTGGAGGGCGGGGAGGGTAGGGGTAGGAGGGTGACTGAAGGCATGGTCGAAGAGGAGAGTCTTGAGACAGGTCTTGAAGGAGGCGAGAGAGGGGGTGAAGCTTAGCAGCTGTGGGATGGAGTTCCAGAGGGTGAGGATGAAGACACTTGTGCAAATGGTGGAGCGGGCAAGGCGGGGGACATGAAGCAGGCCGGAGCCCACTGAGCTGGGGGAGCGGACAAGTTGTTAGGGGGTTAGGAAGTCACAGAGATATTATCAAACACAAGGATTATTATAATTATCAGAATCATTGCACTCTCCCCCCCCTCTCAATATCCACAATTTATTGAAGGTGACAGGGTTATGTTGAGGGGATATATTTTATGTCAGATTATTTCACGATACCCACGTAGAGTCGGAGTAAACAATTTTGCATATCTGACCCATTCAGACCCACATCTGACTCATTCCTGCATTCCTCAGGGGTCACTGCAAAGACAAGAGCATTCCCATCAGAATAATCCTGGTGAGTTAAGTAGTTAAGTTCATCTGATTATAGGGTCAAAAAGTCATATTTCATATTGCTCTCGCTGAACTGTGGATTTTAATCCGCACCAACCACCCAAAAAAATTCCTTTTGTTTGATCCGGCTGGACTGAAAATGCATATTCACACTCCCACCCCCCCCACACCAATTACTTTACTTTGAAAGTGCCTTATATTAGAATTTTAAAAGTTTTACAAGTTCCTTAGGTTAAAAATACTAATGTGACAAAAAAAATCCGCTCCACTAAAAACACGGAGGTGAAACTCGATTGAAATGTAATGGTTTTATTTGCATTTAATCTGTTCCTTGGCCTAGCACATCCTGATATGACAGATAAGGTATTCTAAATAAAGCGATTATAAATAACAACAACAACAAATTACATTTTTATAGCACCCAGACACACACGGACACACACATTCCCTTCCCAAACCAGCTTCCCACTTTGTACTTCGGATTACACGCACGAAACTGGGTTGCGACAAAAGGCAACACGAAGTGCCAACTCGGCCTTCGGTTAAATTAAATTGTGAAATAATCGCTGCTGTGATAGGAAAGGCAAGAAAATATTAAATGCGGTTCATTGGATGGTGATGGGCTTCAATAGGAACACAGACAGCGAACCAGCGAGAAAGACAGACCCATGAGGTTGATCCAAATTTGAATCAAAAAGCGCGATGAAATAGTGAGTGTCTGGCTTGGGGTTTGGCTCAAGGATTTAGATAGAAAAGCCAATTCTGTTTTACTTACAGGGAGCTACATAGAGGGATTGGGAGTTTACTGATGACATACAGTGAATTGAACACACTGTTTGGTTACACAGTTGACCCAATCAGCTCATCAATCAGCTGTTAAACTCTGTTATGAAGCAATTTATTTCATGATAGATGTAAATCCAGATTTATTCTGGGAGGGGAGAGGGGAGAAAGAGAGAGGGGAGAGGGGTGAGAGAGAGGGGAGGGAGAGGGTGGAGGGGAGAGGAGAGATGGGGTGGGGGAGAGAGAGAGGATAGAGAGGGGGGAGGGGAGAGAGAGGGGGAGGGGGGAGAGGGGGCAAAAGAGGAGGGGGAATGTAGATTATCCAAGAGAATCCTGCACATCTTTGGTTTATTGGTACAAAGTAATCAACACTTAACATACATACATACACACATCACAACTCTGCATTAAGAGACTACATTTTGCCACTTAAGGAATATTTTTTCAAAAAAGCAAACTTTTTTTGAGGTAACTGGTTTTCAACCGATTGCGAATCATATATTAATTAGTTTTATACATATTATATATAATTTATCATCTGTATATTATATTTGGGGGATACAGTTTATGAATAATTCGAGCCATGACATGTAGCATATAAGTTTTGCCCACAAAATATGCAGTCACTCCACTTTACAGTATATCCTGTGAAGCACTTCGAGACATCTGAAAGGTGTGATAAGGCGTTAAATAAAATGCAAGGATTATTATCATAGTAGGTGTAATATGGCTTGGAAGAACCAGGTAAGGTACCCAAAGCTTTCCCACTGTGTTACAGACTAACCCCACACCGAATTAACGGCTGTCAAACATCTCCATTGGGGTAGTGTGGGACTACCAGGATGGCAGAAGGCGAATTGGATGGATTTGGGTGTCTTTTTTTTCCCCGTCTAGAATTCCTGTTATAAGGTGATGGTTCGCAAGAAGCTCTAACTCACAAGGACTGTGCCCACTTGGTCTTCCCGGCCAAGGGGCGTTGGAGCCGGGGAGGGGATGCGGGAGGTGCTTGGGGAGAAGGGATCCTTGACTCCCGGACTCTCTCGCTCCCTCCTCTTCTCTTTCATTCTCCTGTTCTGGAACCAGATCTTCACTTGACTCTCGTGGAGGCTCAGAGCTGAGGCTATCTCCACCCTGCGAGCCCGGCTCAGGTACCTGCTGAAGTGGAACTCCTTCTCCAGCTCAGTCAGCTGTTTGGTGTTGAAGTTGATGCGCACTGTGGTGGAGTCAGAGACACCGGATTTCCTACTCCAGTCTCCCCTTTTCACTGCGAATTACAGTTCACACAATGGGTGGTATCGCCTCCGAGCAGAACTGGACCATAAATATAACGGTCTACTGAACCCATCCCCTCCTCTCACCCCCTCCTCTCACCCCCTCACTTGCCCCCTCCTCTCACCCTCTCCTCTCACCCCCTCACTTGCCCCCTCCTCTCACCCCCTCCTCTCACCCCCTCCTCTCACCCCCTCACTTGTCCCCTCCTCTCACCCCCTCCTCTCACCCCCTCACTTGCCCCCTCCTCTCACCCCCTCCTCTCACCCCCTCATTCGCCCCTATTACCCCCCACCCCACCCCCACTCATCTCGGAGTTTTCAATGTATTCATTAATGTGTTAAAAAGTAGGATTTTTCCCCCCTCTCTCCCTCCCATTATATAAAACAACCCCAATAAAATAACGAATGATTTACTTTGCCCCGTGCGGTCGAACTGGACATTGTTAAGCAAAACAAACTTTTTTTTAAAAAAAAAGCGCGTCGTCGTATTAGATATTAGCGTCGATTTCGATTTTTTTTTGAAAAAAAATGGAATCGTTGAATTAACTATTAAATCGAACGGACTGAATATTAAGCGGAAAATCTTGCCCGGCGGTCACTTAAACGGTAGATGGTGTTAAATCGATGTGATTTTTCCGAATTTAGAATTGTTCTCGGTTTCTAGTGAAGTTCATTTTGATAATAATAATTATTATGATGATAATAAATTTATTTTTGACTGTTGGGGCTGGGGTTAAGGGGGTGGGTGGATGGGTGGGCGGGGGGGGGGGGTGGGTATGGGTGTTAAATAGACATCGGACCAGGCGATTGCGAACAAATAGTTAATTTGGATACAGCCTGGATAACCTATGGAGAGACTGCATGTTAATAATGATGGGAAGAAGCACAATTTCCGGGATCACCTGCTCGGATCCGCTTCACTTTCATCCACTCAAAAGTTCTGGCGGGTCTGTGGGGGTCGGGAGGCGACACCGGTCCATCCCTACTCGGTTGGGTCAATAGAGAGTCGCTGTGTCCCAGAGAGAAGCCCAGATGTTCTTTCCCGTTGACTTGGAATGGGTCAACTGCGCCAATGCCACCAGGACACCCACTGACGGGAGAGGTGTTCTGCCCTCCATATAGGGAGTCAGAGACGGGTTCAGAGCTTCTGCCGACGTCTCCATCGCTGTCGGCGGGGAAGGAGCCTTTCCAGCCGGACTTGGGGGCTTGGGGTGAAAGGGTTGGTGGGTCTGCCATGTAGGGGCCGTGGAGAAGGTTGGCCGGGAAGCGGGGCGATTCCGACTGCGAATGGTGCGCATGTTGGGGTACAGGGTGGGGGTGAGCGCCTCTGCCGACCAGCTGGCGACTTGGCTGCTGGCAACATCCCACCATTAGCGACCCCTGTGCGGTTGGGCGGGTATGCGGATATCCAGCGTTGGTCTGGCCCTTGTACATCAGGTCTGAGTAGCGGCTCATCCTCGCATCCTCTAACCCCCGTCCTGTCTGTCTTGTCTTCCTCAACCATTGACTATTTCCACTGATTCCAGACACAGGACACAGGGAAACAGGAAGGATATTTCCATTTATTGGCACAGGTCACGTGCAGACTTCTGCCAATGACCAGAGTTGAATTGGGAAGTAATTAATTTCACTGTTTTCCTCTCTCTCTCTCTCTCTCTCTGAGATAACGGACCGATCCGAAGAGAAAGAAATCGGATTCCTGCCTTCTCAGCCCTGCAGTCTCAGGTAAGCTCTGGTGGTCAGGAATCCAACAGGACAGAAGGGGAATGGAATATAGTGCAACTTTAACATACATTAGACGCGACAGAAGTTTATAGAGAAGTGCAGCTATCGCAGGAGACATTGTGTTCACAAGGTGTACAGTCACAGGAAATTTAGTCCACCCGTACAGGGATGTAGTCTTAAGAATACGGAATCTTTCTAACTTATATCTAACTCCTCAGTCCAGATCCCGAAGAACTTGGAGTCGAACTCAACAGACTCCTGAGATTTGGTGGCTTAATGCTGCTGCTGATGATAATAATAATACGATCGTTCAATCCGTGGCAGTTTGTGCGTCAATACTGTGCGCAATTTCACCCACAAAATACTCCCCGCAATTTGCTTTACAGTATATTCCGTGAAGCGCTATAAGACGTCTCAACGACGCGATAAGACGCTAAATCAAATGCAAGGATGATGATTATTATTATTATTATTATTGGCAATAGACTGGACAACCGATGTAGAGATTTAAGACAACGTTGGGGTTTATATCAGGTCAATTGGTCTTTATTATATTGGCTAAATAATAGCAATAGTGAAAGAGGTTAATGCACTTCACTTAACCTTATTGAAGCGCCCATTGGAAGGTTATCAATTCATTCTCTGCAACCGAGTACCGGGGTTTGATTGGTACATTGTAAGGTTTATCGTCCCAACTAACCGAGGAGGATGCTGAGAATTCACACCATCACTTTGCAAAGGATATTCGCACCATTAACATTCCGCATTTGCCATCGCCCATCTCCCGCAAACTGCAGCCAGTGTGGGCGGACATCCAGCCGCAAGTCCTTGCGACATTTCTATTCGCTCACTTCGGTAGCGATGAATGGGTTAAGATTTGTTACACTTACTCCAGCTATATTACAAACAAGTGTCCGAGATTAATAAAGAAGATCAAATGGGCCAATCAGTCAGTCAGTTAATCAAGTCAGTCAGTCAATGAGTTAGTTACTTCATGGCTCTCTGTGCGCAAATTGCAAGGTACACACAGTCACTACACTTGACAATGAAATCCAACGAGGCGCTTCTTTGCGACGTTTGGATGGTAAATGCAGTACATAGTATCTACTTTATTCCAAACACAAATGGGTTGACCTATATGGCCTGTGGTGTTTGCTGTGTGTGGGGGGGGGTGGTGGGTGGGGGTGGGGGGTGGGGGGTGATATCCAGACTGGGTGCTTCTGGTTGGTCCGCTATTGAGACCCGGAACCTCAGATTGATTTATGGAAATGATTACTGTGAGAAGTGCGGTGGCGGAATGCATTAAGCGGTGATCATATGGAGGGGATGACTGGCTCCTCCGATCTCCATCTGCTCGGAAGGAAGTGCTGGAGCCCAACTCATTAATATTTACACCAACAGCTTTCCGATGCCTCCCGCCCGCCCGTCATCTGCAAAGGCGAAGGGACCCAACCAGCAAATGGAGCCACTTAACAATTCTTGGGTTTATTAATACATGTGAATGGAAATTCTTCTCAGGGTCTCTGTCAGGGACTGGGCCGACCCCCCCCCCGCTGTGTGGGGGTGGGGGTGGGGGAGAAAGGGGGTGATGACTAAGGAAATCTGCTGAAATAATTGACCCGACTCTCAAAAGCAAGTTGATTTATCTGATTAATTCAAGAGCCACCTTCTCACAATCTGAATGGGTTGAGATTGGGTTTTAATGTCGTGATATATTGGTCCTATCTTTCTGGGCAATATCTCTAAAAGTCTAAAAGATTTTCTCTCTCCCCTCCCCCCCCTCCCCCCCTCCAACGCACACACACACACACTCTCTCTCTCTCTTTCTCACACATACCCTCTCCCAAATTGTACATCATTCCAATATGGCCGGAGTAACACTGGTGACTATGGGTGAACTCAATGAAATGTCTTTTGCAACATGGACCGAGGCAACTTGCCCCATCTTGGCTCTATGAGTTGCCTATTTAGTCCCTCTCTCTCTCTCTATATATCTATATATATTTGATAACGTTGGCCCATTATAGGGCTCAATGTGCCCCTTTGAACAATTAATTGGCTCCTTCCAAAACCAGTGGATATTCACTCTCAATGTGTATGTGAGAGAGAGTGGGCGTTTCAGTGTATGTGGGTGAGATTATTACAAGGAGAATAATCTTTGCATTTGACACGAAGTCCCAAAACGCCACACATGTCATTCCTGTCATGTGTAGTGACTGCATTTGTTTGCAAACATAGACTGCAACTTGTTGCCCCCCCTCCCCATTTTCTGTCTAATGTTTTTTCCTAGCAAACAGCCATAAAGATGTGTTGAGGACAGATCAAATCTGGGAAATTTACCTTTCAGAGTCTTGACAGCTCACTGCAGGAATTCAAGGCATTTTGTATCAGGCAAAGTGCAAAAAGTGCGTGTGTTGTGCATTCTGCATTTTCTCTGTAAATTTCTCTGTACATTTCTCTGTAAATTTGCTTCCGAAAAGAGAATCTAAATCTCTCAGATGCTCCTTGTTTTTACCTACACTTAACCTCGATTATTTGTGCAGCACTTTGAGGTGTTTTCATCTGATTAGGTGCCATAAATATATTTATACCAATTATTATTAACGTCATACAAACATTTTTTTTCTTTCTGACTATCTCTGTTTGATTCATTCCTCCGTCCACTGTACGGATATTACTGATTACTATTAATTACATGGCAGTGCATTGATCGATTCCTTAACGAATGAACCGTATATTCCGAGGCTATTCGTTGAGTCTTGCTAAAGGCGTTAAATCGATTTCAATGCGCATGGGAGATAATAATAATAATAATAATAATAATAAATAATATCCGTACATTTGATATAGCGCCTCATCATGTGTTCGAGACGTCTCAAAGCGCTTCACAGAATATATTGTAAAGTGTAGTGACTGTAGTGTATATTATGGAAATACATTACATTATGGAAATATACATTTTTATATGGTGTATATTAAAAAATCTGTTTTATATATATATAAAAATATATTGATACATGAGAAAACGCAGAACAGTTTAGATAAATACATATCGATAAGTTCTGTTGTTTAATTTCCTTTGATTTTCCTATTTGGAGGTGGGTGTTGTTAGGCTCTGGTGATGATGATTCTCCAACACAGAGCAGGAGAGAGGGGATCATTAATCAAATGCGGGGTTGGGAAAGTTCTCCCTCAAGGCGGAGAGGGGTTTGGAGTATCTGCGGCGCTGTGTGGGAATTAAACTCGCGTTTGGTGTGTTTTCTACCGAGTTCTGGGACACATTCCTCGACCAAGTAGGTCAATTAACGCCCAAGGAGGCTGAATATTCAAGCCTTCTTCACTTTGGCCTCTCTGCTTTGGAGAGACAGAGACACAGAGAGAGACACAGCAGCGTTACCATAACCAGCAAAACACTCAAGTCACATAAAACTTTACAGTATATTCTGTGAAGCGCTTTGGGACGTCCAGAAGACGTGAAAAGCGCTATATCAAATGCAAGGATTATTATTATTATTATTATTATTATTATTATTATTATTATTATTATTATTATAAACGGTCAGTCGGTAACCTGGGTGGGGAGAAAGGATTAGGGACCTGGGCACTTGGTAATGTTAATTTCACTTCACTTCAAATGGTAACCAGTTGAATGTAACGTTACTTAACAGGAGAGGACAACGAAAACGACATGGCCTACCTACTTTAATAAATTCTGACAATAAGAATATTTTTTTGAACTTGTATGCGGTGTGTCATATCGATCATATAATTTGTTAACAATACGAAAAGAATTTCTAAATAATAATAATCCTTGCATTTGAACTCGCGCCTTATCACATCAGCGAGACGTCTCAAAGCGCTTCACAGGATATAATGTAAAATGAATTGGCTGTGTATGTTCTGGGCGAAACGCAGCAGCCAATTGCACACAGCAGTGTCCCACAAACAGTCGTGGATTGAGTGAGCAAGTTTTTTTTAAGGGATTGTTCATTATTAATTTTTTTAAAAAATTGAGACATATTTTCAACTTTTGGAATTAAAAAAATACATATTTTCCTTTTACCAATTCCACTGTATCTTCTTTAAGCTTTCTCCAATGCTCGTCTGGTCATCTGAAACAGCACTGTAACATCTCACCTCTTCGCTTTTTGGAATAATCGTGAAAATAGCAACGAGGTGATGTGACCCACTTACAAAGGGGCATCGTTGACAGTGATTTATGAGCTGGTGATGGGGGCGGGGGAGAAGAACTTCAAAGGCGTGTTCAATAGATGTTGAAGGATGTGGTGTTGATATACATTGTGTACAGTAGTCACCTACTGCTTGTTTAAAGCAAGAGACTGTTTTCTGGGGCATTGGTGATTTGTGACTCAATGATATTGAATAATAATAATCCTTGGATTTGATATAAGAGCATAAGAAATGCTAGATGAAAAAATAACCAAGGTCCATTTAGTTCGCCTTCCGCCTTTCTGGGGTCGCATGCACATATGTTCTGAACTATCTATGTACTATATCCCATAGTGTTATTTGCTAAAACAAAACTAGCTAATCTGTGTTTGAAGGAAACGACGTTTCCTCCTTCAACCAACTCCCTAGGGAGCCTATTCTACAGGTTCACTCTTCGCTCACTGAAATAGTGATTCTGTAGATTAGTTCTGAATTTGTTCTTTGTCAACTTTGTTCAATTTGTTGCACTCTCCCATCTGAGTCAAAGAGTACAGACATTTGTTCTCCTGTGAGGGGGAAAAAAATCTAACCTTTCTCTTTGAGTTCCCATCTACTTGTTCAGGTGAACGTTCCCACAACACTTTTCGAAAAGAGAAGAAAGTTTCTCTGTCTCACCCGGTGTCCTGGTCAAGAATCCCCCAGATAAAATTGCTCACTCACTCCATGACTGTTTATGGGATGTCGCTGTGTGTGCAACCTGCCATGTTTCGCCTACAAAATACACTTTACAGTATATCCTCTGAAGTGCTTTGAGATCTCTTGATGTGATAAGATGCTGTATCAAATGCAAGGATTATTAGGTGCTGTATCAAATGCAAAGATTGAGGTCCAGATCAGCCATGATCTAATAGAATGGTAAAACAGGCTTGAGGGGCTGAATGGCCTACTCCTGTTCCTATGTTCCTGATTCAGTATGTTGGGATACGGGGAGACACTGGAGCCTGTCGAAGGCTGGGTGATGAGCATGCTAGTGAGGATGTGGGCAGCAGAGTTTTGTACCAACTGCAAATGAGTAACACAAGTATGAGTTCCTGACCTGGAGTGATCTCACATTCACCAACAATTTACACTGATACAATGCCCTTCACATAGAATGAACATCTCAGAACAGTTCCCAAATGACAGGGTTGGTCATAGAAGTATAATAGGGGGCGTTCGAGTAGGGTTTGCAGTGTGTGCAGCGATGCTTGATTTTTGTCTCCTACTTCTTTGACCTTACCTGCTACAAAATGAATTAAACAGTGTAGAATTAATGAGCCACAAGAGGTTCATTTAGAACTATTGGATATACACTGAGTGCTGAGAGCAGTGGGTTAGAACAATGGATATGAGTAACCCGGTCAAAGTAAGTGGCCTCAATGTCACTTCACCTCTAATGGCTTTAAAGGGCCTCATTGGGACCCAGTTAATTTAGTCAGAACTTTATTCAGTGCGGGTACTGGGCTCGTTGCAAAAAAATACCTTATGACTTCACGTTAATTATCACAAAATTGGCAGCTTGATTTAGAAAGTCATGTGTTGAAGAACATCGACAAGTTTACTATCCACCCCCACCCTGCTGCCTCCGCTCGACTGGCTCCAACCTTCTGCATGCCCCTAGAGCCCTACATTCCATCATTGGTGGCCGCCGTTTAAGACACCATACCCCGAAATTCTGGGACACTCTTTCTCTATCCCTCTGCCTTGCCCCTTCCTTCCCCATCTTCAGGTCATGCCTGAAGACCTTCCTATTTGACCATGCCTACGGTCACCTTCCAGTACCCCCGGCTTGGCATCGTGCTCTGCCACTGTCAAGTGCTCTGGGACGCTACCCTGTGTGAGTGATGCTGTGTAAATGCAAGTTGTTGTTGTTGAGGCTTTACTGTGTTCTGAATCTGTGTTGTAGCTGACCTGAGGACCCACAAGGCCAGAAATTTTACCTCGTCCTCGCCTATGAATCCATTTTGTCTTCAAATTTAAGACTGCAATGATTTGTGGAAAAAAACTTCAAGACTGTCTTAATTTGGAAGCTGTTTTGTTCGCCCACGAATATACAGTCAATTCACTTTACAGTGTGTTCTGTGAAGCGCTTTGGGACGTCCTCCCGACGTGAAAAGCGCTATATCAAATGCAAGGATTATTATTATTATTCTTAATAATAATAATCCTTGCATTTGATATAGTGCCTTATCACGTTGAGGTAACTGCTGGAGTCTGAACAGCTAAAATGGCATAGCTTGCCATTGGTATGCCATTGAAAGATTAATAATAATAAATTAGTCACACAATCCACGACTGTTTATGGGACACTGTTGTGTCGCATTTCGCCCACAAAATATACAGTCAATTCACTTTACAGTATCTTCTGTGAAGCGCTTTGAAAGATCTCAGAGGTGTGATAAGGTGCTAAATGAAATGCAAGGATTATTATTATTATATCGCTGACTGACAAGCTTTTGGTCCTCGTAAGAGTGCGGAGGGAGTTTAACCTCATAATCTCCCTATGATGGAGCTGAACTGAGAGTGCATTGTACAGGCACTGGGTATGAGGTAATATCCAGAGCTAACCACTAGAAACCTCATTTTTTTATTGCAAGAAATTAAAATACAATCATGTGAAATTTTCCCATTATGAGCTCTAAATTGTAGAGCAATAAAATTCGATGTATCCTCAATGTTTTCATTTGTGGCTGTGTTAGTGGTTCTATAAAATTAATGAGCTGTTGCAAAATAAACATGTACGATTGGAATATATAAAATCAACTTCCTTGGTGGGTTATATAATAGCCTGAACTTGCATATTATGAGCTAGATATTTGAGTGGATTCCTACTTTAATAACAATTGGGTTATTTAATTTAATAAACCAAAAATACCAATATCAATTTTAGGAGAGAAAAGTTTAATCAGTTTGAGGCATGTGGGGAATTATAGATATAAAAGCAGATTTTGAAGAATAATTTTATTCATAATTGAGAACCACATTATTGCAACGCTAATCTTTGGGAATAAACAAAGAATTGGTTTCTAATGATGGTAGCTGGCTGGGGGAATCTAAAAGATGTTAAGAAACGCAACTGAGAAATCTCGTAAGCTTCAATGGACAATGATTTTGGAGTGGAGAATTGTTAAATGTCTCATTCTTGGTTATAATGGCCTCCTGCTTGTCCCTCATCACTTCCGCTCCAGCATCAGACCGTAGTTTTGGCCATGACTCCCTGAAACTTCAGCACTCTCTCTCAATCCAACCATCTTGCCCCCTCTTCCCTCTCTTTTATATCACGACTGATGACCTTCCTCTTCAACTGTGCTTAAGGTCACCTCCTCACTCCCTCCCTCCGGCTCGATGTCGGGCTCCGTCACTGTTAAGCGCTCCAAGATGTTGCCCACGAGAAAGGTGCTGTGTAAATGATAGTTGTTGTTATAATAATCCTTTCACAAGATACGGCGCTGACATCATCGAAATGTCTCAAAGCCTCTGGGTCAGCAGCTCCAGATCTAAGCCCCACTTCAGGACTTTGAGGCTATAATAATAATTTTATTTGATACAGCGCCTTATCACATCTTCGAGACGTCACAAATCGCTTCACAGAATATACTGTAAAGTGAATTGACTATATTTTGTGGGCTGACACTGTAACACAGACTGTGTTTGTGTGTGTGGCGCGGAGGGAAGAGAGGGGCTGCCCTGCATTGTCGGAGATGCCAACCTTTGGATGAGGTTTGAAACGGAACCATGTATACCATGTTAAATGGTTGTTAAAGATCCTGTGACACTATTGGAAAAGAGAAGGGAGTTTCTCTCAGTTAGTTTGCTGGCTAACATTCCTGCAGGTACACTAGTCATGGTTGTTTGTGAGATTTTGCTGTGTGCAAAGTGGCTGCTACGTTTGCTTACAAATATGCAGTCACTATACTGACAGCAATTTGTAATAATAATAACGATAATCCTTGCATTTGCTATAGCACCTTATCCTGTCAGAAGCACAACAAAGATTTACTGTGTGCATTTAAAGGCAAATCCTGTGAAGTGCTTTGATATATTTCAGCCTCATAAGCACTACATCAATAGTAAGGATTATTATAACAAAGCAGGATCAACTATCAACAGGAGTTTATTGCTGGAAGCGCAAAGGGGAAGATTAGAGGGAAATCCTTCATCAGGTTTATTAGAATGTGAAACATGTTACTACGTGTGGCTGTTGAAAATGCGTCAATTACAGCATTAAAAGAAAATTAGATAAACACTTGAAGAGCCAAGACATAAAAGGGTTTGGGGAAGAGCGAGGGGATTAGATGAGATAGCTCCAGTGGGGAATGAGCAAGGCAATGATGGGCTTAATCGCTGCCTGTGTTAATAGATCTTAAGACGCTATAAAGTTTCAATGGTTGGTTGATATTCGGTGATTAGCAAGCAGAGGGCCCACAGATGTATGTTGACTAAAGGGACCCTTTGTACATGCTTCAAATCATTTCTTTAAGTACCTTAGCTCCTATGAAAGTGTTAAGACTTTGAAAATGATTCTTTTTAACTGAGGGAACTTTCTGGAACACTTCAAAGCATGCAGCGCACGAGCAGAGGTTGCATTTTATGGATTGTGTTTCGTCCACAAAATACACAGTCACTACACTCTACAGTATATTCTGTGAAGCGCTTTGAGGCGTCTCAATGATGTAATAAGACGCTATAACAAATGCAGTAATAATAATAAATGTTTGATTTGATACAGCGCATTATCACATCTTCGAGAACTCTGTTTACCTCGCAGTGATTAGGAACCTGGTTGTTAGTTGATTGGCGGATCGCTTTCCCTTAAAAAATAATAATACGTAATAATTTGGTCACTCAATCCACAACTGTTTGCGGGACACCGCTGTGTGAATCGGCTGCCACGTTTTGTCCACTAAATATACAGTCAATTTCACTTTACAGTATATTCTGTGAAAAGCTTTGAAACGTATCGACATTGTGATAAGGCGCTATATCAAATGCAAGGATTATTATTGTTATTAAAACACGCCTGATACTTTGCAACAAGCACCCTGGCCTTTATAGCTCCCACTCGGTTTGCTTTTCAGGGTGAGATGCAGGGAAACGAGGAATGTGTGTGGGATCTTGCTGAGTGCAAATTGACACAAATTGGATTCCTCATTTTCCTGCAAATACGGTCACTACACTTGACAGCAATTCCCTGTGAAGCTCTTTGAGACATGTTGATGGAATATGCTTTGTATATCAAGCGCAAGAATTGTTCCTGTTGATGGTTGAGGCAGAGGTTTGGTAGTCAGATGCCTGTGTGAGGGTTTGAGACCACATGTATAGTAACAGAAATAAGCTGCGACTCACAAAAACTGGTATGTTATCTGTTATCACAACCATTTGTAACGTAAGCACAGTGGGTGCACAAAGTAATTAATTCATTTACGCTGACAGTCTAAGAACAAGTGAACTCTTACAATGCTATATGTTCTTTCCTAACTCTCTGGGGCTTCATCTTTATAAATGAACCATCTGCAAAACATCCAGAACAGCAGTTTTCTGATAATGTGCTGTAGATTTTCACTTCTACGTGGTTTATACCGCAGGGAAATGAAAGGGACCTATGCCAAACCTCCAGAGTTTGCGTTTTATTCTTTCCAGTCACGCTTTCCAAATACTTTCTATAATCCCAGGGTTTCATAATTTTACAACACAGAGGAGAAGTCATTCAACCCTTTGAGTTCCATGTCCCTGTCTTTCCCCACACTCTGTGTATCAATAATAATAATAATAATAATCCTTGCATTTGATACAGCGCCTTTTCACATCATTGAGATGCCTCAAAGCACTTCACAGAATATACTCCAAAGTGAATAGACTGTATATTTTTGTGGGAAGCACGGCAGCCAATTGCACACAGCAATGTCCCACAAACAATCGTGGATTGAGTGGCCAAGTTTTGTTTGATTTTTTGTTGGAAGGATTATTATTCACGAAAAGCAAAACCACCAGTCGACTAACAACCAGGTTCCTACTTACTACTCAGTAAACAGAGGCATGTGGAGTAAGGAAACTTGCCTAACGTTTCACCCCGCCCGGGAATCAAGGTCCTCTCGCTTGTGAGGTGAGTGCTCTAACCACTGAGCTACGGCACTCCAAGAAAAAAGACCTGACATTCCAGTTACATGAGTAGAATTGACGATTAACCCTTTGCGTTCCCAATCCCATGTGCTTTGTGTCGGACATGCACTTGGGAGAGCAATTTTGATTGGATGATGATCTCATTCCCAGGGTCCGTGGAAAGAAAGCATGTAAATTGAAGCATGTGTTCTGGGGAGGAGGGAGGGGCGGGGGGGAGGGGGGGGTGGGCAGAGAGGGAGGGAACACACCAAAAGGACTGAGATTTGTGATGTTATAATTATTTCCTGATAATTACTCCAAATAAAGTGTTATGAAATGAGAAAATTTTACTCCAATATCTTGATCACCCTTATTATTGTCAGCGTTATGGTGCTCGTTTCCTTTGATGTTGCCCCCGCCTCACTCAAAGACATCTGGAACTAGACAGATAATAGAAGAAAAGGGTTGAGATTAGTAGTTTGTATTTAGGATTTCACTGAATACCTAGCTTGTGGAGGTCTTTTCAGTTTGATCGACATCAACATAACAAAACAATACATCAGTAAATCTTTATAATTGTCAAATCTTGTCATGTTTCCCCCTCGGTAATTTACACCGAAGATTTACAGCTGTTCCAAGCCAGGGATTTAAATTCCTCAAAACCTCACATACCATTCCTTTACTCTGACTTCAACTATTTCACTTAAGTTATTCATCTGCAAACGATTCATTACACATCTGGGATGTGGGTCTTTGCATCATTTAACCCCAGGACTGAGCTGGCTACACTGCACTAGGCTGCTCTGATGGGAACCAGGTGCAGCACAATGCACTGAATGTGGTGTGGCTCTGTATGTATTCCCTCTGTATACTGTGTTCCTCTTATAGCTATTGGGAATACTGTTTGCAACTGCCTAGGTATCATTTTATTGCACCTCATCCACATGCACACAGACCCAGATACACGGAGATCCAGGCACAGGTACACGGAAACACACACGCAGATATAGACACAGACACACAGGCAAACGGGACACATATACACATGTAAACATACATAATGAATAATACTTGCATTTAATATAGCACATTATAGCTCTTCTCGACGTCTCAAAGTGCTTCACAGAATATACTGTAAAGTGAATTGACTGTATTTTGTGGGTGAAATGCGGCAGCCAATTGCACACAGCGGCGTCCCACAAACAGTCATGGATTGAAGTGACCAATTTATTATTGTTTTCTTTTCTTGAGGTATTATTATCAGGCGTGTGGAGTAAGGAAACTTGCCCAAGGTTTCACCCTGCTGGGAATCAAATCCAGGTCTCTCGCTTGCCAGGTGAGTGCTCTAACCACTGAGCTACAGGACTCCACATACATAGATACGACGACGACAATTTGCATTGATATAGCACCCCTCAGGCATATCAAATGCAAGGATTATTGTTATTAGTTACAATCAACCTGCTTTTGAATCCTAAATTTGATTTCCAAACTATTAATTTTTGGTACAGTGCCTTCCATCAATTACAGATTCTTATATATTATATAATAATTTATCATCTATATATTATACTTTGGGATTACAGGGTATGAGTAATTTGAGACATGACATATGTGGAGTAAGTGTAGGGTGCTGGAAAGAACCAGGCAACAGTGAATCTAAGGTTTAGCTCACTAAATACACAGCCAATTCATTTTACAATATATTCTGTGAAGTGCTTTCAGACCTCTTGAAGATGACATAAGGTGCTATATTAAATACAAGGATTATTATTATTATCCTCTCTTTTTCAGCCTTTGCTTGTGCCCCTTACGGTGACCTTGGCCTAAAACCAGGTAGGTGAGCATCCGGATGTTAGCTACAGACAGAAAATTACGAGATAAATGTGTACTGGTAGCATTCTGAGCAATTACATATGCAGGACTGAACGAATCTCCCTCGCTAATGGAGGGGCTGAGCACAACATTTCCTGTGCCGTCTATTGACTAAAAGATTTTTGAAAAAAAATACACTTAAAATTCAGTATTTTCAATAAATGGGAAATGCAAATCACAAGACAAAGTGGCTCCTCTCTGCCTCTCGCTCTCTCTCTCTCTTCCTCTGGAGCTTTGTGTAAAAGCTTTGTAAACGCTGTCTCCTGATTGAGTGTTAAAAGCATCTCGGAGCTCATTAAGTTACTCCTGAGATGGCTGGCATCACTATATTCTAATGTGGGTTAATAACATGATCCGCGTTTGAGAGCTTCACGTTATTGCCTCCAGGCTCATCATATTGGGAAACTCCACATCTCAGAGATTCATTCACAAATGACATTTGCCGTATCAAGTAGGGAGAGATTTGATTCATTACTTTATATTGTTTGAAGCTCATTTAAGTCATGGAAACTTCTACTTACTCTCTCGCTCTTTTTCTCTCTCACACACAAATCACCTTTCTGTAAGAAGTTGATGCTATCGATTAGTTCGTAAAACTCTGTGAAGGTTTCAGGTCAATCGCTCTGCTTTCTGTTCGAATAACTTAAAGGAGAGCGACCTGACCAAAACAAAAATCCAAAATTTGATGTTACCTAACTACTAATTCGGGTTAGTGAAAGTATTATAAAATAAGATGGGAGTGGGGTGGAAAGAAAGAAGGTTTCTTAATTCAGAATAGTTCTGAAATGAGCAGGTGAAATGGATTTTAAGTTGACGTGTGACTGTGGTCTGGTCAGACTGAGTTTAAAATAACGAGAAATAAAAGACACCTTATTATTAATAGGGTGATTCAAAGCATCTGTCACAGAAGACATCACTAAATAAAATCCCCAAGACACGATTAGTCAGTTCCATTTATGCCAGAGGATCCTTGTGAGATCTGCATCACTCCCATATTATCTCTGGGAGGGTTTGTGCTTATCCAGGTAAGCGCACGTTTATATAAAAAAACAATGACTTTGACAATAACCTTTGAATCATCACAACTAGTAATAATCCAATGCCCCATCTATTGCGTCCGATTAGTACAAACCCAATTCAAATGGTGAGTTGGAATGTCATTTTCTCTGTTGGCTTCCTCTTCCAATGTTGTGCTAAACTCAACCCCACAACCCCTCCCACCTTCCCATCTTTTGTTGTTTTTCTGTGATAGAAACAGCTTTGCCAGGCAGCCACTCAATGGGTTAAAATTTTAATTTTAAACTCTTTGCAACTGCTGCCAGCCCAGCAAAGTTACGATGTGAATAGTTTCCGAATTTGTTAAAGAAAAGAAAACATACATTTCAGATATTGCTTACTGCCCTGATCTTGGTGACCGAACGAAAGATTAAATTACACCTTTGCATTATAATAATAAGAATAATCCTTGCATTTGATATGGCACCAAATCCTTGACTGTCCAGTGCCTTGGGACATCCTCCCGACGTGAAAGGCGCTTTACAAATGTAATTTATTGTACTCAATGGGTTAACAGAGGGAGCGAGTAGCGGGTCTTGATAAGGGCTACAGTGGGTCTCAGGGTTATAACAGATGAAGTGTGAACCGCGGCCAATCTATAGAAAACTGATATCCTTGTCGCCCACAAAAATATACAGTCAATTCACTTTGCAGTATATTCTGTGAATATACGCTTTGAGACGTCTCAAAGACGTGATACGGCGCTACATCAAATGCAAGGGTTATTATCATTGTCATTCTCCACATTGACATGCGTTAGTTAGTTAGTTAGTTAGTTAGTTAGTTAGTTAGTTAGTTAGTTAGTTAGTTAGTTAGTTAGTTAGCTAGCTAGCTAGCTAGCTAGCTAGCTAGTTAGGTGGATGGGTAGTTAGGTGGATGGGTAGGTGGGTAGGTGGGTAGGTAGGTAGGTAGGTAGTTAGTTAGTGGAGCTTCATGTGTCAGTGTGAAAGGGTTCATGCTCATCGAGTGACACCTGTTACGCTGGGTTGGTGACCAGGTCAAGAGGGGGGAAAAGATTTGATAAGATTTCTGAAGTCTGAACTTGATAAATTCCATTCTCATTAGACAGAGTGAGCAGCAAAGTGTTGGCTCACGTCCACCCATATCCGCCACATACCAGCACAATAAGTCCAACATACCTACCTCATTAAATTTCAAGTCTACTTTTTTTTTCTGGGGTAAATGAGTATTGTTCAGCCCTGAGGCGCTCTGGGTTCCTGTCGACGATTTGTAAATTTGGGATTAATTATGTATTCGCTCTGGAGAAAGAATTTAATAACGCTCTCTCACAAACGCACACACCAAAAAAAACGACCAAATCTTGACCAAATTTCTGTACCGTTTCTATTCCCTCCATCAGGCTTAGTTGACGTTTAAACTCTTTGCAACTCATAAAGAGTTATTATTTCCAAATCACGAGTTTTTTTTTAGTAGTTCAATAATTTCTCTTAAACAATTACAATAATTATTAGCGTTTATTAGAACTGTTAACTATTTCATTGAATGGTTTCCAAATTTGTTCGGGAAAAATGCACATTTCAGATATTATCTGCTGCCCTGATCCCCGTGTCGTAACGAGGGAGTTATATTATTTAATAAGAATATAACGCTTTTCACGTCTTCTAGACGTCTTATTACACTACACACTTGAATTATAATAATCTTTGCATTTGATGGAGCCCTTTGCCGAGTAGGTGAGGCGTCCGAAGGCGCTTGGCGGGATATACTGTAGTGTAAGGTGTTGGGACAGGGTATTTTTCTGGCCAATTGTCACACAGCAAATGTCCCACAAACAGACAGGGGGTGAGGTGGGTGCCCAGCTTTACCTGTTGGGGAAGAGATCGGGAGAAACTCCCTTCTCTTTTCCAACTGTGCCATTGTAAGGTACATCTAAGTAGACAGAGGTGGTGGTGGTGGGGGGGGGGGGGGGGGGTGGTCGGGTGGGTGGAGGGGGGGGGGGGGGGGGGGGGGGGGGTGATCGGGTGGGTGGAGGGGGGGGGGGCTGGAATTAAGATCTCATCATTACGAAGGTACCTCAGAGTAAGGAATGGTGTCCATCTCTGTGTCAAACTAGACTGTAAATTCAAGATCCAGACAGTGGGATTTGAACCACAACCTTCTAACTCAGAGGTTTGAGCTGCTCCTAATCTTATTCTGCCTTCGGAATCAATAATAATTAAGATTCAGATTCAACTGTAGCAAATTCGCCTCGTCTGGAAGCTGTTTTCTGCAGTTGGTAAACAATTTCGATTTCCAAAATAGTTTTGAAGAGTTTTCTACAATCGTGTTTCATCTCAATTGCAAGGATTTTTTTTTACTCTGAATCTTACCTTTGAAAGCAATTTGGGTTTGGTAGACTCGGGTTGAGTAGGATTTCCCGAAGTTAATAGCATTTTGAACAGTAAATGGTATAAAGTAATATAAATAATCATACAGTCCCATTCCCAATCTGGGTTTCTTCTCTCTCGCTGAATTCCCGTGAACAACAAACGCACAGAGACAACGTTAACACAAGTTGTTAAAGAGCCCATTAGCTCTTAATGGATGGAATGGGAAAGGACAGACACATCGATGCTGAGGGCATACAATATTTTAAGGATTGCACTTAATACGGGTTTAACATAAAATTAATCTAAAACAAATCCTTAAGAAGTAATACCAACTGGTGGTGGGGGGGAGCGGGGGGGGGGGGAATAAAATACGAAGCATTCGGAGTAATGAATAATTTCACAAACTGTTTGTCTTCCGCCTGCAGCTAACTGTTAAACCAAATTGAAGGCAAGAGATATTCCAAGCAAACAGAGAAAAAAATAGTCCCCAGCAGGTAACAGTTTATTGTAATGAGCCATGAACAGTAATGCTACTGCAATGTACTGAGCTATTTATTTAAACATGTTGTTAACACAACGGGGCCCAAGTTAACTATTGCGACTGACAATTCAAGAGACTTTGAATCAGCCTGCGTTCATTAATTAATATGCTGTAGTCCTGATTAGTGTGTGTCCACACTACTGCTTGCGAACCCAATAAATGTTTACTCGTTTTTTTTACGCACACACACACACATACACTGTTTAGACAGAGTATTTAACTCTGCTCATCACTTACTGCAGTGTGTTGCTCCAGATAGCTGAACGGTTCAGCGTTGCGGATCGTAAACAGTTGTGTGGGTTTATGACAGAACTTTTATCGACCCAATGTTTTCTCATCGACAGCAGACAGATGGCAGCCTCGAAAACATTATTTTTCCCCGGGCCCAATGCCTACAGTCATCAATTGGCGCTTTAAGTCCTAAAAGGCCCTTGTATTAATGTTAGACTAGTTCAGGACATGCACACCTCCTTCCTGACATAGTCTCCACACCGTTTGCTCCAAACAGGTTTCGGAAGAGACCTTAAACCCTGGTCCTTTCTGCCTGTTCAGGTGGATGATAAAGATCTCCCACGGCACTATTCGAAAAGAGGACTTTCTTTCTCTCCCTCTCTCTCCCTCCTTCAGTGTCCTGGCTAACACCCCCCACCCCCACCCCCCCTTTAATAAAATTGGTCACTCACTCCATGGCTGTTTGTGTGGACATCGCTGTGCGCAACTGTGCTGTTCCGTTTCCCTACACATACACAGTCACTACACTTCACAGTAAATCCAAATGCAAGGATTATTATTGCTATTAATTATTTTAAAAAAGTTTCACCCGCATTTTTGTGCCCGTGTGTGTGTTTGCTTATTAAACAATAAAAACACTGTGTTTAACTCTTGCAAGGTACAATTATTTTTTCCCAACAAAATTCCCATTGGCCCCAACTAACCGGGAATAATAACTTGCAAGTGACTCTCGCTGAGGCAGCGTTTGGTAATAATCATAAATAATAATCCTTGCATTTGACAAGGCGCCTTATCACGTCGGTGAGACGTCTCAAAGCGCTTCACAGAATATATACTGTAAAGTGTAGTGACTGTATTTCTGGACGAAAGGAGGCAGCGAATTGCGTGCAGAGGTGTCCCACGAACTTTTTAAAATAATAATTTTATTTATTTGTTTTTTGCGGAAGGCCGATTACCCTCCAAACACAAACAAATAAATTATTGTGGTAACGATTGTGATTACTGAATGACTTAATGACCACAGTAAAAGTAGGAGCCGATTTGGTATCGGCACATTTTTAACTAAGAAAAAAAACACCCGAGGTTCTCAGGCGTAGTTTAACATCTGATAGATCATAAATTTTGTTCTGGGAAGTTATTAGGTTCTGGCTTAAAGGTTTCCACACATCTGACAATCATTATTGAAGGCTGTTGAAGTCTGTGGGCAGTTGCGGTGCGTTAGCAATAACACAGGGACCTTTTTTTCCCCCGTCTCAGTTCGTGGCATTGAGGTCCACAGCTCATCCCTCTCGACTTTCAAAGTATGCGAATAAAAATGTTACACTTTTGGGGGCAAAATAATAAGTTTACGCTTTATTCCAAGGTTGGCGTCCAGGGTTTGTGCTCACATCTTTTGTTACGCATTAATAATAATAGAATAACAATCCTTGTATCTTTGATACAGCGCCTTATCACGTTATTGAGACGTCTCAAAGCGCTTCGCAGAACATGTTGTAAAGTGCAGTGACTGTGTATTTTGTGGGTGAAACCCGGCAGCCAATCGCGCACAGCAGTGTCCCACAAACAGTCACAGAAATATTGAATGACCAATTGTATTTATTTGTTTGGGAAATTAAATGCATATTAATAAATCACCATTAAATAATACATTTAATACTTAATTATTAAGACCACTTTATTTATTTAATTGAAACAGATAAACACATCCTTCAAGGGGTAGAGTATTGCATGTTAGTTTATTCCACTGTTTTTGATGTTGAATGAGATTTAGTTTCACTTTTTCAGGGTTAGAGGGGATAGGGTTCACATTGGAAGAAATGGAATTGGTTTTATAGACGTCGTGAACACCCTGAGGAACTCTATCATAATATTTCTGAAACTGGATTGAAGAATCGGCCACAAAGTACACAATCAATTCACTTTATTGTAGTCTGTGAAGCGCTCAACGGCGCTATATCAAATGCAAAGATTATTATCATTACTTATTTAATTCTGCCAGTCTTAATTTCAAGATAAACGCATCTCGCAGGCTGATACTGGGTGGAATTTAAGGGCTAAAAGTTGAAAGAAAATTACTATTGAGAGATGATGAATTGGGATCTAATGGGTTAGTGGGACAGGTGCAAACACAGATATATTTATTGATGTAAATACACACACGAACATTCAATGCGGTAAAATTACAGAATGCACACGCACACACACATTCAAACTACTAAACTTAATTAGTTTATGGCATATATATCCTTACCACTTCAAAACTTTTCAAAGTGTTTCACATAATGACAGTTACTTTGAAGTGAAGTGTAGATGAACCCATAAAATAACCAATCATTCTTCGTTATATTTGGACGAGAGACGAATTGGTCAGGACACCAAGAGAAACCTTCGTGCATTTCTTCCATGCATATAAGATACACCTGAGCATGGACTTTCAGGAGTTGGGGATTGATGTCTTCTGGTTGAGCTTCTGCTCGTCAGCTCTCCATCAATAACGCGCGCTAAACCCTGAGCTCAAGTCTTGGCGTGGGAGAGAGAGAGAGAAATCGAGTGAGATACAGATATACGCTACAGCTCAGAAAGTGGTCAGTTTCAATGCAAATGTTTGGAAAGGTCAGGGAATGAATGAAGGAGGAAGGGGAGACTGGGAGATTGAGGCGAGGCAGTTGATCAGTGTTGAGGGCCTGGGAAAGAATGGATGGGGGGGGGGGGGGGGGGGGGGGGAGAAAAAAAAGGGAGACAGGCGAGATGACGAGGCTCAGTGAGGATGTGTTTTTTTTTCTCTTTCTCTCTTTCTCTCTCTCTCTCTGTGGCTTTGACAAGGGTGCAATCTGTGATGGAGAGACAGCACTATTGGGCGCTGGACAAGTGAGCCCGACTGGCGCGCAGCAAAGCCAGGGATGGCTGACTCTCAGGGCTGTAAGTGAAGCCAGTTCCTCGGGTGCCAGCTGTTCTCGACATATTGAGCTTGGTGGATGGGCTCCAGTGTGGAGGGGGGACTGGAGTCTGCGGATTCTCGAGGTGAACGTGAGAAAAAGGCTGTGGGAATCTCAGTCTCGGCTTTGTCAGAGCACTGTCAGCAGCCGAAAGGGAGGAGCATTATTTTTTTTAAAAAAACACACACACCAGTGTCAAGACCTTAAATCTTGTTTTTTAAAAAAATATATTTCGAAACAATTGTTTTTAAAACTTGTTCATTGTTATCGTCGAGTGACATTGGTTTTAAGGTGGTGTGCAAATCCGATCTGCATTTAATTTTTTTTAAAAAAAGTTACAGCAAATCATTTCAACCGCGCGCCAGAATTAACGTGAAAAAAAATACGTTTTTATTCCGGAATTAAAATTTCCGTCACCTCTCTCTTTTTAAGAAGCTAATTCGAATTGGCGCAATAATCAAACGACTTGTTTTGCCCTGGTTTTATATGTTTTTTAAAAAAAACATTTTTTTTTCATTTTCCAAATTAGATTTTTTAAAAATATTGAAACAAAAATTACAATTCAAAGAAAACCTAAAATGCGAGGCTGACATCCCAAACAGCGAGGCGTCGGTGTGTTGACTTCCGCATTTAACAACATTACAAGAGAATGATTAATAAGATTTTTCAAAAATGCGAAAAAGGTTTATTATCCACTTAAAAACGTGGTGAAAGCATCAGATTTAAGCATCAGCTGTTGCATCGGTTCTTCAATATTCCACACTACAGTTATCATGTTCTGAAGCTCAAGAAATCTGACGAGATGTTAAAAAAGTAACACTGATCCCATTACAAACATGGGTTTCCCTTCTAACACGAACGCTCTTCCCTCCCCCACACCATCCCAAAATGTTCTAAACAACCAGATAGTGTATGGGATACCCCTTTGGAAATTAAATCAGGCAGCATTTTTTCCACGCAAAAGGGAGAGGAAATCCTGAACTCTCTCCCTCCCCCAAAATGCTATGGATGTTGGATCCATTCAAATCTTCCAAGACTGGGGTGGATAGGTGTTTGTTAGGTCTGGATATCAAAGGGATTCGGGGCAATAGCGGATAATTGGAGTCGAGGTACAGATCAGCCATGATCTAATGGAAAGGCGAAACATGCTCGAGGGGCTGAATGACCTCCTCCTGCTCCCATGTTCCCATGTTGCTGGATCCTGCAATCTCACCGCTGAGCCACAGTGCGAAAACCCCTATATTATGCGGTAAACTAACATATATATGTGTATAATTTACACAGGTGTTCATACCCACCCCAATGAGTATTTGGGGTGAGAGTGAGACAACTCATTGGTACCCAATGCGCCGATACCACCTCCCCCAGCCCTGTAATAACCCTTCACAGGACAGATAGATCATTTTAATGAACAATCGCCAACACTGACATGGTATCTAGTGGTCAAAGAGGTTTAGGACTGTCCTGTGTAGTTTGTGTCTGAACCCTGTATCATTCAGACCAGAAATCAACCTCACTGCAGCCAGTTGCTAGTCTGGAACCACCAGTCACCGTGGGCAGTCAGTCAGTCAAGTTAAACGCTAACTCACTGACAATTCTTAAGTTTCTAATTCCTCTGTAACCCAACTCGAGTTTGCTGTGTTTATCACCAGTTATCACTGTACTGTACACCAGATGCACGGAATATTATTAATTATTATATTATGTATCGATTTCTTATCCGATAGCGTCGGAATATTTCATCAGAGTAATAATGAAATACTGAATAATGGAATTTAGTCTTAAACATGTGAGAGAGCCACCTATACTCCCCCAACTGTTCATTAGTCACACACCCTTAACTTCCATTACCTAGTCAATCTCCCCATCCCGTTGCGCACTCTAGGTTTTGTTATATCTCTCCCCCCCCCCCCCTTAAGTAATGGGACATGGGATGCAGCACTGAGATTGAGATACTTTGATCCGTATCCATGTTATAAGAATTGTATCAAATATGCAAAGATTATTGAAAGATATTATGAAATTCTGAACTGGATAGAGAAAGCTGATATGGGAGATTTCAGGACATCAACATTACTGTAGTCGTGAATTGTGTAATAACGTGAATACTACCCCCGCCCCCCCTCTCTCTCTCTCTCTCTCTCACACACACACCTCTGTGAATTTCCCCACATCTCTTCCCACGTCGGTATCCAGGCCATTTGCACTCGACAAACGGAGGTTCCAGTAAATACCAGAACGGACGATGAAACCGTTTCCAGAACGATTTAAAAGCTTCTTCTTAATTCACCTTGGCCTGCAGAATATGTTCACATTTCTGTAAATACACAACAAATTACATTTGCAGTGCGCATTTCACGTCGGGAGGACATCCCAAGGCGCACAACACAACCATACTTGCAAAGCAAAGTCTCTCTGGTTGGGTGCATCGCCTCACATCACTCGGGTGAGGGGGACGGAGAGGGTTTCTGTAGGAATAAGAGGCCATTTGAAACAAACTTAAATCAGTCTCCTGTCCTCATCGCATTGTAACGTTCATATACCAGATTATTTGGGTAATCTGAGAATGTGAACCCTGATGTCTTGTGCACTGTTACCTCGTTTCATCCAAACTCATCAATTCCATGAAAATTGGGATTAGCAAACTGTCCATCCCACGACAACGCCAGACTTGCACCCAATAATAATATAATAATACTAGTAATAATACTAGTGCTTACCACGGTTACCCACCTGCAACTGTTTATCATTAGCAAATTATCATCAGCAACTTTGTACAACAAATTCGGCAAAAACCTCTCAAAAGTTGGTTAAATTGTACTGCAAGGAGGTTGAGGGCACAGATACGGATGGTGTCTCTGCGTATTATGTGCAATAAAACAATATTCTCTGAAACTCACTGCGAATCGCCATGGACAGGAACACGAGGGCTCTCTCTCCCAACTGAAGAACCGCATACAAAATTCTCTCAGTTGCTAAGCGACTTGCCACACGCTTGCGAACCATTCAAGTTAGCGCATTTTAATTGGTTGCACAAGCGAACAGGGCAGTTTCCACGATTAAATGCAAACAAAAATAGTTGAGCTAACAGGCGGGAGTGCTGGCAATATAAGATGCAAGGGCGAGTTTTACCAAACTCTTACTGGTTATTAACTGCTACTGGTGATTAAACTTTAGTTACTCAAATGAGTGACTGAGAGACTTTCCCTTTGACTGACTGCCGATAGGGGGAAATGAGAGCGAGAAACGTGTCCATTTAGCTCAATCCCGAAGCCTAATGGGGGGAAATCCTTTATCGATTCCAATTGATGACTTGTAACCGGTTTCAGCAGTTCTCGTGGCACTTTGACAAGACTGTATCCTTCGCCAATGAAATCTTTACACACAGACTTACAAGACGGACAGGATTTATTTGACCCAAAGTATGTAGAGTAACTGTAAGATCGATACAGTCTTTAAACACAATAGATTGCGAAAATTGTTAAAGGTAAGGGCATTTGAAGTCTGGCTGATAAATGGAAATGTAAGGGTGGGATGGCTAGACTTTTATCAAAGCGGAGAAGGTATGGGGTGGTTGGTAGTCAGTCTGTCAGCTGCTTTTCCTCCCAATAACAAGGGAATTGGTACAATTACTGTAGCCCATGTTGTGTGTAAAGGTCTTGAATGTAACTCTATTCAGATACTCCCCAGTGTCGGGTTACCTTATCCCCGAGGCTCTCTCATCAAAAGCTTCCTTTACCGGCCCAGGTGAGGCGACCATTTCAACAGAAGATTGATCCTGTAATGGAAGGAGGAGCCGGGCTGAAGGTAGGAGCAACACAGGTAAGGAATATTATAAGCGCCCACCTTTCAGTAAAAAGACCCAAGAAAAATACTGCGGGGGAAATCCTTCAGTGGTGGGTAATTTTAAGTGTAGTGGTCTGGGTAATCTGATAATCTGCCTTTTGTGATCAATAAAGTGCTTTTCTTCGTTCTAAAAAAAGGTCCCCAGTGTCTCCCCCCCCCCCCCCCGTCTTTCAACCTATTCGCAGATGCCAATAGCGCAAGTTGACGTGTGTTTGTGTGGGTATCTGAGGGAGTGGAGTGGGGGGGGAGGTTGTGGGAACTTCAAGCATCAGTCCAGCCTTATCCGTCTGCTCCTTTTGTAGGAATCTGTGTATCATGATTTCTGCTGCTGCTGTTTTTTTTAACCCCCCCACTCCCACCCCCTCCTTCCCCCCCTCTCCCCCTCCCTCCCTCCCTCCCTCCCTCCTCTCGCTCTGTCTTGGCAAATGCGTTGTTAAGGTTGTCAAAATTTCGCTGCGGGCTGCACTTTGCGAATTTCCCCCCAGGAAGAAAATGTCACATGCAGCGATCTGCTCTTTCAGTCCTGGAGAGAGTTTGCAACCAAAAATATGAAACGTTGACAGCTCCTACAGTCTTGGCTGACAGAACGGTTTTGAACTTCTTGTCACAGCTGTAGGATCAGTCTGCACCACTCCGCGCCCTTCATATTATTTCAAAAGCCCCGTTAATTCCCGGTGACTGGCAACATGATCGCTATTAACTCTGGTTTTACATGAAAAATTAACACGATCTTAGAATGGGGGGCGGAGGGTGTGGGGGGGTAATGACTGGGTCGCCCATTTCATTATGGGTGGTGGGGGCTGGATCGGGGGAGGTGGGGAGAGAGTGAGATCATCTCATAAGCTGAAATTGCCCACAAAATGTACAAAATATACACTTTACAGCGAAGCGCTTTGAGACGTCTCAAAGGCGCTCTATCAAATGCATAGGATTATTATATTATTGACAAATCTGGTGAAATCCTTGCGCATTTCAGATTTATCAACAGAACCCCATGCAGTCCAGAATCTTGTGAAATTACGTACGTACCTGGGAGTTTGGTGATGCCTTCCGTTGACAAGATGGCGCTTGTTTTTTTTTACCAGAGATGTCTTGATATCACGGGTGCATCATCACAGAGATTGGGCCCATTCGATCAACTGAATAGAACCGTCAACAATTAGTAATGTGGCTCGACATTAAAAGAAAAGTCTTGCTCCTTTTTAAAAGATAAAAGAGAGCGCAGTAGTATTTAAACTGAAATGTGGAATCAATCACCCGTCTTCGGGGGTACAGAGTATATCCCCAATATGAATAATATAACTGAATATAGTTTTAGTAAAAAAAAATTCCCTACCCTTGGGTGAAGCTTAATCCTTAATCATAAACAACAAAGAGGCATTTCATATCATTGGCCAGTTGATTGAGCAGGGGACCTGGGACCCTTGAAAGTTTAGGATTTTAATCCCTCTGGGATAAAATGTCTCTATTATCTATTTATCTCTCTATCTTTGCTCCTTGAGGGAGGTCTTTCCTGGGGTCGAGCTATCTCTGAGTAGACACAGCTGGAGAACCCAGGCTGCTCTGTGGTAATCCTAGACACTGTTCATGGTTGACCAGTCAGTCTGGCTCATCAATGAGGCGTGGTGTTGTAGACATGTTCTGAACGCTACGTCAAAGATACGACCTGTCCAGCAAACACCCTAAACGTTAGCCGTGTTTTGTAGAGGTGAGATGCCTGTTCAGCGTTAGTTTATTTTACGGTTCATCAAGTAAGCAAGCAAGCAAATTATCCCATCTGTAACTCCAACCACCTTGACCAAAACATTGACAGGATTTGTATTCATGCTTACAACTAATCCTAGTCGAGTGGATAAACAACATTTAAAGTGAGCTTAAAGATTGTCTGTGTTTTTTAAAATGTAGATACATTATTAGACTACAGGAAAGAGCAGGGACATTGGATTAGATTAGATAATTCCAATACAGAGCAGCACCAGCCGAAATGTACCCAATTTGTAAAATTGAGTTATTGTAAGGATTAGTTGGGACGTCCTCCTGACATGAAAGGCACTATACAAATGTAATTTTGTTGTTGTACTTGTTGTAGTTCAGGCACAGATCAGCCATGATCTAATGAAATGGCGGAACAGGATCAAAGGGCTGAACGGCCTTCTCCTGTTCCTATGTTCCTATGGGCCTTAATCTAAGAAAGTGTGTGAAGCCAATGGAATAGGGGATTCAATCCGCTTTGAAAGAAGGACATTCACTGCCAACTCTGGGATCTGGATTCATGTATAAACTAGAGTGGTGGGCTTCTCCAATTGTGAGGGCTTTAAGGCCAACTTGAACACAGATTTTCATGACCACAGTAAAAACGAGTGGACCTGGATGGGGCGAAATCTTAGGCAAATTTCCTTACTTCACACACCTCTGTTTACCGAGCAGTAAGTAGGAACCCAGTTTTTAATCAAATGGGTTTTTGGGGGTAATAATCCCTTAAAAAAATAATTTGGTCACTCAATCCACGATTGTTTGTGGGACACTGCTGTATGCAATTGGCTGCTGCGTTTCACCCACAAATAACAGTCAATTCACTTTACGATATCTTGTGAAGCGCTTTGAGTTGTCTCAACCACGTAAAGATGCGCCATATCAAATGTGGGGATTATTACTATTATTATGCTTCATCTAGATGTATTGGAATTCATGCTAACATGTAATCTGAGCAGTAGATTTAAGATGCATTGTATGAGAGATGATTATTACAATCCTGTTGGCAGATTGTCACACCGGGGGCTAAGGCTAAGGTTATTGCAGTTCAATAACAACTTTTCTGTGTGAAGAGGTATTTTCCTGTGTGATATTTCCATGGCTTTTGCTGTACAGTGACCTTTATTTCCAATGAAGCTGAAACAGATTTAAGATATTAATCTCCTATCCTCCCATACATATAAAAACACACATATGCATTCAACAGACTGCTATTCCCACACAGATATACTCACACTGACTCAGACACTGATTCAGACACGCATCACATTACCTACCACAAGGTACTGATATACCCAGATGAACACACTCAACCACATACACACACACAATCACCGACAACCTCAGGGCAAGTCGTCGGAATGGGATTGGCTCCTGGACTGGTTGTTGTAGAATGCTCCCCTTTCCAAAGCATCAGGTGACATCGATGCAGGGATAAAGTACATGACATTTGTTGCCATTAATTATTAAATTATGCTGATTTTAGGAAACGGTTGTATTTCAGTGTAATACAGTTTAACGTCAGGCTATTCGAGCGAAATTTCCATTTCTGTTGCACGCGTGCAAGTAGGTTTTCTAGCCTGAGATGTGGTCCTCCCAAGGTAAATGATATTTTGTGCAAGGCTGATGTGAAGGCAGAAACCACAATGGAGGATGTTAATACTCGTGGGAGTCTGAAGTGGATTTCAACACCGCTTCCAGTTCATTGTGGCTTGTTTTAACCCTTCACATGTCGACGAAACATTTCAACATCAAAATAATTGAAACCCCGAGGAAACCAACTTGTGATGACAGGCATTTCTTTGTGAAGTTTGTTGGACATCAGTAAAGTGCTTTTTATACTCTGGGGACAGGGAGGTAGACACTCAGAAAGACAAATGAAGGAGAATATGAGTGAGGGGTGAGAGACAGAGCTCTGTAGCACAAAGCCAGGGAAGGGAGGGAGGGAGGGAGGGAGGGAGGGAGAGGGACAGACAGAAAGCTATACCTCAAAAGGAAGTGGATTGCAAACCAAGATGCAAAATTGGCACTTCCTGTTTTGACAACAACTTCTGCAGTGAATGTCCCGGAGATAATGAAACCTTTTTGTTATGTCCAGTGTTCTCTGTCTGTTTCAATCGTATTGATTAGTGTTAATAGCTTTAGAATCGGGTTCGTCTTTCCTCTGTACAGCGGCTTTCTACCTGTTCTCTTTATAGTGTCTCGATAATATCCCTGACAGCAAATGAGCATTTTAAAGCAAAGACTCAAACTGATTTTTTTTGGTGGGGGACACTAAATGTTGCTCGGCGTTGGATGTTCGGTATAAAATAGTCGCAATATCCCCCCAATTCGGTATTGACTCTAGGGCTAGATTCCGCTTAGATTTAGGGCCACATGATTGTGGAAAATTCATCAATTCAGTCTTAATTTGAAATCCGCTTTTTTTTTAAACAAAATCTGACTTCCAAATTAAGACTGGATTTAAGAGCGTTTCGGATTCTTTCATCTTACATTTTACACACTTACATTTTGCTTACCTCACCTGCAGGTAGTCGCTGTATCTGCACTGAGCTATACCTCGGCAGAGCAGGGACAATAAAAGCAGATCATTTCGCTCGAATCATCTATTTAAAGGGGCCGATATATGAAAACCAACACCAACAATTGTTACTTACATGTATATAGCTCCCCTCGCGCAGTGTAGCGTCCCAAAGCGCTTATGACCCTTTCTGGGGTGTTGCATAATAGAGTTTTTTTTCACAAATACAAAAGTGCAGATTTCCTCTCTTCCCCCCCACCCCACCCCCAACCTATTTCTGTGAGCATTGAAATTCGATTTGCATTCCCACCCTTTTAGCATCGTTCCAATTCAACTCCCCCACCTGGTGAAACATTTGAAAGCTTAATGAATCCATTTCACAAAAATCTATGTATGAAATACAAAAAAAAAATGTATTTCGCCCACGAAATACAAAGTCAATCCACTTTGCAGTGTATTCTGTGAAGCACTTTGAAGCGTTTTAATAAAGCGCTACATCAAATGCAAGTATTATTATTACATTTGCATCAAATAAGATAAGAAAGGTTAGCCTTTAAGAATCGTTACACCAGTACATTGGTGTTGGATGTACATAAGCAGACACTACTGGTATATAGTCTCTAAACAGGTCAGCAGTTACTCTATGGTAAAACGGTGGGTTTATTTGGGGGGGGTGCGGGGGAGGAGATGTATCCTCCCACATGATCTGGGGGTCCCAGCTGTGCGCAGAGGTGTTGATTTCTCCCAGAAACATGCCTCTGGTGTCTTCTCCTTTTTGGATTTAAAAAAAATGGAAAACATGTGCACAGCAGAGCACAGCTCAGCACTTCTGCACAGTGAGTGGTCCATTCTGTGCGCTGTTTTGTTTTTCTGCACACGCAGCAAATACTCCCATCCCGGTGGGAGGAAGGACAAAAGACTGTGCGTGTTAACAAATATTCCAAGATGATCACATCACACACAGACCTTCACTGCTGTTTCAGCGCTACATTTGTGCACGAGTCACAATCAATTTGCACTCTTTCATGAATAGATTGAAGGTGCCGCCTCCATTCACATAAAATTAGGAATATGTTAGTTCCTGGTGCCTTGGGATGGTAATATAACATTTGTCTACACATAAAAACGTACTATTATTCTGAAAAAAATGTTATATATATCTCTATATATATATAAACGCACACACAAGTATGATCAGATGGGTGTCTGACACATGCGGAAACCCATCACCCTGCTTAAGAGTATCCAAACCCAACTGAGGATTCCACGCATCCCACCTACACATGGAAATCCCAGAGATAGATTGTAAATAACAATTACAAAGCAAAATCAGTGTTAAAAAAAAAGTATCTTCGCAACTCTTCTATATGTGACCTGGAAGCTTTCTACAAAAAATAACTGGCCTATTCAGAAGCTTGTATCAATATGTTATTATTTTTTAAAAAGTCAATATTTAGTTTGTTGGTTGTCCAGAGTGAGTATGAGGGCGTTCGAAATATAAGATCATAAGCTCTCTGTATGCAGGTGAGGTAAGGTACAATGTTAGACACAGAGCAAAGCTCATTGTTCCATCCAACAGGCCCAGGTAAAATGATAATAATAATAATTTGGTCACTCAATCCACAACTGTCTGTGGGACCCTGCCGCCTTTCTCCCACAAAATACACAGTCCATTCCCTTTACCGTTAAATAAATTTCTTATCCTATGAAGCACTTTGAGACATCTTAATGACATGATTAGGCGCTATGTTAAATGCAAGAATTATTATTATCATCATTATTATTACATGTTGGATTGAATGCCACACCATCTTATTATTGTACATTAACTTAAACCTTACTACTGTGGAATTTCTGGGGTTGTTTCCATTTCCCACACCGGTCAGGTCCCGATTTATATGAATTTCTGCACTGAAAATTGAGGTTCAATATAACATTGATTGATCTGCCTAGATGGATTCATGTTGGATTCTGAACTGCAGTCCCTCAGACAAGCCTCACTCCATTCCATCTCCTTGAATTGGATGCAAAGACTCCCCACGTTGGGTTGGGAAAGACTGGGGGCAGGGAGTCATCGCACTCAGCTCCTGGTAGCCCGACAAGCCAACCCCTAATGGACAGGATAATCCTAGCTGGACAAGCAGCGGGAAAGCTTGCCAGACAGCAATATCAATGCAGTTTTACTTGGTCAGCAGTTACCCCCACGCACACTATGGGGGTCCCCCTTGGCTCTTGCCAACCTGCGCCTAATAAGCAGGACGCTTATTAGGGAATCAGAGAGTGCCCTTTCTATTCCAACAATCTGTCTCTGGAATTTCCCTGCATGGGTGGGATGCATAGAATTCTCAGTTTGGTTTGGATACTCTTAAAGAGGGTGATGGATTTCCACATGTGTCAGACACATGGCTGTCCAAAAGAATATGATAAAGAACCAATTCTCTATTGCCCTGAACTGACTGAATTCCCAAGATCAGTAATTACATGTGACCATATCAGGTGATTATAGGAGGTATTAAACATGAGACAGAGCAGTGGAATTGGTTAGAATAGATGGCTCCAGTGGGGAACTCGCAATAGCACAGACAGAATGAGGAAAGTGCAGGGGAATGGGGTTGGAATGGGAAGCTCCCATCATTGTAGACTTCATGTGCCAAATGAGCTCCTTCGGCTCTAATTTCTATATTAACAATATTTCTATTGCCTTGTTATGGAGCTAATTGGCAGGAAATGGGAGAATGTGGGTGAATGTAAGGGAAGCAGTGTTCACTATCGCTGATTTCAATGAGTCCCTGATATTGTAGATTAAATTGTTCCATTGTGGCAAAAGTGAACAGTATTATATCCATTAATATGTATAGGAACATGTGAACATGAGTAGGCCATTCAGCCCCTCGAGCCTGTTCCGCCATTCTATTAGATTAAGGCTAATCTGTACCTCAAATCCAATTACCAGCCTTTGCTCCATATACCTTGATACCCCGACCTAGCAAAAATCTATCCACCGCAGTGTGTGTATATGTGTGTATGTATGTGTATATATATAGCAAAATGTGAACAACATCATGGATGTGAAATAAATGAGACTCCGGAGCAATAGAAAAGGGTTAAGGGAAATGGGTGTGTATGAAGGTGCATTAAACAGAAGCCAATAAATATATATTGTCTCTATTTGTCCCCAAACAATTTCTGATTATGATTCAATGCCAGTTCTTTAACTTTATGTTCCGGTATGGACTGCAATAATAATAATAATCCTTGCTTTTTTTTGTCATATGTCAAATTGAGTCTACAAGTCTAAATAAGTCTATTTAGACTTAACCACGTTTCACCCACAAAATAGTCACTCCACTTTACAATATATTCTGTGAAGCTTTGAGACATTTGAACGACGTGATAAGGCGTTATATCAAATTTAAAGGTTATTATTGTTTCACGTGGACGTCAATTTGCTCAGCGTAAGCAGTTTCTTATAAAAAGAACTCACAAAAAATCGTCTTAAAAAAAAATAAGGCTTGTTTAAGAAGTGGCTAAATTCTGTGTTCTGGAATGTTCCTCTCTCCCAGGAGACGATGTCAATATTGTATAGGCAGATATCCACACAGGGCGGGAAGCAAAGCTATTTTGTTCGGTAATATCTTACTGAAAATCAAATTATAGGGCGGAGTAAATTCATTTAAAAAAAAACATACGTAGAAAGGACTTGTTTTTTTGGCCACTTTGTCTCTCCTCTTCCCCCAATTCCATGATTTGATAGCGAAGTGCTACACACACACACATATATATATATATATTTCATTGCAAAAGTTCAGACTGGGTTAGACAGCGAGGAAACTGGGCGCTGTGTTTGTTTTCGAACCATAGAAGTTCAGCGCCTAATGAGTTCGCAGGAAGGTTTGGCACAGAGGTCTCTTGCATTCAACTCTGAAGGCTTTGACGGCTCAACACATTTGCTTTCAGAAGCGGTTGTGAATCGAATCTCTGAGCCGAGGAATGACACTGATCTGCCCTGTGAATAGGGTTCTCCCCCCACCACCACACTACACCCCCACCTCCCACACACCCACCCCTCCCAACACACACACACACACACAGTTTAATGTCACAATTTGTCCCTATTTCCCTTGAAAGAGAGGTTCCAATTTCAACCCCATTCTCCAAACTGGTCATTTTTTTTCCTTAATAGATTCACTTAGAAGCCTTAGTGCACAATTGCTAACTACACGTAGCACAGACACGATTGACCGAATTTAATGTCGATGCATTCTATATTACTCTTCGCTTCTGCGACCAAAAGATTTTCCAAATACATATTTGACCAAATTCAATGAGGACAATATCAATAACGGGTGGATGATTCGTCAAGTGTTTAAATATTAAAAAGTAAAGCAAAAATATATGAGCATTTGTGAAATTACTGGTAAGTGCTATTCAGATGTAAATCTATTCTATATTTCGCCCACAAAATATATAGTCAATTCATTTTACAGTAATATTCTGTGAAGCGCTTTCAGGCGTCTCAACGACTTGATAAGGCGCTATATCAAATATAAGGATTATCATTATATTCGTTATGATGGGATTGAACAGAAAATTTAAATTTTGAATTAATAGTTTCAGACTATTTATAGAGTATATTTACAAAATGAATCATCATTTACCCCGAAGAGAAACCGAATTACAAGAAATATATATTAAAAGTAAGATCGGAACATTTATCCTATTTGCACATTTTCTCTTCTAAGGAGTTAACAAACCAAAAAAGTGCAGTATTTGATAGTGTTGTAAAATGGGATATCATTTCAAATTGGGAAACGCATTTCCTCATTTGGTGTCTGTTCAATGAAAAGTCTCCCAACAGTCATTACAGTAGTTACTTTGTGCGAATTCTTTCTGAAATCCTTACTCAATGTAGGAAAAGTCGAGTTTTCCCTTATGGCCTCTCTCTCTCTCTCTCTCTCAGATATATCTCACTCACTTTGGTGAGGTTAAGGGTGCAAAGCAGTTCAATTATACAGGAAGGTTAATGAGCCGCCTCGATGCTCATGAGAACACATTCAACTTAAAGTTAAGATCTGACACCTCGAAACTTGTTTGAAATAAACTGAAAGTGTCATTTTTTGGGAGGGAGGTATTGTTATAGATTATTAAATCCAATCTATTTACAGTCTGTATCGCAACCTGTTGCTCGTCTCCTATATTTACCACTCACGACATAGCAGCGAGTTTTGGAACATCAAAAAGTTTGCATTGCTTCTAAACATATATATGGGCAGTGGCGACGTGGTGAGCAGAATTCTAACTGGATATGAAACGATTTAGTTACTTAACCCGTGGGATGACTGTCCTGAGATTGGAATGGAGGGTTGGGGATGATAATGACAAGTATATAAGGATGGTTACCTTAGGTGTCGATCCAAATATTATATATGTCTTAAGATTCATGTGTGCTGATCTCTCTCTGTCTCTCTCATCCGTCTTCGGTGCTATGTTCTTGGGGAACTTGTCAGGTCACCTTGAGTCACTCGTGAGTTGTACAAAGCAGAATTCTTATTCTCTCTCTCCCTCTTTCCCTCTCTCCGCGTTGTAGACGTCCTCTCGTTTCTGGAGATTTAAAACCTTGTCGTACATTCTGTTTTTTTTACTCTTTCTCGCTCTCTCTCTATCCCTCCCCACACACACGCCCCATGTCCTCCCAGTCATCCCAGCAACAATCTTCATCATCACAACAAATAAAACTCCTTGTTACACAGCACAACATGGCTCCCACACCTCACTGGATTGACCAGAAAGTACCGCGTATCTCCCCCCCCCCCCCGACACACACACTGCAATAAAAAAGGCTTAGATCGTGTCTCATTGGACAGCGAAAGGGCTCCATTTCAACATTCATGAACCCGCATTTAAGTGCATTGCAATCCATCTGCATGCGAAAAAAAAGCTTAATAGGCAGCAACCTAGCGGGGAAAAAGTAGTGTTAAATTGATCACAGGCGCACACGAGACTGTGGTTTGCCCGGATAGGGAAGGTACCATCTAAACACATTTTATTGGCGGCTGTAATTATTAAGTACATTTATATTCTGAGACGCTGTAGCAAATAATATCAAATTATTATTATATGCACTCGGTAATTTAAGCCTTGCAAAAAAGTTAAACATCCACTGTCAGAATACCCAAGGAAATGAGTTAAAATCTATTTTAAGGTTGGAAATGAATATATTCAGTTATTTGCTGCTGTGAGTGTATTTAAATGCAAGGATATGCATGTACCCTCTATTGCCGAGCAATTGCAATAGATTTGCTCAGAACACAACTTTACAACACCGCGGTTGTTTGATTGAGAGATCGGTTTGAAGGGGATTTGTGAAGGAATGAATTCTACTCACTCAGTAAACTTTGAATTGTCCCCGTGTGCACTGCTCAAGAGACGATTTTGTGTGGCCACGTTGCATTAACAAAACAAAAGTATGATACCAACCATAATCGTTCGCCTGTACAGCACACAGTCACTACACATTACAATAAAATCTTGGAAGAGCTCTGAGACATCGCCGAGACATGAAAGGCTGTATATTAAATGCAAAGTTTATTATTGCTAATGTATTTGCCGCTGTGTTGTTCCATTTTTCCTCCGTGAAATTTTTTTGGGGGAAAAAAAACACACGCACCAAATTCTGGGTAATCCTGTCTGCAGATTATAACATTTTCTGAATTGGAATCTTCCTGATGAATCCCACCTACAACGATCCAGTGCGTTTTTTTGTGTGTGTCAAATAAAAGTGAGTTGATCGCGACTTTGGAAGTGTTAATGGTGCATTAATAATAATAATAATGATAATCCTTGCATTTGATGTAGGGTCTCCGAGACGTCTCAAAACGCTTCGCGGGATATACTGTAAAGTGGATTGACTGTGTATTTTGTGGGCGAAACAAGCAGTTGATCTGGACTGACTCCCCAGGAGTGAGAGAGAGAGAGAGAGAAGAGGGCCTGTGTCTCTCATAAGCTTGTTTCATGGCTGACGCTTTGCTGTGTTCAAGCTGGGCTCGGATTCCTGAAAGGACTCACTTGGCCCACAGATGTAGGAATGTCACTTCTGTTCATGAGAGGCAGATTTGCCCGAAGCAGGAATCTGCCGAGCAATGTTGCCAGCACATCATTCAAAGTGTGTGTGTGTGTGTGTGTGTGACAAATCTGATCCAAGCAACCCATTGCTAAACCCACTTACAACTTTTTTTTTAGTAAGGAAATGCAATCTTTTTATGTCGACTTTGATCACTGACAAGATTTAAAAAGCAACTTCTTTGCTTCATCGGGAGGTTTGTTTTTATAAAATTGGATTTGAAAAGAGAAACTGCGCGACTTGCATTATCTTTCGTGTTATTTGATCGCACCCAAAGCAAAGTGGGACATACATTAATTGGATTTTATTGTGATCAGTAAATAAAGGAAGATTGGTGACGACCCAAATTCGTTAGAAACTTGTTCTTGCTTAGGAGTGTGAAAGTGAAGTAGAGAGTCTAGTGTTGAAATATGGGACAACATTACCAGAATTTTGATTATCTTTCAGATACCTACTACTATTATAATAATAATTATTATTATTATTAAATAATAATTATTATTATCTCCGCTTTACGAGAAAGGGAATTGGGGTACAATAGTTGCATTGGTGGGAATGAAGTGTTCTCAATACACGAAGGTGTTTTGGTGTTTGGGGAAAAGTAAATTAACACTCATTGATACGTTGTCAGTAAACGCGATTCTTTCTGTTTGTGTTCAGTCTCAGCATTTTATAATCACACCATCACCCACTCCAGTGGGAGAGCGCTGGAAGGTCAGACCTTTTAACACCATACCATTAAGAGAAGCTCCAGACATCAACCGCCAATAAATAGTTGAGAATTACACTTATTTTTAAAAGGTGCTCATTCTAAATCGCGAGCTGTTTAGACTTAAACGTTGAACAAACTGACACTGCAACGTGGAATCTACAACTCTGCCTTTCTTAAAATAAATCAGACCCCGGAGCAAAAAAAATGTCATCAACCCGAGCTAAATAATTTAATTGTTTTAATATATATTACAAAAAATGATTATCTCGAGAGGTTTAGTGAGACGATTTGTTATAGATTCAGAGATTTTTCACCCCATCCCAAGCAGGAATAAAGCAGTTGTTTAATGTAAACAGATTTGTGTTGCAAACATTTGTGAGTTTAAACAAAACCAGTGGGGGTTTTTTTCAGTTTCGTTTTGAAAAGGTTTTTTTTTAGTTTTACAGCAGGCGTGTTGCCCAGTGGCGATGGTTTATAAATTTGGTGCTCACATCTGGAGCAGAACAGAGAGCTCAGCACTGAGTAGGTCGGTAGTTACTGTTAATCAGAAGCAAACACCCAACCGGGCCCAACAGACCACGCCACACAATTGTTGGGGGGAAATAGCTCAGTTTTAGTTCAATGTGATCTCTGCAAACTGTCTATTTGTGTGTGGAGTGTTTTATATATATATAATATGTGTGTGTGTGTTGGTGGTGGTGGTGGGGGGTTGTAGAGTAAATCACAACCCTCCCAGTAAACACTTTCACTTTTGCCTTTGTAAAAGTAAGACTGACTTCAGCCTCAGTTGAAGGAAATTTATGACTATCGCAATTCAATGGTTGAGGATTTCTGCTTTACCAGAAGTTCAGCCCGTTTCTTTGTGCTAAAACTGTCCATCTCTTGGCCAAATCCCTGTATGTTGTACTGTTGTACATTTACAGTTTGCACTGATTCGAATGCAATTTGCATTTGATATTTTCTTCCTCATTGTTGAAATACCAGAGGCCTTTTTTTCTGGTTTCTCTCTCTCCCATACACACAGACACACACCCACAAGCTGTTAAGTGTTGGGCTCAGGCAAGAGAGTGAGGTTAATAGATAAAAAAAAACTTAAACAGAAAAGAATGTGTATTTTTCCCCAAATTTGTTATATATTGCAAAACATGGCGTCCAAAGACAATCATACCAAAGGCGTCAGAGAGAGAGAGTGAGAGAGTGGAGGGGATAGGGGGGCTTTCTTGGTTGTATCTCTGGCTAGAATTCGCGTGGGAGGTGTGTTTAATGTGGCCTCTTGCAAGTGCGTGGGCCGGATGGCCAGTGGAAGAGGTTTCAGGCGGCATCAGCAGTTCTGAACAACCATATGCAAATCCACTGACCTCTCAAGCACCAGGAATTGAATTATTTCCCAACCCTGATTTAATATTTTCCGAATGGAAACTACTGTATAATTTCATTGTACGTCAGTGCAGCAAGCGCTATGAAAATGATCCTCAACACTTGAGTACTACATCTAATATATATTGTATATACTGTAAAATATATATATATATATGCAATGTCTTGCAAAACGGTCTATGTCGAACCAAATGCAATCATTGATTTGCAGACAGTGTTCATTCGGTGTGTGCTGAACCGGTAGCCCTGATCACTTCTCGTTAAGGACTAACTGACACACTCATTGTCTTAATGGCGGATCCTGGGCCAAATAATAATAATAACAATCCTTGCATTTGATGGAACGCCTTATCAAGTCGTTGAGATGTTTCAAACCGCTTCACATTGTAAAGTGAATTGACTGTGTATTTTATAAATAACCAAATAATTGGAAATCGACTGAAGCAAATGTGAATTTTGGGCACAAAACTTAAGATTGTAAAATGATTTGTCACAAAATCTTGACCATTTCTCTCTGAAGTACAAAATAGATCAAGCCAAGATTGAAAACTTTTCCAGCGATCCTTTATCCCAGGATTCCTCATCTGATATTGTATATTGGTATTCCCTATAATATATATTGTACCATCTGTCAAATGGGAGGAACGATTTCTCACTTTTTCTTTTGCTTATTTAATTAATTACAATTATAAGGCACAAACTAAACAAATCTTTCAAAAAAAAGTTATTTCAAGTGTGTGGTTAGTGCTGGCTAATTGCAACCAGAACAATTAAGACAGGGGAGAAACTGTTTAGATAATTCGAATTAAAAGTAGTTATGCAATTTGTATGTTAATTAGGCAATGAGTCAACCCTTTAGAGTTCATGGGGAGGAGAGTGACTCGGTTCCTTTTTAACTACCCCCATCCCCCACACAGTTTTTTGTGTCTTTTAGCGACCCGTCCTAATTTCAACAACTTCCATACGTTTTGTGATCCAAGGGAAGCTGTTTATTAATGGCAATAGGCCACAGAGCGGTGTCTGGGAGTCCGAAGACACGACAGGGATGGCTTGGAAGCAAACACGGAAGAAAGTTCTAGATTTTTAGTTGACTGGGAAGAGGACCATTGTGCAAAGAAAAATCTAAAAGTCTCGGGCCTCAGTATGCATACTAACTGCCAGCTCAAAGTACATCCTGTCCGGATGATGGATGAGGGTTAGGAAAGGGCGAGTCTCTGGGACACTGAGCACTACAAGATGGGAAACTCACTCTTAAAAACAACAGCGTCCTGTGAACCAAGAAACACAACGTTATCAAACAAAGGTTAAAATAAAAAAAAGATTCATTTTTAAAGACGAAATTTTATTAAAAGTATACCAGGCATTTTGGCAAGAAAATTACTTCTAAAAATAGAAAAATGAAAGAGGCGTTTGTTTGTGTGTCTTCTATATGTCTCGACAGCATTTGATTCATTCATGGGTCTATTATAAAAAGTTATACACACAAGTTAACTATAAGTTTGTTTTAACGCTACGTCTACTCTTTAAAATTGTATTTTTTTAACAAATATATGTCGCACTTAAAGAGATAACGATCAAAGGACACGTTGTGTTGCGACGGAGGTTTCCTTCATATAAATACATGTACAATTATAACCAATTGAGACTATTTTGTTCCAATTTGCGCTTACATTTCACTGTTGGAAATGCTGTAAAAGTATTAAAAAAAACACCCGTAATAAGTGCAAAGAAATAATTAAAATCAACGCATCCAAAATGAATGAGACTAGATAAAAAGGAACGCTGGGTTGTATTCTTTTGAAAAACGCTTATTTTTAATATATATATATATATATATTTAGTGCAAAGTTCCTCGCTTAATTGTACAATGGAATCCTGACACATTCCCATTGTTTCTCCACCCAGAAATGTTCTCTATCGATCACTGTTACTGTGAGGTACCCATAAGAGCAAATCATTCGCTGATCCACACCTCATAGCTATTCAGTCTAAACAAAAACGGAAACTTATTGAAAAATGAAAACATATTTTGCATTTAAAAAGATACCTGAAGTCAAAACTCTTGCTCTGTATATTTCAAAATAGCTTTCTTGAACATAGCGCTGAGCAACAGAATCGGGGATTACAAGAAGGGTAATAATAAATATTAGGCTTGGATCATAAATTGTTACAAAATGGGAGAGGATGGAAAGGGACTTAAAGAGATTCGACAGGGTAGCTGCAGAGAAACTATTTCCTCTGATGGATGGGAAAACCCAGAGCAATCTTAAAATTAGAACTAGGCCATTTAGGAGTGAAATCAGGAAGCATCTTTTCACGCAAAGGCGAGTGGAAATCTGGGACTCTCTCCCCGAAAAAGCTGTGGATGCTGGATCCATCAAAATTTTCAAGACGGAGGTGGATAAATGTTTGTTATGTCAGGGTAACAGGGGCAAAGGTGTAATTGGACTTGAGGAACAGATCAGCCATGATCTAATAGAATGGTGGTACAGTCTCGAGGGGCTGAATGGCCTACTCCTGTTCTTATATTCTTATGTTTTCATACAGGATCTGCCAGAAATAGACTGAATTGGATGGCTTGGAATGTTGCACTTACACTGGGAGTGAATGGGAATTTTTAGGGTATTGCACTTTCAATGGCAGTGAATGAGAAGTGTTCTGGTGCAAGGTTACTCTATAACTGGAACTCTTTTTGAGCTGTGCATGTGGTTGTGTTCAAGCCTATTATAGTACATTATAAAGTTACCTGTCTTTTTAAAAAAAAAGAATAAATGCGAGCTAACGTCTCCATGCCAAACACCCTCAGGGTACAGCAAAATGTTTAATTATAGACTTCCAATGTCCCTTCCTCCATTAAATCATCTCTCGTTCTTTCAGGTGAGAAATGGTAGTTAATATAGAACACTGATGCAATGTTCCTGCATTGAGCAAGCAGTTTCCTTTTGCTTTAATGGGACTCATTCCCTTCAGGTTGCTGATGCAAGTTTTACTATCAGGTCACTGCAGAACCAAAGAATTGACTAGTAACTGTTTAATGGCCAGTGGTGTCTGTTCTGTTTTGAGATTTCATAAGGGAATTGGATAGGTACTTAAAAAGGAAAAAATTGCAGGGTTATGCGGTTAGAGCTAGTGAGTGGGACTAGTTGAATAGCTCTTTCAAAGAGCCGGCACAGGCACAATGGGCCTAATGGCCTCCTCCTGTTCTTGGAAGATTCTATGATTTTCGGGCAACCTTAATTTGGGTGACAACATATTCCTAATTTGACATTAAGACAGCATCCTAAATGAGGAGCAAATTCACAAACCGCAAACTATATTTTACCACAATGCAAAATAGTACAGGAGCAATTCAATGCATTGCCAATGGTTTGAAACAAAATGCAATCAAGCACTACAATAAATGATTTAACAGTTTGGAAAGAAACTTTGGAAGGTGAATGATAAAGAATTGTCTGGGCTGTGAGAGAAGACCTGCTCCACAGAAGAGCAAAATGATAGAATTAAGTCTCTGAACCCTGGTGAAAAACATAGCCAGATTCCACGTGTCTCGTTGTGCTTGCCAGCATCATGTGTATGCGTGTATTTGTCTATATTGTGACATAAGATTCTGGGGAGAGAAAAAAAGCTTTTTTAAAAAAAAACAATTTTTGAAAAACCTTTTGAAATCCACAAAAGTGGTAAAATGTTGCATTAAGGACCGACTACAGTAAAACTAGCAGAAGTCTGATCTGTATAAATCGTACAATCGCCTAAGTGGTACGTCAGTGCATCTCCCATTGCATCTATGCAAATATATATAATATAGTAATAATCCTTGCATTTGATACAGCGCCTCATCAAGTATTCGAGACATCTCAAAGCCCTTCACAGAATACACTGTAAAGTGAATTGACTGTATATTTTGTGGACGAAATATGACATAACTCATGACTTTGCATAAGTTGTATCGCATGTATGGTCCCAACTGATACTACTAATGCAAGGTTTACTGTAATCGACCCCCATATCAACCAAATCACACCCAGAGAGAGAGAGAGAGAGAGAGAGTCCTCTTACAGATGGGTGAGTTTGGGAGCTTCGTGGCTAGGACCCTGAGGTGCAGCATGTGAGTTCAAGTCAGTGTAAGAGGCATGTGGTTCACATGGTCCATGAAGGTGGTCCTTGCCAGATATTTGGGTGGCACAATTTCCATAGTCCATGGTGGCAGAGGATGGGTGTGGAAGGCTGAAGACCGGGCCATGGTTTGGCATGGAGTCCACAAAATTCCCTCCTACGTAACCTGGGCTGCCTTGCACGTTAGGGTTCCCAAAGCCTCCATCGCCTTGTAAGGAGACTTGGTCATAGTCTGAAGACACTGGCGCGACCCCATAACGCTTCTGAGTAGGCGGGCAGTTGTACAAAGGCGCCGTGTAGGCAGCAAGTCCATACATGTTACCGTGGGATTTGTTGTAAGCCGTAGATACTGGCGCCTCATAACCCAGATCGTTTGACAGTGGCACCTGGTTGGGGAAGGCATTCGGGTTCAATGGCGGGCTCCGGCTCGGGGAATGTCCGCTGGCGGGACTCCCTCCCCCTTTCACCTTATTATCCTTCTTGTATTTCATACGCCGGTTCTGGAACCAGATTTTGATCTGCCTCTCGGACAGGCTGAGCAGGTTGGCCATCTCGATCCGGCGCGGGCGGCAGAGGTAGCGGTTGAAATGAAACTCTTTCTCCAGCTCTACTAGTTGCGCGCTAGTGTAGGCGGTGCGGGCCCTTTTGGAAGGCTGTCCCGGAGGACTGGGTTGAGGGTCGCTTTCACCTTAAAAGACAAAACGATCGAACACTTTAGTTTATTACAGAATAAACAGGTCACTCTGCCATGATTCAGAATATAGTACAGTATTGTAAAATGACTTTAATGACCCCACAATATGTCTATTATATCCCTTTCTCTTATGAATATTGTTGTATTAGAAGTATGTCGTTTTTGTTACACTTTAGCTCACAAAATATCACTCAATGCACTTTAGGTATACTCTGTGAAGCGCTTTGAGAAGTACCAAAGACGTGTTGAGGCACTAAATAATAATTAATATTATTATAATGGCAGCGAACTTAGCTGTGGGTCTATTTAAAAACCGTGTTTCTTTGCCCCCCCAATTAATTCACATTTGCCTCCCGTCAGGAGGAAATGGGCCAAAGGAGATAGGACAATGACCCTCAAGAGCGAAAAGTGGCCTCGAAGTGAATGGCACAAATACAAAGTTCACGAATGAATTACGCGGGAGGCGCCTTTGGTCTAAATCTCATTAATGGCCATATAAAAGAGGGGGGAGTTTTTGAACGAATATTTGATGTAATTAAGCAACTTGGCAGCTTTGAGTTCCAAATGGAAATCCGCCATAAAAAAAATACACTGGGAGTCATTTGGTGAATGAGTGAGGGGAGGAGGGGGGGGAAGAGAGAGAGAGTTTTGTGAGAGTTCCAGTGCGGGATTTGCTCAACTGTAAGTACTCCCCAAGTACCTGAAGCGAGTGTGTTAGGTTTTTGCTTGCAGTTTTGGCGGGTTTCTCTCATCCAAGGGAATATTTGCTTGGGAGGGGCTGTGGTTTTGTTGGAGTTGCCGACAGGGCTAGAGCCCCCGGGCATGGAGCCGAGAGGCAAAGTGTTTACGGGGCTGCTGCTCCGCGGTGAACAGGAGTCGCTTTGGCGAGAAGATAATGTGTGAGGAGTCGGCTGGATGCCCGCCGATAGATCCGGGAGCTGACAACCGCTCTTTCGCATCAGATTGGTACTGATCTCGGCCGCTTTGCGGCCTGGGGGAGGAGTGGAGTCTGTGCCCGTGATGGTATCTGGTTGAAGGGAGCAAGCCGGCCGGTGGGTTGTGTGTGGTGGGGTGGGATGACATGGTGCCTGGGACATGTATCTAATCCCATCAGAGTCCTGAAATGAACACGCGCCGCCGAACAGCCCTTGGGTCTCGTAGTAAAGAGCCTTTTGCATCTCAATCCTTTATTTTCTCCCTTCCCTCTTCTGTCGGGAGGGTTGGTGGGTGGTGGTTTGTGTTGTGTGTTGTGTGTGGGGTGGGGAGTGGGGGTGGGGGGTTGGGGGTGGTGGTGGGCGGGTGGTGGGAGGGATGTCTTGACAATCTGGTTGAATAATGGCTGAGTCCAGTTGTTCACGTGGCAGAGCGTCCTCCAATGGCTCCGCCGAGTAGACCTTTTGGGGTTAGTCCACGCAAGTGATAGAAAGATGGCGAAACATGGTGCAGTGCGTGTCCGCCCACGGGAAAACCCGGTCGCTTGCAGCCAAGGTGTGCTCGATGGTCCCAAACCTGCCGGTAATAATCAGAGAGAGAAAATGCAAAGGGAAAGATATTAATTGCACCAGAGTTGGGGGGTGGGGGGGACCTGGTGTTAAGTCACTGCCCACCATTTCCCCAGTCTTTGCACCTGTAGTGTAGGCGTTAGAATCTCACATTGGGAACTGTTCTTGTGCAGTGCTACATTTTGAGGGGGGCCACAAAAGGATGGAAGAATTTCTTTGAAAACATAAAAGCTAATAAAAGTTCACCCTCTGGTAGGTTTGCGATTATTATTTTTTTGTTCAAACAAAACTCTTATTTATCTTTTTTTTATTTTGCCCCGACTCAATTGCTGAACGTGTCCGCGTTCCAGTTAAACCGTGAGGTGGGCAAGTTTTTGCGCAATTTTATATAAAACTATTGTCCGGACGAAATCAAGAGTGGTGTGTGTGTGTGTATGGGGGGGGTGGGGGGGAGGCATGGTGTTCTTGTGGTCGGTCTTAATCCTACCGATATGCCGATTAAAAGACAGACAAATAGCAATATGTGTGTGTGTCTGATGTCGGGACAGAGAAGTTTCAAAGAGCGTTCACGTTAGAAAAAGGGGAAAACACTGAAACGAAATGTTAGGCTTAAAAACGTGTAAAGACGGCAGAAAAACTCGCCCGTGAACAAAGCACCGAATAAAGGTATTATTTTAACATCCCAACCCTTCTCCTTTACCACCTTTTTCACTCCGAAATGTGCCGCAGAAAGCGTTATAGGATAGGGTTATAGAATTGCGTTTTGCAATCGAACGATTAGTCGAGGCGGATGAGGTGGAAATTGTAATGCAGCGTTATTATCATACACAGACTGCCTTGCCTAAACAAAAGGATGGCCTGGCGATATGAAATTACATCTTTTTTTTATATTAAAGAAAGGAGAAAAATCAAACCCTATTCTCGCAAACATCGACCCTTTAACGCACCCGCCTCTGCATTCGTGCCGCAAGGTGAAGTAACCGAATTTTGTTTTTCTTTCGGGGGGAACAAAAAAAAACCCCGTAGGTTTGCGAATTTGTGAGCGGATTATTTACAAAGGGTGTGGACGGATGGATGTTTGGCTCCGGTGGGGTGGGGGTGGGTGCAACAAAGAAAGCGACATTCCTACGGGAAAGAATCGAAAGGAAAGGCGTCTTAAAGTGACCGTCTGTGCCGACGAAAGCACACGGGCATTGCCAGAGTCTTGCTTAATTTTTTTAAAAAGTGCATTGTTTTTCCATTTGCTTGAAGGGCGTTGTGTAGTTTCCATTAGCTTCTCTCAGGAAGTCTTGATCCACTTGTTACTATTGGAATATATATATATGTATATATATATGATATAAAACATGCATCGAGTTAGCCACCGCCCGTCTACTCTTAACGCAAGATATTTAATCAATTTGAGTTCAGCACCTTAGGACAGACATGTACAGACATTTATAGTATTCGAGATTTATTGCTAACATTTGCAATTGGAGCCAGAGTTACCATTTGAAACCAAGATACCGATTTTTTTTCATTTTAAAAAATTATTGAGTTGATGATATAATTTCTGCCTTTCTCTACTTCCCTCCCTACAAGATTGCAATTAAACCGCTTTTTNGTAATAATATCGATTACATAGAATGTTTATTAATAACGGAAACAATAGTCTCTCGTCAATGACCCCCTCCCTCACCCACTCACACACCCTCTACACACACAAACGCGCCTCTCGTGTGTGTATCATATCGGTTTAAATCGTTTTGATTTAAGTTGAAATCTATTTCTATTTCAACTGGTTGTCTGAAAGTCTTTGCAACAAATAATACCCTGTTAAACTCACTGATTTATGCTCACAATTAAGCCCATATCAAATGTTTCGGGCGGTTGTAAATAACGTATCCTTGACAGCTTCCGTGTGGCCTCAATGTTTTAATATAAATATAGATATTAGAAGGGTTTAGGATCCGATTTCATTTGTGTTTAATATTCGATTGTACGATTGTATAATAGTGACTGGGCAATGTGACACTCGAAGATAGCAGCGTGTCAAATCAGACCTCTCTATTGCTCGCCTCCTGAATCCTTGCTCAACTATTTACAACGTCGACATTTGCAGTATAAATAACCTTTCTATCGATAAGTATCGATAAAGGACAAAACGTGCCGCTCTTTGCTTAGTTTCAAGCAAACCACCAGGCCTATCGATACACAGAAAATCGCGTTTAAAATCTATCTACCCCCCCAACCCCCCCACCATTTTACCATTGTGCTAAAATCTGACACTTAACAACTCGTAGCAAGACGCCTTGGCCTCCAGGCTTGTTCAATAATTCCCCTTATTTGTGGAATTGATTCCCTTATTAACAATATCTATATTAAGACCAGAACATTCACTCTGCCAATGTACAGCCTGGACACCAATCAGCCTTGCGCCCAATAATACGCTTTGCACATCACTTAACACATGGAAATGCGTGCGTTATAATAGTAAATTCAGATTTGGGAGAGGTGGGGGAGGGGGGGGGGAGAATCAATCTGCCTTTTTTTCGTAAATGCATTTTCTATCATTCGGTGGCGTTGAGCGTCTGTCATACAACTCGTATCAAATGCACAACTTACTCTGCATAAATCGTAGAAACTTTTATCTCCCCCCCCCCCCACCCCAACCCACCTCCCTCTCCTCTTTCTCTCATCTCCCCCCTTCTCCTCTCACCCTAAACTTCGGTGTTAAAGAGATTCAAGCATTTCCGTGCTTTATTGCTCTCTCTGGTTTGGGACCATTGAGCAGTCAGAACACATCACACACACACACATACACAAACGCTACCATTTTGGCTATCAGAGTGAGTCAACCTCTCTCTCTCTCTCTCCCCATTGCAGATTTATTTAATAGGCGCTAGCGACTTGTAACGAGTTCTGCAAAAAGTAAATTAGCATTGAGATAACATATATTATATTAAATAATATATAAATAACTTATTGGGTGACGAGACGCATACAAAGATGTGTTATGCATTCCAGAATGTTTAAACCCTATATCATAGAGAGAGTCATTCAATGCCAGTTAACTGATAGCATCGCTGCGCATCACATAACTCAAGTTTCTTCGCCTATTTTTTCAAATATAATAAAAAATATCGAGTGGAGCCCCCCCCTCCCCCCTCCAAAAAAAAACCCCAGTTATAGCACAGAATACAGTATTTGAAAGTTTTCCACAAAATAAGCAAATCAACTCAAGTGTGGATTTTAAAAGGAAAAATAAACGTGGCCACTCAACGCTTTAAAAAACGATTTTCTTTCCCTGAGAGGGGAGAGAGGAGAGATTTTAAGCTCAAAGCGGGTTTTCAAAATAGGAAATAGTCCAGAAACAACGGGCAAAGATTGTCAGGAGGTTTGCAGAAAAAAAAACCCATTCTTTAGCCAAAAGCAGCGCGTGAACTTTGTTTGAACCGAGATCTGAGCTATAAATCATTCGGACAAAAGTCTGCTGTTGGTCTGTAGTGTCGAGTCCTTACCTTCGATTCAGTGGCGATGCGAAGAACGCGAGAGAGAGAGAGAGAGAGAGAGAAAGAGGGGGAGAAGGAGAGACGCAGACAAAAGTTACTGATGTCTGCTAGCAAAAAAAAATTAAAAACACACTAAAATTGACGACAGATACTTTGTAAGCTTCTTCCAAGGGGGGATATTTCCAAAGGAGATTATTATCGTTTACTAGTCGTTTGTGGTGGGGGAGGGGGGGGTGTGGGGGGGTGGGGGGTGAGGACTGTGTTCCGAGGACGTAACCAAGCGTCATAAAGGAAGATGTAATCAGAATGGAGAAATGATTTGCATCGATTAATGTGGCATAATGGGCCCGAATGCTTTCTGTCAAATCGATAGCTCCCACTTCACCCCCCAAAAATTTATGAAATCAGATGCATCTATTTGCCGTTTTAAATTCCGTCAGAAACAAACGGCCCGGATAAATCACTCGATAGTATATCAAAAATATAGGCATTATATCAGAGTGTGTGTTTTTGCTTGTTACAGTCAGAGGCAGGCGTGCATTCAAGCCCTGAGATGGGCAATCTTACAAAACCACCCCCACCACCACCACCACCACCAAAAAAAATACACCCCGTCCACGAACAAATATTTAACTTTGCTGGAATGGTCTGGTGTTAAATGGAACTGAAAAAAAACAAAAGCTCCTACAAGAGTTGTTAATGGTTTAAGGCATTCACTCGTCCTAACCATGCATACCAATATAGCTGTCGCTGAAGCCCTGAAATAAGATTTATGACCACCTGGCTTTATGTAGTTGTAAACACAGAAATCAAAATCCCCGACTCGGCAGGACTCGGAAGCCTGAAGGGAGTGCGCGTAAAAAACAGCGTAGGATGGATTCCTCGAAGCTTTCACGTCTATTTTGGAATTCGCCTAAGGTTTTTTTTTAAAAAAAAGCCTTAACTTTCTATCCCAACACACGACGCTTTGAAAGCTCAGTCAAAGGTGAACCGGATAGATAGACTGAGAGATCGAGCTATCTATCCTGATTCATTAAAGATTTTTTTCCTTTTTTTTTCTTTAGAAATCGGGAGTCGAAAAGTTCGGTTTTAGTGGAGCAGATCATACACATTATACACGGCGCCTCACGATGCATTAAAACTAGCACATACAATGCCTACTTTTAATGTAGTTGCCTTAAAAGTAATTGGGGGAATGTTGTTCATATAACGTCAAGCCATGCAAAACGTTAGTTACACGTCTTTATATTTTAAAAAAAACTTTTGTGCACATCACTTTAACAAATTGAACATTAATGTAAAATTTTCGTTTCCTGTATTTTTTTTAACATAAACCCTCCGGCCTCGTCAGCACTTGGTGTTATATAACGTGATAAGTGTGGTAAATCGCTAACTGTAATGTGGAACATAAAATATTAAACTAGGAATTAAATTCCAATAATAATATTAAAAGCTTGAAATGTCGAATTATTTTCAGCTATTAAGGACTGGGGTTATTGTTCCTTAGTGTAAGAACAATTTACTTTGTGGTTTATGTTCATCCTACTAGGAAAACAAAGTACGGATTTAAATAGCATGGATTAGATATTGCACACAAATACATTCTGCCATAAACTTCATTCACTTAAATATTCAGTTAAACGTACAAAAGGAAAGGTTAGTTCATCTACTCAAATGAGATTTACTGACACCAAATTGTGTGTGTCTTTAGTTAGAATCAACAGCATGATTACATTTTGCAAGTGCTTAGTAATTGAAAAATGCAATAGATTAATACAAGGTTGTAGTTAATTCAAGTTAATGAATTCCACCCCCCACCCCCCAAACCCCCCCCCCTCCTCCAAGTTTATGAGGAATAAATGTAAACGCCCTGTGAAATCAGTGTAGTAGAATTTTCTTACAGTTAATGCTTCCTGGGGAAAAAAAACAGTTTGGGAGTAAAATAATTCCTAATGTTTTAATACTTGATTTATGTGATGTAAGGAAATTCCAGACATGAGGTAGTCTGGCAAGTGTTCAGGAACACAGAACTGTAAAAATGACTGGTTATGGCCTAGTATTCTCTGGGCTGAAATCATGCATGATATTCATATTCACTGTGAGAGGAGTTGGGGAGGGGTTCTGTAAGTACAGGATATACTATCAGATGTACACTGCACACTGACGTATTTTAAACATATCTTATCCATTTGACCCACACAGCATTGAATGACAATGATCACGCAGATTAATAATAATAATAAAACAAACTATCAGAGGACATTGGCATACATTTGTTATCACAGATTAGAGAGAGCGTTCTGCAGATAATAATAATAATAATAATAATAGCGTTCTGCAGATCGCCCGAAAACAAACCGTTTGTTAATTAAAATGTTTGCAATTTTTCAAAGGCAAAACTCTTTTTCTGATCAAGTGACATAAATGTTCCTTTTGATAATTTCTGTCTGACTCGGTTCTAATAAGCTTTCTTTGTGTCCATAGTGCTGTGTCCTGGTGCTTTTTACATTGTTTATTGCAATAAATTAGATGCCTGTCATTTAGACAGTGGTAAAGAAGCTATTTACAGTCTTCGAAACATAAAACATGTCTGTCCACTGGAAATCGAGCCAAAAACTTAAGATACAGACTGGTTGTAAACATGGGTAGACTGCTACATGGTCAAGAATATTCTGGGTAAAGTCGCCGTGAAAATAAAAATTAAATCGGATTATGATATAAGAAACGAGTCGGTTTAAGCATCGATTGCAAAGAAAACGTTTTGAACAAAACAAGAGATGAAAAGGAGGGCTAAGACAAGGCTCTTACTACAAAGCGCCGCCGATTGAGAGAGAGAGAAAAAAACACGTGCTCTCGTCCCAGTTTCAATAAAAGATTGATTTATAGCTTGACTTTTTTTGATATCAAAAAAATCCGCGTTCTGCAATGATTTTCTTTTCTTTGCCATCTACCCTTACGGTGGCGCCAACAAAAAAAAATATTGGGCGAAACTCGTTGGAAACTTGGGACGCCATTAATAACATTATAGGCAAATTCATGAATTATTTATTTTAAGACTGATCCTATTGTTACCGATTTACTGTTGATTTTTTTTTTGGACAGTTGAGCTTTTTTGTGGGGGTGGGGGTGGGGGTGAGGCACTTTATTAAAAAAAAGTGTGATAACTAAATAAAAAAAGGATTGAACGTGGAGGGCGCTGGTAAGAAACCTCAGAAAAAACGCCCACACCAATCGATTTCTTACAAAAGTGATGTCCGTGCAAGGTCTAGAGGCGATATTAAATGATTATGGTTTAGCATTAGAAGATTCACGTGCGAGTGGAAATTTAAGTTTCCATTTTTTTTAAAAAAAAGACACCACTTTTGTAATAGTAAAAAAGAAAAAAAGAACTCAGATCGTGAACAGATTACAATGGCAAGAGCAGAACCGAATTCATAAGTTGCATTTTTTGCTGGGTGACCGATTCTAAAGGGTCCCACATGACCTTTACTTCACACTTGTAATAATTCATCGCGTTTGTGTGTGCAATAGGACGCATTGTTGTTTGGTAAATACCTCTCGGAAGCCTTTCACGCCGCGGTGTCCTGTCCCTCTGAGCTTTTTATACATATAAAACAAGACTCCTGCAATGCACACTTAATCCACCGGACGGAGAGGAGAGGAGAGGTGGGTTTAAACACAGTGCAGACGTTTAGAAACTCATTTTGTTCACGCTTTTTCTGGGGGGTGGTGGGGGGTGTTCATCCCCTCCCGTTAAAAAAAACACTGCGAAAATATATGGCCCAGCAATTGGGTCTCTCAGTCCCAGACACCAGCTTTAATGACAGGGCCAGGCGGCTCACGTGCTCATACGTCAATTTGAAGCCTGTACTTTTTTGTGCAAGTGAATAGCCTCCATCCTTTCTTTTTTTATTAAAAAAACACCGAAGGAACAAAGTGAACAGAGCCCCAAGTCACATCACAAGCATTCAAACATGAATCTACCTGCAAGATATTTCAGTCCCAACTCAACAGACCGATATTCAGGGCTGTGCTTGACGTTTGTTTTTAATTCGGCGTGAAACTAACTCACTGGCAAACGAATTGTTTTTGTGTGAAGACTTTTTTTTGAAAAAAATCAATGAATTGATGTGAATTAATAAAAAGCATCCCAATGTTAAATATAGTACTTCTGACTTCTGTTTGGGGGGGGGGGGGGGGGGGGGGGGGAAGTATGGGGGCGGCGGGGGTTGGGGGGGAGGGGGCGGTATTTAATCAGTGGGATAGAGTCATAGGTCAAAATACCAGGGAGCTGAAATGCAGCGCAGATTCTACTTTTAAGTATTCCTAGGAATTGTTTTACAAGACACACTACAAAGTGTTCTGTAATTAATAGTGAGCGAATGTGCGAGGTGGGATGTGTGTGCGCGCTCGGGACCTCACTGGAGACATCTCGCAGTATAGTAGGTGGGTATTGATTTCTAATTATTAATCGAAGAAACAATATCTATTCCTCTCGTCCCAGATAGAGATCTTAATAAATGGCACACAGAATAAACGCGAATGTTAAAGTAATACATGTATAAATATTCCTAATACTTTTAGACCAGTTTACTGACAGATTGTCCAGCGAGTATAATCATCGAGTTTGTGAGTTGAAGTAGGGTTTCAAGAACTCTGGTTTCACTGATAAACGATAAAACTTTAAAATCTCAAACTCACAGCTTTCTTTTGCACACGATATTGCTTAAATTAATTTGCAATAAGTTGTCAAGAGTTACCCTGCCATTATAGTCGTAAAAAGAAAAAAAGAAACAAACATATGTGTAAGAATATTAGATAAGATAAAAGCAATTATAATTCTGAATCAATAACCAAATTCACAGTCAAGGGGACCTTTCTCTGTTTATTGTAGTGCATTTCGTGTTTACTTTAGACTTTTCTTCATTCTTTTTCAGACATTTTTTTATACCTTAGAAGATTTCATGGATTATCTTGGCCCAGTTTTTTCCCACTGATCAGGAGTGATGGCTACATTGGGAGTTCAAGTAGATATCTTAACAAAGTGGGAGGGTGAGTCGTGGAAGGGAGGGAGGGAGGGAGGGAAGGGGGTGTCATCGACTGGCCAATGCCTTTGGTCAAGTGGCCAATGTCTGTGTTTCCAAACAACAAGTTAGTGATAACAGCAAATCTCACCATTATTTATTTACCCAATCTCACCAGCATGTACCCAATACATGGGGGAAGGCATTCTAACAAGGGTAGACTTCAAAGTGCGATCTGAAAAAAGAAAAAATCTTATTTACTGGACAGGAATGAACAGTTTTAACTCATTGAAGTGCTATGAGACATCTCGAAGACGTGTTAAGGCGCAATACCAAATGCAAGGATTATTAATTTTATTATTATTATTATTACTGCATGTGAAAAATCAACATAACTCCAGATGACGGGGCAACTCACCCCCCCCCCCCCCACCCCATCTGCATTCCTTTGGCAGCGATATTCGTTTGATCAATAAGGAGAAATCACAGTGTATTGAAGGACAGCCTGGGCCACATCGATTGAGTTAGAGCTGCTCTGTAACAGGTCTTTATCAAGTATATTTATACAAATGTAAATCTATATTTATACATTTAGGAATAATGTGAGGGTCGTTATATAAATGCAAGTTGTTGTTATTGTTGTTGTACGTCTCAGAATATAGTCCTACAAATTGCACAACACAGGGTCAAAGAAAATAGCGTTTTTAACCTTGAACCGCTCGCACACTGCAAAACGCAAGCGACACATTATACAACTAAGAGTGGTGTTGCACTGCAACAACAGGTAAGAAAGACAGTCTGACTGACAGGTGTAAATGCAATACTTCACTCCACGCCGCCTTAAACATGAAAGATCATGTTCTCGCCTCAACGTGTAACACGAGATTTAAATGGGTGGTATGTGTGCGGGGGTAGGTGGGGGGGGGTGGTGGGTGGGGGTCAGATTTGATTTAGTTTTGAACTGATAACAAAAAACATTCATCGCTACAGTCAGTGTTACTGGCGTGGGACGATGCTGCCCACATGTGTGTTTCAGGAGAGAGAGAGAGAGTGAGAGAGGTGGGGGTGGGGGGTGGGTTGCGGAATCTCTCGAGGAATTTCGCTGTGAAATAAGAGGAATCGCATCACGGTGTGAGATGATGTATGTGTGAGCTGGAGGGTCTGACGTGCAGCCAAATGCCAAATAGTACTAAAAACACAGCTGGCGTGTGGTTCTCAACTGATGTGGGGGTGGGGGGGGGGGATAGCAGTCAACATTTCTATTTTCACCGTGCGCCTCTTGTTAGGAATAAATATATAAATATGAGCCATTTTTGCATCTCCCCCCCTACATTCCTCCCCCCCCCCCCCCACACACACACACGCACATACACACAAACTTGTGGTCGAAAAGTCGCGCATAGCCTATTGCGGATAGGGGGACGGGAAATTCAGGCCGTCTGTGTGGTGAAAACCGAGTGAGTTGAGTTATGAACACATCCCTTTTAAAAGTTAATGACAAACGAGACAGCCTCTGAAACGGGGGGAGGTTCGCAAGTCGGGGAAAGCAACGCCGATGTTAAATGATTTGTCACTGGCGCAAACCTGCACTTTTCTGTTCGTAAGAGTGAAAAGTCTGCACCGTTTTGGGAGAGCTGCATTTCTCTTATATATATATATAATAAATAGACATAATAAACAATAATAAAATATATCCGAATTGTGTTTTTTTTTGTGCACAGGCATTTCCAGAACTAAGTAGAATTGTCCCAGTGCCAACTCACACACACACACACATGCACACACACACATACACACACACACACATGCATGGAATGTGGAAACTACACAGTAACATTGGCTGCACTTATTGGCCAAGCCATCTTCTTGGCCGCTTGTGCGAGAAGGTTAATAGCCGGAGTTGTCATCGCGGTTTTGTTATCCAATGAATCACTGAATGGATCTCCCTGTCAAGAGTCTGAAAATAATTGGTATGAGTTGCCAGTCTGCCATAACCTACACTTTGCAACTTGTCTCTAAAACGTGGATCTATCATAATCTATTGGGACCTGTCAGCGGAACAATGACGCCACGGACCCTTATGTAAAAGTTGTGGAGTTTTTTTGGGGGGTGTTGGGGGGGGGGGACATGATTTCTTTTACATCTTTACTTTGATAAGGCCTCATCGCTGCCTCTTGGTGTGTGTGTGTGGTGGGGGGGTGGGGTTGGTTAACGCAAGTTACTTTAAATATAACGTATTTGACTTTTTGACAAATAAGATCTGATTAATATCAAGAATCGATGTTGTTGCGGGTTGAAGTCACAGCATTTTTGTTTTGTTTCCCTTCATTTCTTAAAAAAAAGCACTCCCTTTGTGTCTTTCTGATTCCTAATACGTATCTATCCCAATAATTCTTTTTCTCTCTGATTATTATGTGTGTGTGTGTGTGTGGGGGGGGGGGGGGGGGGGGGGGGGGCTGTCTGACTGTGTGTGTGTGTTTTTGTGTATACCTGTCTTGCCTGTCTGAGTCTGTCTGTCCCGTCTGTCTATCTGTCTGTCAATGCTGCTATCGTGTTTGTCTATTAATCTCATGTTCACTGTCTCAGCCGTTATCCAGTTACAACGCATCACCTTTTCTCACGTGCACGTTAACACCTGCAACCTCAGTAATTCTCCAGGCATTGTTGTGTGACTCTGAATTTCATGAAACAGACGTGCCTGTGCGTGACTCACATTGATGCAAAAGCAGGGATTTTTTTTTAAAAAAAGAGGACAATTTAGCCGAGAAGGGAGTCGGCTGACTGCTATTATTATCTCCACTGTTACCAACAAGAACAGCAAGGAAAATGGCCCCGTGCCTAAAATCAGATCGAATGGCTGATATGCTGTGCAGTGGTGCAGCTCTCAGCTGCTTAAGGATGAATATATTTGTTTATTTTAAAGCATTTTTACGCTGTAAAATAGTTTGTGAATTTCACAGCAGGGACTGTGGGATGTGCTGGAGAGTACAAGCCTGTGGCCTAGAGGAATTGTGAATAGAAACAAATGAGTAACTAACCGTTTATATAATAACATTTTAAGTAATAGCATTTTCATTTGATTAATGCCTGTTGTAACTCGCTCTCTCTTACAGATTCAGATACCACACTTATAGGACTCACGATTTGGAAGTTCAGAATTTTATAAACAAGTTTGTGTGGGAGGTGGTTATGTTTCTCGATCTTAATTTAATATAATTTTCATTTACTCTTTTAATGTACTTTGCCCATCAGTGTAAGTTGATTCGTTTTAAATCACAACAAGATTTCGATTATATGTAAGTGCTTATATATGAATTCAGTTGGTTCCGTAATCGCTTCTTCCGTTTTCCATCTTATGTTTTTGATGCAATTTAAAATTCGGAGTATATATATATAGGTTATAAATCAACCATAAATCTAGAAGCGGTGAATAAATTGCATTTTGGACTTTGCCTGCAAGAGTGATATTGTGCTCTGTTTGTGAGTGTGTCAGCGTGTATTTATGTATGTATATTTTTCGTGTATGTGCATACCTGTATGCATGTGTAAGTGTGCGAGGGTCTGTTTTGTATCATTGTGTGTTACATTTCTGTGTAACGTCACTGTCTGTGTTGTACTGGTCTGTGTTCCTTCTGTTTTTTACATCTGCGTGTGGTAATTAACTGTGTATGTAGCATCTCTTTCTGTGTTATGTCGGTCTGTATTGTATCTATGTATCTGTCTGTTATATCTGCATGTATTGCATTTTTATATGTTGTATCCATTTGTGGATATTGTATGTGTTCTTTATCTGTCTTTTTATTGCACATGTGTTTGTTTGTTCTGTGGCTGTATGTTACATTGGTGTGTGTGAAATTATTTGTCTCTGTGTTGCATCTGTGTTTTGTAGCAACTGCATACTGCATCTGTCTACCTTTGTGTCTGTGTGCTATATTTATGGTTTGTTTTTGCCTGTAGGTTATATTTATGGTTTGATTTCGTCTGAATTGCTAGAATTATGTGTTGTATCTGTCTGCACAGATGTGTCTGTGTATTGTATCTGTCCCCTTGTATGTTGCATTTTAAATTCCTGGAGAATTAAATTGAAATAAGAAGCATTGAGGGAAACTGATTTGAGAAACCGCATTCAGGGAGATGAAGCGAGCTCCCCCCCCCCCCCTCCCCACACACACACACATACACACATCTCTCACCCCTCCCTCCCCCCCCCCCACCCCAACCAACCAACCCACTCAGTAATTAAGGTTCTGCGGCGCCGTTTTATGGCACGACCCAAGGAAAGATTCTTCGAACAGTCTCATGTTCAAAGGGAGGAGGGAAAAAAGAACAAAGAGTTAGAAGCGAGGAATTGCAGGGCGATGGTTGTGGCAGATAAACAGACACAGGAACCGATCTGGTGATGGTGGGATCCGCAACATCTGTTCGTAGGGTCATAAAACAGTAGGATTTACAACTCTCTTCCTCCATCCAGGAGGATAACGGCTTTTCAGGAAACAGCCGTCACACAATAGCTAGGCCAAGCCAAAAAAAAATCCTCCCAACGCAACATTCCTCACTGATATCAACAACACTAAACCCTCTGCTCAATAAAACCCCAAGTTTCACGTGGCATCTCTCTCTCTCTCTCTGCTATTCAACAATTAAACAGCAAAACATCTCAAGACCTTTTTCTTAAAAAGAAACCGGAGGGGGGGGGGGGGGGGACTTGTGAATTAATGGTGCAACATTCATTTTAATTAACATTTACTCCATTAGGATCGGGATGTGCAAAGATATGGGGGGAGGGGGGGGGGGGGGGGGGTGTTGTGCAAAAATTCGAGTCCAAACTGCATTTAACATGCAGTTAACATTCACCAGTGTTCGGTCTGTTAGATTCATTTTGCAAAGAGCCAATCAAACGTGCGAATAGTGATTGTTCCGATAATAAATCAGACCATATTGCGCTTCAATGCAACCCATCCTTACCGACCCCCCACCCCCCCCCCCCCCCCCACACACACACACAGCACCAGAAACACCTCGCGGCACTTTGATTCGAATGTCTTCATCGAGACGTACAGTATTTCAACGAGTCCCTCCCCCCCCCACACTTTGAATAATCTAGGAATTATTCACACCGCATACTTATATATATTTGGCCTGTTTTTGATATTAATTATCAGGCCAACGCTTTTGGCAATCATGAGTAAAGCGAACACAGAGGCACAATGCTCTCACAGAGAGAGGGGGGTACACCCTTGAAATTCCGGGGAAGTGAACACTCATTTATCAGCCAGTGGAAGGGGAGATAACAGTGGGCGAATTAATATGGCGATCGTGTGAACATGCGGCGTTCGCACGTTTGAGCGGTAATTGTTGGGGAAAAAACTGATATCACCTGATTTACCAATGGGGGAAGGGCAGTTATTACGGATGTAGTAAACTGTACAGTTCTGGTTCCCTGTTGAATAGATCAGCACATTGTCTATATAATAATAACCCTTGCATTTGATACAGCGCCTTATCAAAGCTCTTCTCAGTTTACACTGTGAAGTCAATTGACTGTGCGTATTGTGGGCGAAACAAAGATAAACAAAATGAGGTGTCGTGACCGAGTACATACCAAACTGTATTCCGAAACAAGACGCTTTATTGATTGGTTTCTTTGAACTATTTAGCGAAACCTCAAAAACCAAACAGACCGGACACAGTGACCCACCAGCAATAGGGAATAGGCACATCACGCACACTGTCAGGACTGGGATCAGATCTTTCTATCCTTACTCAATTTTCAACAAAATGATTGCTTTTATGAAAAGAAAACGGAGCTGATGCTGTGCTGATTAACACAAACCAACAATATGACAATACCGAGCGAGCAAGAATAGAACGTGTATGGGGATATCTGAAAATAATAATAATTTGGTCACTCAATCCACGACTGTTTGCACCACTGCTGTGCGTAATTGGCTGCCGCGTTTCCCCACATAATCTGCAGTCAATTCACTTTACAGTATATTCTGTGAAGCGCATTCAGACGTCTCGGAGATATTATCAGGCGCTATATTAAATACAAGCATTATTATTGTTACTATTATTATCAATATTATTATTGCGGCTATTATCATTATTATCATCTTTAGTTCACGACACAACACTGGCTTTCACTATACCAAAATGCGTGGTGTATACATCGGTATATTATGCGGGGCTTAAATCTATTTATTTTCAGCTGAATCCACGATGTCTCAACATTTTTTCCTACTTTTTTCCCCCTTTAAATACACAGTGGGATTATCAAACAGTGAGGGTGAAAAGGCGAGGCCTTGATGAACGAGGCAAGGGGTAAATACAAATGAATGGTAGAAATGTTTATATAATCTTTGCCTGTCACTGTTCACCACAAGGAAGAAAATGTACGTAAGGAGTATTCTGGAACAGACCTGGCTGGAAGAGAAGTTGAATCGAGCCTGGAGAAGGGACAAAAAAGAAAGAAGAGTTGTAAGTAGATTAAAGTTCGGAAGATGGTTAATTTAGACTTGGGGAGACTTATGAAAAGGCGAAGCACATTCATTATCCATCTACTTGTCTGGGTATCTCGTTTTCGTTCTGTGTGTGCGTGTGTCTCACTCTCTTTGAGTTCTTTCTCTCTCTCTTTCGGGATATTATACACAGAAAAAATGACACTGAAAAAAGATGCTGCACAGAGACAATAAACTACAACCTTCCCTCAAGAAGAAAAAAAGTCCAGTGAAAACCTATCAAACTGCGGAACAGACGTGATGCCTAACAAAATAGGAACAGCAAGATGCTTGAAATTCCACCTAGCCCGAGCCTGTGGGGCCATTGGGGCTTCAATTGAAAAACTACGCGGAAGTATGGAAAATCCTGAATCCTGTGAGTCTCTGTTAACATTTGTGAATCCAAATCCCTGACTGTCCAGCGCATTGGGTCGTCCTCCTGACGCGAGAGGCGCAATGTAAGTGTAATTTGTTGCTGTTGTTAACGTGGAAGCCGAAAGGTTTCAAACGAGACACTAGATTGAATGAAGATTTTTCCCTCCATCTGAAGCAACCTTGAATTGTAAGACAAATGATCATACAGGATAGCGGGATACAATTGGGGGGGTGGGGGGGGGGGTCTCTGGCAGCTACATGAAGGAGGAACGACCCTGTACGTCCCAGTTACGGATCGGTATATTCTGGCCCTTGACACCCTATTTATTTGGTTACTTCAGCAGCCCCCCCAAGCTCTAACATCCTGATAATGAACGTGCCAATGTCAGTCCTGTATCCACGCCACATCTATTTTCTCCTCGACTCCCGAGAAGCTTTTTGCGTCGTCCCCCCTCCCCACCTCCCACACCCCCCGCTCATTCTTCTGCCACTTCTTTCAAGAAAGTCCGATCTGAACTGGACAATCTGTGCTTCGATAATACTGGGCAAATAACTACAATTCAGCCAGGGTATGATTTCAGAGTTAGACCCTGGTAAATAAAAAGAAACATGGGAGAAAAATCTACAAAGGTCGCTGTGTGTCTCTAAGTTGATTCAGATTGTCTTAGACCAATAGCTTTTATAATAGCCTTCTGCACCCCAGAGACCCGAAATTCCACCTCGCCTTAGTCTGTCACCCCCATTTTTCCCTTAAAAGATAAGATGGTCAAATGGATAATTGTGCAAAAAAACACTCCATTCCAGTGTTCATGTGAAAGGCAGCCCCCTCCCTCCCCTCCGCTAGATCTTTAAAAAGATAAAACGGATCCCAAATTAAGACCAAATAGTAAGCAATTTTCCGTAATCCTGCGCCATTTTAAATAGCAATATATGAAAATGGTCTTGAGGGGCTAAGAAGTCATTGTGCTATTTCGAGCCACTTGCTTCGCTAGACTTTACTCCAAAAAATGTTATGGCATTTGATGGACAAAATGCCACGAAATTAATTTTAAAAATCTTCCAATGTTGCGAAGAAACACATTCTCTAGGCTCGATATTTCCCTCTGTGATGTTTTGATTTTGTTGCAATTTTTGGATGGCACACTTGTGTTTTTGTAGGGAAAATGATACACCGCCTCTCCATACATAAACACACACACGCACACATACCACCGAATTAAAAACGCCCTTTAATTGTTAAATATAAGGAACACAGCATACAATACAACCTCGAAGCTGGTTGGGAATCGTTATCTGCTCACTTAATACCAAAGTCTGCAATATTCAGATTGCAAAGGCTTAAATGGTTTATTTCTAATGGATCAACATGCGCTTTTTATACTCGGGTCGTTCATAAAAGCAACCCTGTTTTCCAATTAATGCCACAAGTTTGTGAACCCCACTCATTGCAAAGCGAAAGGAGTTGCTATAGCTTTGGTGTCCATGAAGCCCCGAGGACAGTTCCTGACACAGGAAACACTCGGGGTAGCAGTAAAGGAAATCTCCACGCACTCCCTCACACTCTCTAAGCCTGTTTGGGACACTGGCCAGTGACATAAATCACAGCGACAGATTAGGAAGTATAAAAGTATATCACTGATATATGACAACACGATAAATATGAGTTACTTACATGCACCAATGTCACTTACAGTTATATAATCGTAATTCACCCATTTAAGGACCTCATACGTTTCCTCTTAAAATATATTGCTTTCCAAAACCACAGTGTGCTTTGAGGAGGGGTAGCCCCTGTTCTTGTATTCCTTCGATTTTACAAGTCTGCCTGTGATGTACACAACACAGGGGGCGAATCCATGTGTTCTTCGGTGCTCGACTAAACTGCACCGAGGCTTCACACACAAGAGATGACCTCACAGCGACTTAAAAGAGAGTTGATTGTATTTTGGGGGTAAAACATTACTTTTTCAAACACAACCATCAGACGCAGGCAGTTGTATTCCCAAGCAGTCTGCAGGCAGATGCTACAAAAGTCAAGGCTAAACGTAAGTAAAAAAAACTTTAATTCTTTCCTTTTGGGAGTAAAATAGACACAAATAGTTATAAGCGTTGTCGTTTCCCACCAATACAACCCGACACAAGTAACTCTTAACGTTTAAATCCCCAAGTAATTTATTTAATGTCTAACTAATTGCTTTTAAGTGCATTTTTGACACATTGGGAGAGGCGTGGGAAATATCTGAGGTCACCAAATCTCTTCCATATTTTTTTGCGGACGATTTTGAACCAGCAAATTATGAGAGTCTTGGGACTTACCACCACCCCCCGCCCCCCCCCCCCCCCCCCCCCTTCCTTCCCACCCCACCGTGTCACAACCATCACCACCTCAATAATGGCAAGTACAAGTAAGATAATTGGAACATTCAGGCTGTTTATTTTCAGCAAATGGGTCTCAAATTCTTACACACTTTGGTCTTTTTAACAAGTCTTTTTTTAAATATAGAACTAATACCATAAATATGCACTTAAAACACACACAGGATAACACGCAACGCAGTCTTGAAAACAGACAAGTGATCGGAGATTCAATACATAGATAGCACAGCTTTTTTTTTACATAAACCTACTTACTAGTCTTGGATACATGGAGATGTCCATTTGTTAGGCTGGGGACAGCAGGGACGACCCCTTAAACAGTGGATAGCCGAGAAGTGAAGGGAGCATGGCCGCTATTTCACCCTCTGCGCTTTTTTTTAAGGTGGGGGGAGAGAGACGTTTAGACGAACACAATGAAATAACAAGCATTCAGTCGCTTCCAACCTTCCCATTACTATGATGCAGCCACAAAGCCGGCGAACAGTGGCGATGCCGTTAAATATATGTAAAGAACACAGAAGGTACACGTTAAGAGTCCCTAACAGGTCAAGGGTTTAGAGGTCAGCTTAGCCGACTAAAATAAAGCTAATGGGTTAGAAAATTTGCCCTCTCCATGAACTCGCTTTTGCCGTTTACGCGAACTTCGGCATAATTATCTTTTCAATCTCGCAACATGGAGGCGACCAGGGAGCTCGATTGTGTGAAACAAAGATATTAATGCCAGGCAGATATAATGCGGATTCATAATATGAAGTTGCAGAGACAGTCAGGTTAACGTGAGAGGGCAAGTCTGGGCCTAAAACTGGTAAAAGTCAGATTAGTAAAAGAAACCACACCACAAAGGAAAAGGCTTACATTGAACCACTTTATACACCCACAAAATTGTTCTTGTTACTCAGAGGCATATTATACCCCCACCCAACACCCCCCCACCCCCACTCCTCTCACCCACCCCCACCTCCAAAAAAAATTTCTTCCACAGATGCAAGATGGGGTTAAAATGTTACATCCTTGTCTTCAGATGGGATGTTCTTTTATCTATGGAAATCTAGGAAAACACTGACCACTCATTCTCCCTCCCTCCAAAGAACATCCAGTTAAAATTTATTCCGACTGAACTTTGTTTTGTGGAAAATGAAACATTTTTTTTCTTTGCTTAGTCCCATGATTTACCAGCAAGGATTGACTGACACCCACTTAAGAAATGGTTTAAATATATCTCCCTCCCCCTCAGTTTCATGCGAGAACTTTTCTACTGAGCACACACCCAATTCATATGCATATACAAAAAAAACTTCAGTCACAACATCTTATGAAACACTCTTGGTTGTTAAGGGACGACGTTTTGGTGTTTTAAAGTGCTGTGTGAAAATGCTCCCATGTGGTGGAATTATTTAACAGATCTGGACGCATTTATGTAATTAATTGGGAGCATTAAAAAAAACATTTGGCAATTTAGTGCAAGTGTGTGTGTGAAAATTAATAAGTGTATATTCTATATAATGAATATAATCCCTGTACTGTATTTCTGGAATGGACATGGTTTGGTTCATTGAAATGTCTGAAACCTAATAATTATATTTACATCCAAAAATGAACACCAACCCACGGAATGTTTTCCAATTATGGATTTGACAAACTCTGTTTTCAAATAACTACTGGAAAGAGTTTTGGAATCTTCCACGTAAAGTGGATTTAACTCATCTGAAAGAGTAGTCAAAACACAAAGAATTGTTGCCCTATCTGCAAACAGCAACTAATCTTGCCCTCGATAATACATTCCTACTTATTCCAATCTGACAGAACTAATACAGAATTCAAAGCCTGTGTGTATAAGTAGAACTACCCTTTTTTTTGCAAAAACATCTGTATAGAGCACTTACAACACAATACTTAGAACAATCCTAATTTTTATATATAAAAAGGACATTTATTTCCTACCAAGGACACAAATTATAATCTATACAACAACCTTTTTTAAAAAAAACATATAAATAAATCTTTTTCACCTTAGAACAATATTTTCATTGGTTTTATAGCCACAATTTCAAACATTTTAGAAGACACCCGATAGGTTAGATAGGGGCTGGGGTTGTTTCTCAAACCTCTTGACCTATTTGGTGTGCGCCATACAGTAGATAAATGCAGGAATGTAAACACACGATACATGATTTGTTCTAAATGTTAAACGTGTTGACAGCTTTCAGAGATCTCCCCGCTAAAAGAATTGTGTCTCTGATGCTATAACGGTTTTGTATTCAATGGAACAATTTGGCGCGCTGTGGAAGAAAGACGTCCAGTTTATTTCTTTTAGAAAATGAATGAAGTGACCTACTCTATATTCCTCTGCACACTCCTCAAAATGGGTTTCTGTACAGCAATCCCACTATCAGTTCAATTGTTGTTGGGTCCTAATGGATATTTTTTCCCAATTAATTATAATGGAATGGAAGCATTTGATATTGCAACGAGTGTTCCTCTATTTGTTTTGACCGAATTCTCCCTCCAATATCTAAATTACATAAACAGTGTGAATATGCCAAGCAATGGGGGAAAGATTTATGTTACTAAATCGTGATATTATATATGATTTTTTTTGGGGGGGCGGCTGGGTGGTTATTGGCAATTGGAACATGATGGTGGTGACTTGAATTTGCTAAGTTCAATCACACACATCACCCGAGCATCTTAACCAAAAAGTTGCACTAAGCTTAAGGGTTTTAAGCAGGAGTTCTTGGCTGCTTGGTGAGCTATAACTTTTAAATCTGTCAAAATAGCTGTGGCGCTCAACATCCCTCGTGTGGCTTTCTAAACCACTCAAGACTCTACAGAGGGGGACAAGACCAAAGCAGCAAAAAATAATGGAAAATGTGTAAAGAAAGTTTGTAACATTCACGATACACCCCTCTGCTTTATTGACTAGAAGTACTTTAGCACTCTAACTTTTTTTTGCAGTGCACATAAACTTTACACCGTAATACAAGACAAAACTATCTATTATTTTAACATCCGGTGACACATACCACAACTTTATCAGATCCATGGAGGCTTCCAGTGTGTTACTTTTTTAAAAAATGGACGTCCTTCATATTTATTTTAAAAAAACACTGTGGCCTCCAACATAGATGCATGGGTTATTGTTTTGAAAGTGAACAACCTACATACAACACCCCCTGTGGAAATTGACTGAACACACCTAAACAGATCTTTGACTCCATTTCTATTTGTAAATAAATTAAACCCCGATAGCGTAATAAAGTCCTTTAGGCATTTAATTGCCTGGGAGCCATGCAATCCACACATGCATTTTATTTTATATCTCGTTCAGGAAGACCTGATTTTCTTCTTAAATTTACGCCCAGGAAACCCACGAAGAAGGAACAAAAATATATATTATATTCTATAAATAAACAAGTCATTGTTTTTTTTTCTCTCCTCCCTGATATATTATTTTATAATCTTGTGATATCTTCGCCTCGCTGTTCTTGAGAGGTCGTGTGAGAGAGTTCCTCAGAAGCAGTAGACGAGGCGGTGGATCTGACCTTAGTGTTGGGAAGCCTATGGTCTTTCTTCCATTTCATCCTCCTGTTTTGAAACCATATTTTTATCTGCCGCTCGGACAGACATAAAGTATGAGCTATTTCGATGCGACGGCGCCTGGTCAGGTACCTGTTATAATGGAATTCTTTCTCCAGTTCTAAGACTTGCTGCCTGGTGTAAGCAGTGCGTGATCGCTTGATTTCCCCGGTATAACTGTGATTCACTGGGGAAAGAAAAAAGGATGGATGGACAGAGGGAACAGACAGAATGGAGAATAGGGCTTTAAAACGTTGGATTTCCCCCCTTCGTGATTTGGGCTAAACTTGCAGCTGTTGTTACTAACACATTATTCTGTGAAGAGCCCCTTTCTCAACCCCACTCCGCCCCCCCCCCGCACCCCCCCGCCCCCCCCACCCGACCTCCGCTTCCTCTCAAGAGTGGTTTTAATTATTGATGCACTTCTACAAAGCTACGAGTTCTCACACACATACACACGCACAGAGTATAGCACAGAAGACCACATGGCCTTACTTCCTCGACAATAAAAATTTATGGCGAGTGTAATCACCACTCTGTGTGAGAGGGTTCCTCGTAAATCCAGTTCAATAGGGTTGATTTTTTTTCTCTCTGCTCTTTCAAACTCCCAACCTCTTTCTCTGCCTCTTTCTGCATTATAGTACCTGCGCCTGAACTTCCCCCACCCCCCAACTCCCCTTCTCTCTCTCTCTCTCTCTCTTCTTACTTTTTACACACCACACGGAGAGGGGAAGGAGGAAAAAAAAAGTGGGGGAAGTTGAACTGCTATCACCTACCAGTGTTCACATGAATCTTTTTCATCCAAGGGTAGACTATAGGTTGCTTGGCGTTGGTGCGCTGCTGCTGTTCCAAGTTCTGCTGGGTGCAAGCGGATGATGAGGGAGGCGACGAGGAGGCGATGGTGGTGGTGGTGGAGGTGGAAAGCGCTGCTGGTTCATAGGGCACAGGTTTACTGGAGATGTGTTGGTGAGCGACTTGGTGTTGCTCATGTCCAGCGCGATGGTTCGCAGGCAGGTTCCCGGGACCTTGAACGGTGGCGCAGGCGAACTGGCGTTCGGGATAGTTGGGTCGTTGGTACAGATCCTGGTGTTGTGGTGGATAAGCCGAATCCCTTGGTCGGCTATAATATTCCGAACTGTGATGATCCGGTATGTAGCTATTTTGCGAATACTCTTCACAAGGAGGAAATTTTGGATCGATGTAGTTAGAGCCCATCAAAAAAGAGCTCATGGTCATTAATTTCTGAAAGAGTAAATAATTTTTCTCGCTTTGTCGTTTTTCTGCTCCATAAAACCCTCCTACTCTGAGGCGACTGTGCAAACTTAAGTTTCACCATGTGACTCCACCGGCCAATGGCTCTCAGAGAGGCAGAGCCCGGATAAGGAACCAATTCCTGGTAAAATAGCATCAATATTTGGCCTTCCGATTTGGGGGGATCTCACCTCGATTTGCCTCGAGATTTTTTGGGGGGTCTTTATTTGACGTTGCACTTTAAAACTGATGTCCACACACGTTGTGACAGAAAGGCCAAGTGGGCACCTGGAAGGTTCGATCCCCCCATCCTCCCCCGTAGTTTGACCTTTGCATAGTGTCTCCGGGTAAAAATGATAAAAGTTTTCCGAGTGGGTGCCATTAAGCTAATTCGAATCCAGCAGATTAGCATCAGAATGCTTTTTTTTGCCAACAGATTCCCAGAGAATAGAATATTAAATAGACTCACTATTCTATCCTTTAACGTGCTTCTTTCTAAATTAACTTGAATAAATTGTCTGACCGCAGTGTCCCAGACTTTTTGCAAAGATTGACAGTTAGGTTGGTTTACTGTTATCACTTAACCGCCACAGTTCAAAATTTTGCATTATTTAAGCATCCAGAACTTTTAGCCACTCCACTTTTATTCTGAATTAATAAACCGGAAGTTCATTGGTGCATAGACATGCAATATTCCACGGCCGTGTGGCATTTCACGCCTTTTTTGCATATTTCTTTGCACGTTTTTTCTCTCCATTCACAACGATGTTGGTGATGCTTGATATCAAAACGGTCGTTAGGATCATAGATTGTGCCCAAAAAGGACGCTTGAGAAATCTAGCAAGGAAATGGCCTCCAGAATAGTGCCTTCTCTTGTTTGATAGTCAGTCGCCAGCCTAAGATATAAATCCAATCGCACGTTTCTATGCAAGTGAAATGGTCATCAATTTTGGAGTATTGCACATTGACCAATCGAGCTGTACAATAAGAGCAGTGAGGGAATGATAACTGAAGTCACAAGCCAAAAAAACAAGTGTCATGTTTGAGCGACAACCAGAAGGGGGGGGGAATGCACAAAGAAAATAGTAAATTATATTTATTTGAGTGTTTGGGACTGTGACAGCCACGCTCCCATCTTCCAGCTCACGATATGAGATTGCATTGGTTTGCAAATCGCAATAAATCACGCCAGTGTTAACGTTTTGTTGTCTGTGAGCTGTTTGAGTCGTGCCTGCAATAGCTGCGTTTACGATATAAGAACCATTATGGCCCCCATTGAGCTCTGCCTGCTAGCTAGCTGTGTCTTTAAGGTGATGACTGCAAATAACATTTTACACAGGCACAATCCCCACACCTTTGCGTTTCACACAGGCACCTCCCAAGTCACATTAAAAGGCCTTTTTTTCCCCCCTTCCCATTTCAAATCGTAATACCTCTGCATTTCAACTGGTTAATTGAATTAAACGCCAGTCAAGAAAAATTAAAGATAAGGCAAGATTCTAAATAACTGCTAAAGCTGTTGTCTTGACATCGACCATATACTCCCTCAGAGACGAATTTGTGATTACAAACTGCTAACACAAATTCGGTTCTACAGGGTATATATAGACGACTGCTTGAAATAGCCTGCGGTGATAAAAGTAATGATCCCATTATTTTTTAAAAGCTGTGCTAACATTTTACGGTGTCACCAATTGGATAGTTGTTAAGACTAACAGAACACCGAATGCAGATACACATACAAACACAGGTCAAAATGAGCCCCCCCTTCAGTCAAACAACCCTTTTCTCTGCACCCGTAACGTGCGAGATTCTGTCACAGTGGAATGAGTAACTCTTAAAGGTCTTCATTCAGAAAGATGGTTTGATGTGTTTCTGGTAACAATATTAAGGATTTATTGGGAGAAATTTCACTTGGGTCCACAGTTACTCATTTCTGAGCCCTTCGGAATTTGGCAAGTTGTTGAATACAATTTTAACTTTGGAGTGTACAATGGTTCGTAAAAGAAAACTGACTTTAACATGAAGTATATATATATTTAAAAAATGCCAAGTTCTGGGCTCACTGAAATGCTACGTTAGTACAGTAAATGTACAACCATTTTGTGGAGACAATGATAATCAACACATTGTATATTTAAGGAAATGTGACAGATTATCTATCTATCTATCTATCTATCTATCTATCTATCTATCTATCTATCTATCTATCTATCTATCTATCTATCTATCTATCTATCTATCTATCTATCTATCCATCTATCTATCTATCTATCTATCTATCTATCTATCTATCTATCTATCTATCTAATCTCATCCTCTGATGAACAAAATTATTTCTGAGTTTCCTAAAAAAGTATTTCTCCCACCTACCTCCACCTCTTCCCTCTCATGTATTTCCCACAAACAGTGGCGTGGCTTAGATTACGATTTGTGATACATGTCATTATAGACATCAACCACAAAATAAAGTTCATCAAAGACAAGTGGTGTTGGGTGCTCATTCCAAATAAGATCAGAAGAATCAATTTGATCAATTGAAGATATATTATCCCAAACTTTTGGTGTAAAAGCAAATGTTCCGACCCCCCCACCCCACCCAAAAAAATGAAGGAAAGAGAGAGGTCTCCCTGCATATAGAAATATAGAAAACTCCCATTGTTTGAATGATGTGCGCACCATTAGCACAGTACTCTGGGCCAGGCAACCAATTACACCGAATTCATATGTTCAAGGGTTTCGTTGTGTGTTTTTTTTAAAAAACGTGCTTTTGTCCCACGCCTGGGTTTTAAATATAACGTTTCCTTTCATTTTTAAAAGATATATGTCTATTTGTACGTTTTTTTCGCGTTTTATTTGAAATGATTGTACATGGCACGTGGCAAGAGGAATAGTCACAGACAGCTGATATTAACAGAAGGAGCACTCGCTTGGTTTCATGTCAATCCGCTTTGTTTTATGAGGTCTATGGACTATTGCAATGAATCAACCTAAACGGATTTTAATTACGAGTCTCCGAGTCAGTAAAGGAAAGTCCTGTGAAAACTGGCATTTTCCCATTGTTCATTCATGCCGCACAGTTACTGCTAAACAGCAAAAGCAGCTTTGCCAATATAGGAGCGCCTGAAAGAAATATTATGCAAACCAATGAATTAAATATCTGGTATTGGAAATTATTTTTCCATTTTAATCTAAAGCTCTTCACCCCCCACCACCCCCCCCCCCCTCCCCACCACCGCCTCTGTTACAGAGGCGCATTTTAATATTTGTTAGACAGCGTGACCCGCATTTCACCTCTCTTGGTTGACTCGTTCCAATAGGTCACTGCCAAGGAGTTATTGATGAATAAAGCACGGAGAAATCTGTCTCTTAGCAAATGGCCTTCAAGTCTTCTCGCTAGTTCAATAACTAGTTAGAATGTAAGGGGAGAAATTAAGCCCAGCGGCAAACTAATTCTCCTCTTATTCTTGTTAAAATGTTGAGCTTTTTTTGGCTCTTAAACTGTCCTGCGAAGAAATATTTTTAAGCATTTGAGGTACCGCATCCCCTTCTCTTTCATTCTATCGTGACAGAAAAGCCATATCCCATCACCAGCCTTTGCAAGATCGAAATGCCCGGAAAGTGGACCAAACAATAAGTTCACGCTTGGTAGGAATATGCAGATTTTTGTTATTAAAATAAAAACTAAAATTGTAACGTTATTTATGTCATTTAAAACACGAAATATATATATATATATATGCGTGTTTTTTTTAAACTTGGCAATATGTTGGGATTTGCCTGTTTTGGCTCGGTAGTATTTTCTCTTCATGTAGTTGTTTTCGGTGTTGATATGCACTTTTATTGTAAGCTATCTTCTCCTCAGTTATTTTCAATGAAGAGGGCGAAATAGCTCTACTCTCTGGGAATGAAAATGAATCAGGAAAGTGTGTGAAATTGGTTAATGAGAACTGAAAACACTTAACTAGTCGAGAAATGTTGGGCATTCATGAGAAGATTTTAGTAAATCAAATCACAGCCAATGTTGGATGTATTTCTTGGGCAAATAAACAAAAAAACTTTTTTTCTTTCTTTCTCTGCTCCCCCTCGTACTGTGTAAGTCTATGTGTCTCTCCCTCTCGGCCTCGCACTCTCTTTCACATACACACACATTCTCTCTCTCTCTCTCTCTCTTACACACACACACATTCTCTTTCTCTCTCTCTCTTACACACACACATTCTCTCTCTCTCTTTTACACACACACACACATTCAGTCTCTCTCTCTGTCTCTCTCTTGTCCCTCTTTCTGTTATTCCTCTCTCTCTCTCTCTTCTCTCTCTCTATTTTCTAAAATATTTTCTATATCTTTTCATCTCGGATTTGGGAGGAAATATATATTCCATCATTTGTGATTGACATAATTGAAAGCAAATTTTGGAAGAGCTCACACGCCGCTGTTTTGATAGGCATTATTCAAATCCAGTTTCAATTGCATGAAGACATTAAAAGTCACTGTTTGATGCCAATTCATGAGGAAATCTTCAAGCTCCGAATATTGTCTTACATTCAATCCACATCTGCACCGCTTACCTGTTGTATTGTTGCTCCACTAACATCAATGATTTGGAGAAAACCGGGGCTTTAAGATGCATCATTTAAAATGATTGAGTAATATTAGCTGCCACTAAATTGCATTGGTAACTCTTTTCTGATTAAAAAGACACAACCCATTACACTACCAGAACATCCCTTCTTTCAAAATACTAGACTGAGATATGAAAACATAACCGGTGAAGGACCCTCTCACCATTTTGAAACCTTAAGCAAATTGGGACTGTCCAATATTTTTAACTGCAATTGCCAATCAGGTCATGATGGGTGAATCATTTCCTTGACACCTTAAAATTGCGATTAATAAAAAGTTTTACTTAACTTTACAAGTCGATACTTTCTGTTATCCCTTATTATTTAAAAATGTTAAAATTGCAACGCTTGTCATGTTGTGTTGGTTGTAAGCAGCTCTCTCTGTCCACTGTCATCAACAATGCTTTACACAAGCTTAGTATGCCTAAGATGGACATTTGCATTTTTTCTGTGTATTTTGCTGAACTCCCCAATCTGATGCATGTATCTTGCTACTAATTATTCTAAAATTGCTGGTTGAATTGCGAGGTGTGTGTGTGTGTGGGGGGGGGGGGGAGGGGTGGGAGTGGGGTGGGGGTGAGGGGGGAGACTTAACTACACTCAGTGAATACAACAAGGAATTAGGTTTGTGTATGTTGTACTAATGATTGGAGTATGATACATTGTTGGATGTTATTTACAATCTACAGGGATCATTTCAAAGAAAACAAGTCACTGGTGACTTGTTTTACAAGTCCAAATGTTACTATCTAGTCATACAACTAAAATTGAGTCTTGTTATCAGCCTTACAAAAAGACTGGATGGGGTAAGATTCTTTTTATTGGCTTGCAACTGTAATATTCCACAATACAAAAGAAAAAATAATTGAATTAATACTGTATATGCAGTGAGTGTCTTGATTGGAACATACATCTGGAATAATCACCAACCAATACCAAAACATCTTTATTCATGTTTAGATTATTAATGCCAGTGATATATCTGGTTTTGAGATGAGCAATGATAATATTAATGATATTGATATTTATTAATACTGAAACATAAAAGCAGGCAATTGACAACCAGTTTTAGTTGTTTTTTTGAGGGGTGGGGTGGAAATTCTAGAAAGTTTGTCAACTTTGTTTACATTTTAAGTAGAATGAATGTCTTCTCATTGTAATATTTGTAGATGGGCTGCCGAGTTGTCTACAAACCAGTTTTCGTTGCAAACAATTAATATATTGGAATAGATTGCACGTTTGTGTTGCCTTCTTACCTGACTCCTGTTCTCTAAGCAGCGATCTATCTTACAGCTATCAATCAAATTATTGATTTTTTTCCCCTTGACTGCCTTTTGTGCATGTGTACCTCACTCCCATTTACTCATGGAGTTGTTATCAAGACTACAATGATTTCTCCCCCTGTAGAATTGCAGACATCTACTGTGCTATTAGTTTCGCTCCTTTGTCATATAATTCTGAATGCATATCCATACACGTTCCACATAGTACTTGTGTTCTATACAGACACATGGATGCAGCAATGCACACATATGTTCATGCTGGTTTCATACAGCTTACATGCCATACATGCAAGTTTCACATTTGCAAAGATTGCATATGGGTGCACATATTAATCTCATCAGATGTGTAGAGATGTTCTGTGTACTTATAAACTAAATATTTTGATTCAATATACATATTGTACACACAAGTAGGCTACACATGGACTATCTGCATATATTCTCTATTTACATGTACACATGATTGTATGCACGTTTTGCATACAGAGGTCGAAATTATAAGATATGTGTGCATTCTGTATACCTAAAACACTATTTATATATGAATGGCATGTACTTATTCACGTGACTTCTGTATATAAATAGGCGGGATATTATACTTTCATATTTGCAACCTATAACCATACAGACCACATACATCATGCACACAGGGTGTGTACATATGCTATTCACACACAGGCTGCATGCACATACAACATCTATGAAGAATCCTACTTGAATCATGTAAAACAATATACACATTCAAACACATGCATTGTCATACTGGATGCATAGCGGCTACAAAAATACCAATCAGAAACATTATGCACGTTTGAACATGGCAGACTTGCACATGTTCTATAGACTATGCATATACTTGAACTGTATATAGACTAGCACCACTCTACAAATACAAGCCATGTATGTGTACACACATGCATTTCGTATACACACAGACCAGATACATTAAAGCTCCAAAGAACTTACATAACACACAGCCCAAATGCATAATGCCATCATATCATACCTCTGCTCTTTATAAAAATAGAGAAACACAGACTGATAGGTAATACATACCATACCGGGCAGCTATATACACACCAACTACCTATTCACATACAGACTATATAAGAGCACATATATCCAGAACATTTACACAAACACACACCCAACTGTAATCCCTAAGCACCCCATAAACCATTTGACTTTGATCTGGGATTTGTAATAAACACAAAATCGGGGGGGGGGGGGGGGGGGGTTGGGGTCGATCACTTCATAATTTTAATTGATTCAACTAGAAGTTATCATCAGTACGAATCCCATTATTGTAAAAATCAGGTTACTGTAAATGTTTATTTTTGAGGTTAACAGTAACGTTGGGGGTTACTATTAACGACACGAGTAGTTGTGCTCTCGCCTGAAAACGACCATTTGCAGCAGTCAATGCCATATGCAAATTAACAACTTACAATTAACATGACTGTATCTGAAATTCGTTTGGGCATGTTTTACATGAACATGCAATTCTATATAATGGATGGAGAGTGCTTTTTACATTGAAATCTACACCGCCAGCAGCTAATGACAATTTCAGTGACTTGCACATAAACAGATAGAGAGACATTAAGTGGGATCATGACAGAACTGTATAAGGCGATCATAACATTATATCCCTGATTTTATTTTAAGATTAGCAAATATCCTGGCAGTGCATTCTCTCTCTCTCTAACCTTCCCCCCGCCCCAACCGCCCACCACCTCTATGTTTTTGTATTTTCTGTTATTTTACGCTGTTGTTGTTGCTTTAAACCTTTCAGACAAGGAATCTCAAGCCAGGGAGATGTTAGGCTCTGCAGTGACCCCTCTCTAGCCCTGCTATCTGTGGAGAATACATGTAGATTAACAGCAGTGTACTTGGGTGCAGCAATTTACATTCTGCAGGCGCTGTCATTTGTAGCGGCCATTAGTCAATTCGCGAAGAAAGGCTGAGCATTTGGACACAGAAATCTCAAGAATGATATAGAGATTGGAGCCTGCAGCATCAATTCTGACTAGATAAGGAATCAACGGGTCACTGCAAGCTTGTGGTTGCAGTGAATTTTTATTCTTTTACACCTCTCTCTCTTTCTCCCTCTCTCTCTCTCTCTCTCTCTTTCACATACACACACACTCTCTCTGCGCATTTTTTGCCATGATTATTCACACATAAAAAGTTTTTCTGCCTTTTTTTAATTAAAAAGTAAATATTTGGGAAGAAAATCACTGCTGTTTCTTTCTGCCTGTTTGTAACCACAAGGCGATTTCAAAGGAATGAATAGTGACCTCAGGCGACCGTCTTCAGTGATTGTATCTTTAAGGTACCTTCAGTGTCCATTAATTTCAAGACACCTGGCCCATAAGGGTTTTATGGCTGGGAGATAACTGGTAGAATAAGGGAGGAAAGTTTGTGGGCTAATACTCTCCCTCCATCTCTCCTTGCTTTCACCTCCTCCCCAAAATACACACATACACACACAAACACTTTATCGCGTTTCCAGGGGTTTTACAACATGCACACTTGTGACAGTGAAATTTACAATCCTGGGAAACAAGGCAATGTCCCAGGCAGCGATGGTTCACATAGGGCCCTTTAATGTCTTTATTGCATTGCCAACTGCAACGCAGGAAAGGCTAACGATAATAAAGAGATCATATACTCCCCACTATTCCCTTCGCCACTAAAAACAGCACCACATGGCGCGAGGCACGCTAACAGTCTAAAAAAAACAATTGGTTTTTTAAAAAAAGCGGAAATAAAACAAGCAAACTACTTACAGCTAAATGTTGCCATTTCCGCTTTCTCGGGCCTGCAAAAAATATACAAGGAGGATTAAGTTATTTTAAGTAATTTTTTTTGAAGCTCGGGCAATCGTACAGTCAATGGAACCTTGAACGGTAAAATCAGAGGTTTCAAGTAAGGAATGCGAATGTGTGTGAAATGTGAACAACGATAATTGTAGAATTTTAGCCTCAAATCTGCACAAAAATATTAGCGAAGACTGGAGGATAGACTGAGTGGAAATATTATATTTTTGCAATAGCTAATGTAATATGTTTCGTTCAGTTTTGATACAAACCATCCCCCCCCCCACTCTATACCCCCAACCCCCAACCCCCCCCACCCCCACCTACACACACACACACACACACACACAGGCACTCCCTCCCCCCCACCCCCACCATACACACACACGCACAGGCAAAAACACCAGAATAGACTGGCCATACAGTGCAAAAAACACTGAGGAGATAAGGATTAGTAGTAAAACCAAATATAATGGGAGTTTATTCCTTTGCAAATGCAATGCACTCAGAAAGCCGGGGCTAATTCCTTGCATTTTTTTTTGGGTGGGGGGGAAGAAGTATAGCTTTGAGTCATGACGGTGCAAAATATTTTAGCCCAAAAGACTGCCTTTTTCTAACACATTCCAACTGTAATGGCAAGCCTGGCAATCCAGGAGCCTCGACTCCACTCACTCACTCACTCACTCACTCACTCACTCATTGTAAATCTTATTGCAAGATGAACGAAGTGAGATATCTGCGCTTGAATCGGTTTGGGGGACAAAAAATAAAACTCTCCGGAGAACGGGGAGGAATTTAACAGCAGCTTTGTTCTCGCAGGAACCAGGGGACCACGTCTCTTTCGCTGAAGGTGGAAGGAAATTCCTTCGTTCTGTCTGTCTCACGGTGAATTCTGCGGCTGACCCGAAGATTTTATTGGGAGCGATTCCCCCTTTCACGTGAGGACACGACCGAAGTGGTGTCGTGAGTTCGACACCCGGAGTCACGTCTAATACGGTTACACGCGCAGGAAAAATCTCGCCAGCTGTCAACCCTTATATTGCCCCCACACAAAAAAAAATCAACAGCTCTACACGACATCTCTCTCTCTCTCTCCTCGAAGCACTCACCCAACGAGACACTGACGTGGGACCACGATCCCAATCGTCGCTTTCTCTCCGCAATTAAGAATGATTCTTTTTTTGTGTTACGAAGAAAATCGACCTTTTGTTTTATTTCAGCAACACGTCTCGCGTTGTGTTTGAAAACAAGTGAAACCGATCATTTCAAATTAATATGTTTTCCCAGATAGCAAGTGCGGATTTGTTATTGGCCCTTTACCTCAAGTGTTGTTACTGTGAACCTCTATTCTGTCAAATGTATTGCAAATCCCCAATATTATTTGAATTTTTACAGCCCTTCCTTCAACGAGGAAAAATAACAGTTTTCTACACTAAAACATCGGTGACCCATATTCGTTCATTTTCGTGTGCATTATAAATGTTATTGTATACATCCTTATTTATACAAAGTTTTCATCAGAAAAGATCTACCCCTTTTGCAATGCAAACGTTTTTTTTTNGAAGAGCATTGTAACTCATTTGACACTTTATTTCATGGAAATTGTTTTTTTAAAACAGAAAAATAATTTGTAGAAAAAAGTCATGTGAACTGAGAGAACGTTTAAGATCGTTATCACGTCCGAAAGGTTATTTTGAAATTCTCTTTAACGTAACATCTCAGCTGCAATAACATTGCGAGACGAGCTTTGATTCTTTTTGAGAAATCATAAACAGTAAAACCGTGGGGGGATAAGTGGATCTATATTACTTAGAAAAAAAAGAAGTAAAACAAACAATATGTCAAGATTATTTGATATTATTCCTGTTTTGTTAACAGCCGATGAAAGGTGAGGATTAAGTAATAGGTTTTACGTTTGTAGATGATTTGAGGGAATGTGTTTTTACATTACTCTACATTAAAGATGTCTTTGTTTTCCAAACACGTGAAGTGTGCGTTTTGCTTTGGTTTCCAAAATTCACATCTTTTCACAGTAATAAATTGGCAGGAAATGTATACCTCTCTCTCTCTTCATTTCTACACTTGTGCCCCTGTTTCAGAAGCATTTGTTGAACCAAAGCATCTATCTCAGGCCTTGTTTTGATTGCAGAGTGTCAGCTGTGTGTTCTGTTCGCTAACAGATCCATTAATAAACCAGTGTTCATTTCAAACCCTAGTGTTTGTGTTCCCTCGGCATTCATGCGTGTCTTTGTGTTTGGGAGTTATTATCTGCACCTGAAAGGGTATTTATAGTTTAATGTAAAAACATGATTTCAGTTGCATTCTATTTTAAAGGAATGTTTGATTTTTTTTAATACTAAAACAAATGTGACATTTTTATTTAATCAAAACCAGTTTGTATACAGGTGAGATTCCATCCCCCACCCTCTCCGTTTTGCATAGGCGAGACCTATAACTGTCCAATACAGTAAAATGCTTAAGGTGATACGATTTATTTGAAACTAGTTCACTTTTTATATACGTAGAACATCTATTCCTTTTTTCTCCTCATCCTTCAATATTATTCGAGTCTTTCTTTATGTTTTTGCCCACAAAATACACAGTCAATCCACTTTACAGTATATTCTGTGAAGTGCTTTGAGACGTCTCAATGATGTGATAAGGCGCTATATCAAATGCAAGGATTATTATTATTGTTGTTAATATTATTATATTAAATAGCTCAGGCTTTCTGATTTGTGTCTTTTTGTGAAAATTTACCCAGTTTAAACATTGACTGTAAAGAAAAAGAACCCTTGCATTTGATATATCACCTTACCAAAACATCTATTATTTTTTCAGGAAAACTTACTGTAAAGTGCAGGGACTGGTTATTTGTAGGTGAATGTAGCAGCCAGTTTGCACAAAGCAATATCCTACAAACTGAAGCAAATTACCAATTTTAATAATAATTGTAATAATAATCCTTGCATTCAATTCAGTGCCTTATCACGTCATAGAGACATCTCAAAGTGCTTCACAGAGTATACTGTAAAGTGGATTGATGTGCATTTTATGGGTGAATCTGGGACTGTTTGCCAGGGAAATGGGAGAAACTCCCTTCTAGTTTTGAATAGTGCCATAGGATATTTAATGTCCACCTGAACAGGCAGATGGGACCTCAGTTTATCATCTTATCTGAAGGACTGCAACTCCCACAGTGAAGCACAACCCCAACACTGCACTGGAGTGCCAACTTAGTAGCAGAATGCAATATTTTAAAAGGAAATTAATAGCAGGATTTTAAAGCATGGAATACATCAGCATACTGATGACCTGTTTACTGAGGGAAGCTAGGATTTTTGGGGGGCAGACATCAATAATATAACCAATTTAAGACATCTGAACTCTGGAATCCAGCACACTCAAGCGAATAACAACATGAACAATTGAATAATTAATATAATGCAAAGGAAAATTAAGAACCAAATAAATCATAAATGACCCAACACTCTCTGGATGTTTGGAGATGCAAACTGTAAATCACATTCTTTTGATTGTGATATTAATTTGAGGTTCCCTATGCTTTGTGATTCAAGTAAATGTAAAAGGTCCTGTTACTGCTGTTCCACCACAAAATGTAGAGTGTTTCTCCCAGGTACCCAGTTTTATATTCCCTGCTCATCCGAATTTAAAAATAATTATACTAATTTGATCACTTAATCTAAGACTGTTTGTGGGACACTGCTGTGTGCAATTAGCTGCTGTGTTTTGCCTACAAAATCTACATTCAGTTCACTGTACAGTATATTCTGTGAAGCACTTTGAGACGTCTCAATGATGCAATACATCAAAACACGGATTATTATTGTTATTAAATTTACCTCCCAAATTCAAATTATTGCGATGCTCATCTCACTGTTGTTTATGAGGTGTCACTGAAGCAAATTAGCTGCTACTCTTGCCTGTGTCAACACTTGCTTTCATTTCTGTTCAGTTATACTTTGTGAAGTCCTAAATATTCCGTGAAACTTTTCCAAAAGAATTCATCCTAGTCTCTCGGCCAATAATCCCGCAGATAAATTGATCATTCATTACAATGGCTGTTTGTTTGTGGCACCTTGTTGTGTGCAAATTGGCTGCCACATTTGCTGCAAAATATACACTGCTTTAATTTACTAACAATTCCCCGTGAAGCAGACATTTCAATACTGTAGAAGTTATATCAAATGCAAGGATTTAAAAAAAATCATTATATGCAGGTATAACACACAACAATACTGCCCAGTTTTTCTGTAAATGTACTCTTTAGTACTATGTTCTGTTCCTGTTACCATTCACAATTTTAAAAAATAATAACAATTTGATCACTCAATCCACAACTGTTTGTGGGGACACTACTGTGCACAATTGGGTGCCGTGTTTTTCCCACAAAATATACAATCCATTCACTTTATAGTATATTCTGTGAAGCGCTATGAGAATTCTATCAGACTTGATAAGGCGCTATATAATAATCTTTGCATTTGATATAGTGCTTTTCACATCTTCTCAACGTCTCAAAGCGCTTCACAGAATAGACTGTAAAGTGAATTGACCGTATGTTTGTGGGCGAAATCAAATGCAAGGATTATTATTATTATACCCCCCTCCCCCAGCCACCACCCATCCCCCCCACACACATAAATACACACAAAAACACAGTTTCTGTCCTTACATCCAGACTTTAATCCTGCATAACATGGTGTGGGTAAATGAAGGTTCTAAAGGCCAACATTTTCACCTAGTCTTGGCCTATAAGTGTCACTTCCTCTTAAAATTATGAAGAATTTTTAAATCCAGTCTTACATTGGAATTTGTTTATTTCTGAGGACTGTTGAAATCCAGCTACTGATTTAAGACTGCATTGAAGAAATTTCCACAATTCCTTAAATTTAAGAAAAAATTATCTTGCAGATTAAGACCAGGGGGACTTTTGCGTCTCAGGTTGTATTATCTACAGGCTGAAATTCCATTCAATGTTAGGCATAGCACCGTTGTCATGTCACCTGATGATGAGATTTGCCTCATTGTAATCATGCAATGACAAAGGTGCAATGCGTAACTCTAATTGGAATTTCAGACCATTTACATTCATTTAGCATAAGGATATACAATAAAATATAGTGTAGCTCAATGATATATCTTCCCAATGTGAAAGGTGCTATATTAAAGGTTTATTATTATTGTGAAGTGTTATGCAGGCTTATGAAGCTAGATTAATCTAAATGAATGAGAGCAGCAGCCAATTATTTAGAAAATGTGGGTGCCTTTGTGTAAGGATGGAACACATAAGTCAGGATAAACTGTGAGGAGCACGCATTCATTGAGAGATACTCTTTAACAACTATTTGAATTACACAGCCAATGGGATATAAATTAATGACTCAATGGAAAAAGAGGATAATATTATTCAAATAAAAAACAATAACCTTGCATTTAATCAAGAAACTTGTTACATTGGCAAACACAGCAGCTATCGATGTTCTCCTAAAGAACAATAAGGTTGGTACTCAAATCAATTCAATTTTTGGGAGACTGCATTTTATTAGGGAGGAATATTGTCCAAAATATAATGTTTTACATTGAAATTTTCAGTGAGCTGAATGAAAAGTTCAAAACTTAAGTGGAAAAATGAAGAAGATGAAGGTAAGATGAAAGGAAGGCATGAGGAGGAATGGAAGACAAAGAGGTGGGTAGCTTGCATCTGGAGCAACAACTCAATATGTGCTGATGGAGAGGGTTAAATACTTAATCTAATTTAGGCCCCAACTCCTAGCCTCTAGCATCTATTCTTCAGTACAGCAGAATGGGAAGGGAATGCGATATAGAGGTGGAAAGTTAAAAGTTAAGCAACAACGTCAAAATGTCTCAAAATATTTCACAGGTAATTATTATCAAATGTAGTGCTTGTATGTTTTGTCAAACAGTGCACCTATTTTCTGCACAGAAAGGACCCACAACAAGTCGTGAATTGAATGACTGAATTATTCTTTGTCAAGATTTTGAGAGAATCTCCTTTCTTTTATCCAATAGTGATGTGGGATCTTGAACATCCACCTGAACAGGTAGATTGGGCCTTGGTTTAATATCTCATCCAAAGGACAGCACCTACAACAATGCAGATGCAGTGCTCCCTATAGTATTGGACTGAAGTGTCAGTGTGGACCGTGAGTTAAAAGTTCCAACATAGGGATTGCACCCAGAAGGTTTGAAAGGTTGAAAGTGCTATTAACTGAGACAAGCTGATATGTCGTAGATTGAAAGAGCTGATGGGACTAAACCAGACAAATGTCCATTTCCTGATGATTTTGACCGAAGGGTACTAAAGGGTGTATGAGAAGAAGTTAGGAACATAGTAACATGGCAACAGGAGTAGGCCATTTAGCTCCTTGAACCAGTTCCACCATTCTATTAGACCATGGCTTATATGTACCTCAAATAATAATAATATAATAATCCTTACATTTGATATAGTGCTTTTCACATCTGCTCGACATCTCAAAGCGCTTCACAGAATAGACTGTAAAGTGAATTGACTGTATATTTGTGGGCGAACGCGGCAGCCAATTGCGCACAGCAATGTCCCACAAACAGTTGTGGATTGAAAATGACAATTTATTATTGTTTTGTTTTGGAGGGATTATTATTAGGCTCTGTGTAGAGTAAGGAAACTTGCCCAAGGTTTCGCCCTCTGCCTGGAATTGAACTCAGGTCTCTCGCTTGCAAAGTGAGTGCTCTAACCACTGAGCTACAGGACTCCACTCCAATTACCCAGCTTTTTTGCATATCCCTTGATACTCTGATCTAACAAATATTTATCCACCTCAATTGGGGATTGCATGAGTTATAATTGCAGACATGAGATGGAAGGGAATAAAGATATATGGGTGGGAGGCTTGGTAAGGGGGAATTAGGATGGATCGAGGCGCTTGTGGAGTATAATGACTAGCATGAATGTTCATGTTGAGCTGAATGTTCTGTTTCGGTGCTACAGATTCAGTGCGCTTCTATGCAATATCTTGCAAAGATCCCTGGATTCAATAGCTACATCAGAGAATTCGAAGGTAGGAAAAGTTAATAAGAGGAAGAAGCAAGAATCTAGGTAACTACAAGGTTTACTGACAGTGCTGAGAAAATGATCAGAATTCAACAATACAGATGAAGAGTGACAAGGGATGAAGACCAATTGGACAAGTATAACCTAAGTATAGTTAGCATGGTTTTGCTAAGGAAAAAAATATCCCTATACAAGAGTTCGTAGAGCATGGGACAGATTGCCCCAAGAGGCCATACATCTAGTGATGACAGATTGATAGGAGTTTGGTAAGTAAGGCATATGATAGACAGTGAATTGGACCTAAAGGTAGTTGCCATGACATTAATGGTGAGATTTCAAACACAGCAGAACACTTGAACTTGTAGTCTAGACTGACAATTCTTTGCATTACTGAAGGGAATACATCTTGTCAGAGGTGCCATTATTCTGAGGTACCCTCCCCTCTGTTCTGTGTCCATTCCTGCCACTGCAAAACACTCTGAGACATTATAATAATCATCATCTTTGCATTTGATAAAGCACCTTATCACATTCTTGAGACATCTCAAAGCGCTTCACAGAATATACTGTAATATGAATTGACTGTATATTTTGTGAGCAAATTATTCTAATGAGGACACAATATAAATGCAAGTTGTTGTTGTTATTGTTGTCTCATCTGCTAGGTGTTCAGGTGGGTATTAAAGCTCCCTTGACACTATTGCAATAAAGAACAATGCTCCAGATAAAATAATCATTCACCTTATGACTCTTTGTGGAACCTTGCTATGCACAAAAGCTCCCCAAGTTTGCTTTGAAAAATAGTTACTCCACTCAATGTCACTTAAACCATTTTGAGACATTTTGAAATGCTGAGACTTCCTTTTCACTATGACATTTTCCTGGAATTATAAAGACACTATATCAAATGCAAGGATTATTATTATTACACACTGATATAACAAACGACAGAACTGTACCCTATTATTATAAACAGATATAACACTACACAGCATGTTTAGTAATTGTTATAATTGTTATATATAGCTAGAACATTATGGCATGCTCCCTATTAGTATACACAGCTATAACAGTACAGCACTATGCTATGTAATTATATACAGATATAATACATTGTAGCATCGTGTCATGTTTTTATATTTATATTTTATATTTAGATCATACCACACTACATTACTACACCCTCTAATTATATAATCAGATATAAGATGCCGGTATAACATACTGCAGCACCATATCTTGCTATATACAGCTGTGACACCACAGCGCTGTGTCCAGTAATTATATATTGCATCCTCATGTAAATAAGTCTTTCCACCGGTAATAACACAGTTGTATAAAAATGTACCTCACTTAATATTTTTTGTTTACTGAAAGCCGTAATACCGGAAGTTTGAGGTTGACTTACTGTTTCATATTACTCTAGATTTGCTGACATTTGTGGGGCAGAAATTCAAGTTGCATTGCGATTTTGCCCCCTTATTATTTCTAACTACGTTTTCATTCGGCTTAGGTTCTGCCTGTTAATTCGTGAGGTTACTTCACCTGATTACATTGTGCCTGAAGGGATTTGTGTTGTAACCGTTCAACTGCCTCATTATAGCTCTAACATATCTATGTACATCAGGCGACTTAGGTTGCATGCCTCACTCACTCACTATCGATTGGGTGCACTCTCAAGACTTTTTTTTGCTCACAGCTCAAATAAAACATTTCACTTTTCCGTCAACTTGACCTGTTTATTCCATTCATAAGCAATCGCTCTGAAACACATTAGAGCACCCCCCCCCCTTCTCATTTGATACAGATTCCAAATGTTAAATGATTATAAGTTTAATTTCCACAGGTAGCTCGACTTCTTTCGACAAGCTATACATTGACATCATGTATATTTGTAAAGTTACAACAGAGATCATTGTCGATCGATTATTTTTATCGCCCAAACTCAAAAGAACCAGTCACAGATGTCAAACAAATATCGCAGGTTCCAGTCGGCATCGATTTTTTTTAAGAGAGAAAACTAATTTGATTAAAAGGTCGATGAAAGTAAAAATTGGATTAAAACTTTATTACCATGTCTGGCTGTTAACAGCTTGCAATAATCATACCCCCACCACCCCCCACCCCTTCTCATCCTGAAGCAGCCTCCTGGCTCCTGGTAGACTCCTACTCACCAATGCGCATGTACACCGGATGACACGCCAATAGTGTTTGCAGATGAACACACAACGCGGAATTGTAACGCGATTTAAACAACACTGTAAAAAAACGGACAGCGTCGTGTCTGCATTGTGCAAACACTCCTTTTAAACTACGTTAAACGTGTGTGTGTGTGTATATATATGTGTATATATTAAAAATGCACAAGCCCGTCAGAATAAGTCTGAGCTCTCAACCCCTTATTCCACAGCAAAAGGTCTGTCACATTATATCCGCTTTAAACATAGTTAGGTTTTCTTTTTAAAAAAATGTTTCTGCTAAACTGAGTACAAGAAAAGAACTAACTTACTGCAAGCGACCGGGTTCCGATGGCGTAGATATAACTACAACGGACGCGGACATAAACTGCATAATCCACACTAAAAGCTTTGTCTGTCTGTCCCGGCATAAAAAGGCGAAGCAGCTGTAATGGTGGGCAGTTAAGATTATATACGATGTAAATACATTGTGGTTTGTCAGCTCGTCAACCCATAAAACTTACTTTAATTGCATCACGTGCTCTCTCAGAGCCAGTCAGGGCATTTGCTTTGGGGCATTGACATAAATAACGTTCTAACTTTAAAACTACTAAATCCATTTAGAGCCGATGTTGGTGCCTTAAAGTTAGGGCACGTTTTTTTNGGCCAAAAACTGAGGTCTCGTCTTGGATTTTGGCCCCGACAAATGCCAGGAGTCTCTGTTTTGGAGCAAAAAAAAAGGGGTGTCCACAAAGCGAGTGTCTACTTGTTCCAGTGAAGGGAAGGTGGTAAGTAAAATGTTAAACTCGACTTGTTGCAACAACTCTTTCAAGAGTAGAAGTTTAGAGTAGGAGCGTACAGTTAGTTGGACGTCTTGTTGAACCTGCTCAGCTACTAACTCAAACCCAACTTCTTGATGACAGAGAACCCGGCAGCTACAGAACTAATTTGGAGAAAGAGGGAGAAAAGGAACTATAAATCTGAATTTTCCCAACCAGCATACGTTTTGAGTAGTCCGCTTATCAGCTCAGTTAAAAACTAAAAACTTTCATTCCGATTTCCCAGGTCGGTCTTAAGTATATACAGTATGAACACCTACTTCCGGTAACAACCAGGAATGTAATAGAAATTCCGACTGTTTCATACGGTTGTATCTTCAGATCTGAAAAAAAAGTGGGAATGCCCCCTTGGCTATTGAGATGCACAGCGCCACAGAATAACTAGCAAACTGAGAATGCTTTTCTGACAAGAAATGCCACTCACCGCTTCCAACAGAAATGACAAGCATTCGCTGAACGCTTTTGGCTGTCCAGACGTTTGATCTACAAACCTGCGCATATTGCATCGTGTGCAAAAAAAACTTCAAAAAGTTGAGTCAAGATCTTTTTAAAAAAAGTGGCGAAACGAAGCTTAGAATGAAGGATTTCCCCTTGAAAAAAAGTTACGTCGTCTGAATTGGAGCACTCTTTTTAAAAACAAACTAACCTGTGACTTGCCATAAGTATGTAGTCAATATGTATATAGTTTAGGCCCAGTGTACTTCACTGAGCGAGATAGAGTTTAATCAGAGAAAGGGGCCCTTTTATTTTCCGTTGCTTTGTTTTCTGAAATGAGTATTGTTTGGTTGGGTCATATATGGCCCCGGCTGAGATGCCAATTTGACTTCTCATTCACACCTGCCTTATTCAGCCTCTATGGACTACAATGGGCTGGATATCTGGAAATGGATTTGCAACAGATGTTTGGGGTGCAATCCGGAAGATTTACCTTAACCTGAAATCCTTTACTTTTAAAAAAAAGGCTCCGGCTTCCTCAATTACACAACAGCCTCTAGTACAGGAAATGGTCCTATTGTGTTAGTGCTTCAGAAGAACGCTATAAAGTGGCGGTGGATTGTTTTATTGAGCAATTTGACTACAAAGTTGCCCGTTAACTATTCTCTGCCACTTCAAAGGAACACACAAAGGCAGTTGGGCAAGCGGATGGGGCAGATTTGCACACACACACACACACACTATATATATATATATTTATATATAACGCACAGAGAAAAGCTTGCAGATTGCAGGATGTTTTAAAAGTTTGATCTAAAGTCGGATTTCGCAATGAGATCCAATTCAAATCACCCAGAAAAGGGACGGTCTGATCACGTGATGGTTTAGAGTGTTTTTTTGTTAAGAACCCAAATTAGCTTTTTTTTTAAACAGAAAGGGGACCAAGGAATACAAAACGTAGCAGACAACGTAGACGAGGTTAAGTAATCTGTAAAACAGCACTGAATACAATACGCTTTTATACAAGGCTTAACTTCTGAAAAATGAGAGAATACACCAAATTCATTTTGCTATTCTTATTGTCACGTTTTTTCCTTTTATACACACAATGTATTAAAAGAAAATCGGTTTTGAATCGCAATCGTTTTGAAGCTTCAACTGCAACCGAGGGGAAAAGATTGGGGCTGGCGGAGAACTTTCCTTTGTGGAGAGAAATTAAGACATTTTAGGGATAACGATAGATCCTACCTGACATTCAATTTGGGAAACCAACCGCTTTTATTTTCAACAAGACATAAATTAGAAAAAAGCACCTTCCAAAAAAAAATCGATAAATACAAACAGGCGAAGTAACATTTAACTCCGTGTGTGCGCACCAACCTCTCCCCCACCCCCATCGGTAAAACCTGGACACATTTGTGAAAGGCAATTTTGGGAGGCTCCCTCCTACAGTAGAGGTCTTAGTGGTGTAGCTTAGACTAAAACTTACACAGATAATTATTTCGTTAAAGATGAATGCAGATATTGTCCTTGTTTGGAGATTTAAATTGCTATCATTTTGTTGCTCTCTCCTCCCACAATCGCACGAGTAGGACCGCGATTTAAGTTTCTTTTGAAACGCTGACAGTCCAGTCCAATGGACATTTTAGTACCTCTTTTATGAGTAAGACTTTTTTTATTTAAAAAAAATGAGGTTTTCTTTTGGACAGCAGCAAAAAGAAGTATATTCCTACTCCCCCGTCTCCCCCACCCCCCCGGGCTCTCTATCGATTGCCCCCACTCTTGGTTTTCGTGTCTTTTTTCCATTTCATTCGCCGGTTCTGGAACCAGATTTTAATTTGTCTCTCGTTCAGACATAAATTGCTGGCAATCTCCAGCCGCCTCCGACGCGTGAGGTATCTGTTGAAATGGAATTCTTTCTCGAGTTCCAAGGTCTGATATCGGGTATAACAAGTCCTGGATCGCCTCCCTTCTGCTTTGCTCAGGGCGTCTGCAAAGAAATATGAAGCAATTCACGTCTTATTGCAATGAACAAAAACAGCCAAAATGAATAGTTAGTGTTATTGATAATTTATAGTTTGAATGCATTTCAGTGAAAATACTCGCATTTCCCCTATTCTAACACTCACGTGTTCTTTAAGAGGTCTGTGTGCACAATAAATATATATGTATATACTTACATGTATATACAGTACATATATGTTATAGCAGCTAAACCCACATCCTCTCCCTAGTGATATATTAATATTATAGGTTAGTGGGGATTTCTGGCACGCGTTTCTTTTCCTAACCAATTATTTTGCCATAATTTTTAGTATCCTTTAGGATCCGGGTTCGACAGGTTTACGAGGTATTGATATATTTTCCCTTACAATTTATGTCGTGAGATTTCATAATCTGTCTCGGCCCACTTATTAAACGCTAAAACAATAACAAAAAAAATCCCCATTTCACAATTTTCGCCCACAAAATAGACAGTCAATTCACTTTACAGTATATATTCTGTGACGCGCTTTGAGATGTCTCAGGGACTTGATAAGGCGCTATATCAAACGCAAGGATTGTTATTGTATTATTGTTATTACAGCAAAGTGCATTAGGGTGGAAGTTTATTTTTACCATGGCTTAGATGGACCTTGGTCATCCAGGGATAGATCCGAGGTTGCTGTTGAGTCTGTCCCCTCTGCATGTGTGTCTCTCCGGTTTTTGGGCTGGGTTCCCTGACGATTTGGGGACTATTCTCGACTCCTTTGCCTCTCGTTGTCTGACAGTAAATCCCAGGATTAGGGGTAACCTCCTCCGCCTTCGATTGCCTCCTTTCGCTGCCCGGACCGTCCACCGAATCTCCCATGGCCGGTGCAAATGGGCGATTGCCGGCGATTGCTGATATTGCCCCCTCGGCTGACTGGCAGTGTGAAACACGCGAGGCAGGCAAACTGATGTTGATATCCAACCCACGATAAGAGTACCTGGGAGGACACATCAGCCGGCCTTGTAATGTCGATCCCTCAAGCCTCCAACCCTTCGTGGCACAACCCGAACCATTTTGATCTTGTTTGCAAAATGAATTCGCAGAGTAAGAATTCATCTGGCGTTTTGCTCGCGTTTGATTCATGGCAATTTGAGGGCAGGGGGTAAAATTCAATAGTTCAGCTTGTTTTTTTTTGGGGGGGGTGGGGGGAATTTGGCGACCTGCTAAATGAGGAAGAAGTTTCAATGGCATCACGTGTTTCTCCGAACCAGTCATGAATAGCAAGATTGCTCCCTTCTTTCTTTCTCCTGTTTTTTCATGTCAATGCGGGGCGGGGAGGGGGTGGGGGGGGGGGTTGGGAGTTGATGCATTTCCCCTCGTAGAATGGGTCTGATCGTGAAGAGCCCATTTCACAAGAGGAATCAAAGCGGGACATGAGGCGAGAGCGTCACCTGGCGCCAGTCACTGAGACACCACCGCACACCCAGAATGAACTCCCCCAAAAACCGACCTAAACATGTTACACAACACCAATGTAGACAGGCCGGGAGTCCATATTGCACAGATCCACATATTAAGTGCTGTAGGCCATAAGTAGGAGTTGCAACACGTTTGCATCGAAATCTATAACATTATTAGCTCATTCCACACACACACACACACACACACGTCAGTCACTACCACTGGTTTACATCAGGGCTGGTGATGTCGAATCAATTCCTGTTGCAAGCAACTCTGGTTTCAGACCACTTCTGTCTGTCTGTCTGTCCTGACCTATTGCATCTAATAGGATTGCAAGATGCGTTTCGGTGGAAAGTATGTGCGTTTTGCGTGTAAGAGAACAGACAGGTTGTGTGTGTGTGTGTATGTATGTGTGTGTGTGTGAGAGAGAGAGAGAGAGAGAGAGAGAGAGAAAGAAACACAAATGTGTTTGACTGAACACGACTGTGTGTGTCTGTATATGTGTATGAAACAGTATGTGTCTATTTGATATGTGAGACAACATTTGTGTGGCAATGTGTGACAGAGAATGAGAGAGAACGTATTGGTACATTTGTGTGTTTGAGATATAGAAGCAATTCTAAATACAGTCCCTTTTTTGTATAAATATGTTGCAAAAGTCGAAAGTAAACTAGTTTCGGCTGTACTGTTTGATTACACAGTACTAAAAGTTGCTCAGTCATCTTCACAATGATCCTATTCACGTTTTTACCAACAAATCGTTCATTTAGATTAATCATACAGCCAATATTTTGCTACTGTTACTTCTGAGAGCTAGTTTCCCCTTTTTTTTTCTTTTTCAATATGTTTTAAAAGATTCCGAACAATACGGAATGTACCATCCCTGGTGCTTGTACATTACTGTAAAACGCAACACATTTGCCACCGAAGTTGTCGCAAGCAAACTTGTTTTTCTTCTTAAAATCCGTCTAGAACTAAAGCTGACAAGCTTTTAAACAAAAGCATACTATAATAAATATATTTAGAAGAATTGCGTGCACTTATGCTTTCCTGTTTATGTGGCTGCACTAAACACATATGTGGTCGCTTTGTGTTTTCATTTGTTGAAATCAAGACAGAAAGTGAACAAATTCGCTTCCTCGATTTATGCGAGAGAGAAGCAGAGAGAGCGAAAGAGAGAGAGAAAAATAGAGAAAGAAAATGAAGCTAGCGAGGGCAAATGAAAGCAATTGCTTTCGAATATTTGGGGGCTGAAATTTCGAGCCCAGGCATATTGACTGACATTATTTAAGTCAGATTTTTTAAGTAAAAATATTGGAATAAAATGATAATTTTAGCCTCGTAGATACATTCTAGGCTACACCTTAGTAGAATGTATGTACTTGGTTCATTTATTGCAACATTGGAAGCATCCTTCCGGCCTTAATTTAGAAGGTTTATGGCTCTTATCTACCCCAATTTACCATTAGCTCATTCACCAAGAGGCCAACAATTAGGTTTGAGCCTCAATCTGTGTGCACAGTTATTTATTTATAAGGGCAAATCTGAATTTTGCTTTGTTGTTTAATGCTTAATTTGCAACTAATTCACCTCATGGCGTGTGTGTGTGTGTGTGTTGTGCATTGCCCGTGTTTCTCCCCATTTTATGAGTTTACAGGTACAGTTATGTGTTGTATCAATTTCCGTTGTGTAACTACACTCGGTTGGTGTATTTACAGTGAGGTGTCCTCCCCTACATGCTCTTTCAATAGGATTTATTGTCAATCGTTTTCAATGTTGGTGTGATTTCTTCCAGTCATTTGTATACACACCCACATGCAGACACACACACACACACACACACACATACTCGGCCTGCACAAACCCTTGAGTACAGAGGAAAATCTCTTTCGACTGTGTACCGCCACAGTTATAAACAAAACCTGTCTTAGATTTGTTTGCAAGATAACCCCTAATGTTTTAAAAAAAACTTGACACAACTTCTGCTCTCTGCAATAAATTCAGTCTTTATCTCATTGTAAGCTTGCCTTAAGCTACACGACAAACAAATACTCGCGGTGTCTCTAACTTTCAAAAAAAATAAGCACTTTATTAAATAATTAACATAGGTCCCTTTTTCACTGAAGACATAATTAAGACGGTTGAGTACATTTATAGCTAATGCTACCGTTGACTGGCATTCGGGCGCGTTTTTTCTCCTACTTTCTACAGAATGGGGACTATGCATAAATAAAATGTTCTCCTTCGCTCTAGCACCAACAGTTCCGATAGATCCAGGATGTGTGATTTTTTTAAAACTATTACATAACTTTGGGGAAGAGAATAATCTTTCCCAGAAAGGTGACTTTTCCCTCTTTTATTTTAGTCCTTTTCCTTCTCCTCGCCTCCTTCCTGGGCGCCCACAGGCGGGACTGCTGGGTTACTCTCCTTTTTCCACTTCATCCTTCTGTTTTGGAACCAGATTTTTATCTGGCGCTCCGTTAAGCAAAGTGCATTGGCGATTTCAATCCGCCTGCGTCTCGTCAGGTAGCGGTTGAAATGGAATTCTTTCTCTAGTTCGAGGGTCTGGTACCGGGAATATATTTGACGACCCCTTCTACGATCGGGTCCATATCCCACCCCTGTAAATATTATACAAGAGCGGGGGGGAGAGGGAAGGAGAGAGAGAGAGAGGGGATGGGGTGGGGAGAGAAGATAAGAGGTCACTATACAACTTAATGTTAAAACATTAACATTTTTTTTATTTTATAGGCAATTTACGCAGTAAAATGTAATCAATAAATAAACGTTAATTGTTTGTATTTTTTATCTGAAGGGCATCCCATTCTTTATATTACATTTGACACATCCGTTGTCCTGTTCAACCCATTATTATTGCTTTCATGTGAAAAATTCCTGCTTGCTGAACGAATTTTGGCCTTTTTTAAATATAATAATAGTAAGATTGCAATTTCCCTTGTGTTAACATGGATGAAGCAACGTAATTCAAGTTGTACAGCTAGGCTTAGTGATAAGCATATTTTTATCTGCATCAAATCTAAATAAAGTGTTGGGTTTTAAGAGGCTAATTTCGGATTGGGTTGCTGGTGTGAGATGCAATCTAAGATAGATGCCTTCAGTTAGATATAGAGTGCAGTATACAAGTAGCTGTCTATAGGTTCACATATATACCGTTTATCTAACCATAAATTGACTATGAAACGTCTCCAATACTCACCACTGTGTGAGTTGACTCGTTGCATCCAGGGATATATTGGGAAATTGCTTTTCTCTTCTTGTGCTGAGCGCCTGATATGTTCCCCATTGAGATCTTGGGCAATGGGGTTGTCTGTATTGTTTCCCAATGCGTTTTGCCTGCAGCTGGCTGGCAGATCTTTTTCCTGGTAAAACGCGTTGGATCCGTAGTCAAATGGCGCTCGGCCGGAGCCGAACACCACATTTTCTTGTGTGGAATAATACGGAGAGGAATAAATTCTGCCCTGGGACACAGCAGCCCCGTACGTGGAAAAGTGCCTGACTGGATCAAAAGCGGCTGAATTTAACCCGGCGCTGGGTAAGATCTCTTGGCCGCTGGCTAAATGGCAAGGCAACGATGGGTTTGCAAAATAGGAATTCATAGCTCAAGCCTTGCCTTTATTATTGAATGATTTTTCAATAATATTTTTTCTGGACTCGAGTTTACAGACTGTAACAAGATTGTTATAAGGGACGGCTCCACTACAAGGCAGACAAAATGACAACGTCAGCTGACTCGATTCTGACCAATAACAACCTGTGTGTCATGGACGAGAGGGGGGGTTTGGGGGGTTTGGGGGGGTGGGGGGTGAATTGTTCTGCTTGACTCAAGACTCCCAAGACAAACAGAGTGAAAGTACGCGAAATCCGAGGCAGCTTTACGTCTTGTATTTTTTTTATATATGTATAAAAAACCCTTAACAATCCAAATGAAAGGTAGGATTGCAAAACAAGCCACAGCGCCATGGCTGGACAATTTCCTACCTTTTACATGAATAATATTGCTATTTCTAGGGAAAAAAAATAAGGGGAGGGGAAAATACAAAATTGCTGCCTGAATTTTATTTGAGGTTATTTGCTTCAACGTGCGTTTACAGACATGAGCTCCTTGAAGTAATATATTTTGGATGGTGCTCTTGAATTGTAAAGGGATAGAAAGAAAGACACACGTGTTGTTACAGATCTTTATCTTAAATATTGTGTAACATCCTGATTGACCTGTTTTCCTTCCAAAGATAACCTCCCATAGCAAATCTGAATATGGTTTTACATATATGCTTCACACGTCTTTTTGCTCTCTCTCTCTCTCCCTAGAAATCGTATCGAATAATCAAATTACGATGAAATATATCAGGCTTGAGGGTAAAAAAAACAGCAACACTACTGCAAAAAGCAAAGATTTTTTTTATCCTTTAGCTCTCGAAGTTTCTTGCTTAATTTTTAAAAAAATCTGAGAAATCTGGTCCCTGAGTTTCCTAATGCACAAATTCAACTTTTAGGTATATTAAAAGGACAGAATGGGAAGTCGATGTTGTGCATTAATTAGCATTATATACTTTTTCAAAATGGGGGGGGGAGCCAATAAAAACGTTCTAACTTCAGCCCACAATAAACCGTTTGCTGATAAGAAACCATTTTTAGTTTGTCGAGGAATCTAAGTTTATTGGCAGCCCCTCCCCCCTGTATTGTAGTTATTGAGATTCGAGGTTTCCTTGCACTAAATTCCTAATAATCTGCATCAAAGAAAATGTTCTATTGTTTGCTTGGGTGGAGAGGGAAGAGGGAAAGATAATTCCAAATTGCCCCCTAAATATCTAACTCTCTAAGACGAGCAGCTCACAAGCATTCTATTAAAAAAAACACAACTTTATTCTCCTTGCTTCTCATCTCTTCTCCCCTTTCTATCCTATTAAATTCGTTTTTGTTCGACTATTGTGTCAGGCTTTATTCGCTGTGAGTGTGCAAGCATGGCAAGTTTGCCTGCACTGTGTTCCACAATATAGCTAGCTGCATGTTTATTTTGTGCAAGCTATTCAGAGTAACACTTTCAGTGGCGTTTTTGACTTTCACAACATCTCACCAAATGCTTCAATCGTTTGAAATTAATCTAGAGGAAAATAGCTGTCTTTTTTAAAGAACCCCCCCACCACCCCCCGAAGTTTATAGCCTTTTATATATGAACATGAAACCAATAAAGAGAAGTACTTCATGAGTCTTTAGGTCAAAGGTTTTCCTACTAGCAAAACGCGTTCTTTTTTCTCTCTCTCTCTCTCTCTCTCACTCTGTCTGAGCTGAAACGAAAATTGGCTTCATAATTTAAAACATCATTTGACTGAAACTCTTACCAGACGCGCAAAAAGAAAGCCTTTTTTGCCACAATGAAGGAGAACATGTGAGAAAGGGAGGGAAACACACACACAACACACACAGTCTAGCCTGTCTGTCTGCCTGTCTGTCTGTCTGTCTGTCGTTCTGTTGATATTGTATATCTGTTCATACTTTCTGAAACGTATTTGTAATTTTAGCCCCCTAACTCCTGAAGCCCCTTATGATCAAAGTCAGCGTGCTTTGACTATAATTAAACCCATTTATGGTAAAGCATTTTTTAAGAAAACAAACACAAATTGAATAAGCCGTTCGCTACTTCTTTCGGTTATTACCAGTATTGATTTAATTAAAGCTAAACAACTATATTAAGCCAGTTAATTGATGAATGTTTCCTGGGAACTTGCTTTGAAGATTATTGAAATAAATTGTCGAATTTCTGTTGTTGCTGGCTGCTTGCATGCTGAACCATTGATCGCCATTGACTCGAGGTTTGAAGATAAGACAGCAATTATATGCCTCAAAAATAGGCAATATTTAGAGAGACGTTAACTTATGAAAAAAAACAACAGTTTAAATACTTACCTCCCCCTACACTAATATATATATATATATATATATATAACACTGGGGTTAAGTAAAGCGTTGATTTTTGTCAATAACCGTTCTTCACAATTGCGAATTATTGACCGACTGTTCTCTTCATGTAAAGCCGCTGTGCACCAGTTATGCAGTCAATTTCTTGCATATAGTTGCAAGGTGTATTTCTTTAATTGTGCTCTTTCTTTTGTGTCTGTTTTAGGGGTATTTTTTTGGACTGAGTGGCCGGAACCTCTTGTGCAGGGCTGCACACAATGAGCCTGGCGCAAGACTGTTTGTGAGCTCGGAGCTGGCTGGGCTACAGGCCTGGAGGAAAAGCTTTGCTGAGGACAGAACTCTTTCGACAATGTAATGTTACATTTTTAAAAAAAAAACTATTCTCTGAATGTATCTTGTGTGCAAATAGTACCGTGACTGCATTTCTGTCCACACCAGTAACCTGAAAATATCGAGCGATTTTTTTTGAATTAAAAAAAAACATAATAAGGTTTATTCCACACGCGTTCTCTCTTTCAACCTATTGTGTCTTATATCCGTCATTGCGGGTTTATGAAAGTTATCGCGTTATCTCCAAACCTTTAACCGCAGTATATATGTATCAAAATACAAAAGTTTACTTTTTTCTTTAAAATCAAGTCAGTTATTTAGTTACCTAAAGCAATGAACACCGTTTTGCAAACCCGATTCTCTATTGTAACCCCCACCCACCTCACCCCCCAACAGCATGGAAAGAAGCTTGTTATCTTTGTATGGTTACTTCACGTTTGCAATCCGGTTTATGCCCTATTTAGCCAACAGTAATAACGATTCATTTTATCCAATAAACAGTTATATTCCTGTGAACTGCTCTTTTTTCCCATAAATCAGATGATTCATTCAGATAAAACAAGTCTATAAACTTCACTGTGGTTTTAAAGGAAGATTATGAAACGTATATAGATACATTTGCATATGTATTTTATTTTGGTGTGCGTTTTCCAGATAAAGGGCCTTCTTGAATAATGCAAAAATGACTAGAAAATGACAACCTTTGATGCAAAAAAAAAATGGCTATTTGAACAGTGTTGTTTGTGTGTGGCTTTCTTTTTTTTAAAAAAAGAGGGGGGGGGGTGGGGGGATAAACACAACGAATAAAACTTTGTATTTTCAATTCAAATATGGTATCGTTTGTGTTGTGTTTATTTTCGCTAAAGGGGGAGACCTCCTGTCACTATAAAACTGCTTAACCTCTTGTGGTTCATAGTTACAGTGCGCCATGTCCTGACTGGAGACCATCACGTGGTGGCAGCACGGCTGAACACGTTAAAATTCATGAAAAATACATGAAACACCAGAGTCCAGCGCACAAAGGGGGAAAATAACAGGCTTTACAGCTTTTTTTTCCAATTAAATTCGCAATTTTTTCTTTTTCCCCTTCTGTAAAAATTCTTCGGTCAAATTCTTTATGACTTACACCACTCGCCCAGTCTGGTGTCGCAGGGACCCGAATTACTCAAACGCACCCCCTCTCGTTTATTTAAATGAAGATCGTACCTAACACCTACAACATTTGTGAATTAAAATTAAAATTGCCCTGTATATTGGACCACCACAGCAAGTCTCAGCGGTGTCATGGGCTCTCTGCAGACACACACACACACACACACACACACACAAACATTGCAAAGAAGGTAAATATTTTTATTCTGTTCCAGGGCACACACCGATGTGCTTATACGTTTGTGCTCTCAAAAGGTCTGAGTCCCATTTAAAATTGCGAAACAATTGTCAGCAACACCAAATGCACAATTATTTCTCCAACATAATTTGAAAACTTTTTTTCTACTCTAATTTTACACACACACATAAATAGAGAGAACATATATTATATTCTTTCCATATTATTTATATATATATAATTATGGAGGGAAGAGAAATTCCACCCGGTCCAGAATATTCTCTAAGCATCTCAGAACCCTCCAGAATTAGGAAAATAATTGAATTTAGTTTTCTCTTTGAATCGGTTTTCTGCAGTTTTCTTAAAAGAAGTTATAGGGGAAAAAAAGTCTTCTAGGTTTATAGGATTCGGACAATTCTACATGCTCTGAACTGCCAAGAAAATAAAGAGTAAATGTCGCCCCAGGTGGAAATGCATTCCACTTCCCAATTCCTTAAGTAGAGCCTTTGATCTGATGAACCAGTCATTAGATTTTTTCCCCCAATGATTCCGCCATTGATGCCTTTGGGTTTCAGCCTGGCCGTTGGGTTGAAATCGCGGGGCTGTCCTTTGCTAAGTGCTCACAGAACCAAATTTACAGCAGTTCTGAGTCATTTAAAACGACTTTCACTCCGCTTAATTTCCGGAGTGCTCTCTCAACCGTTTCCAGCTCAGTTTTGAATAACATTTCTCCCTCCGCGCTTTCACACAGCCCAGAATCGGTGACAAGGGAGGGGGTGAGCAAGTGAGAGCTTTGTTTAACGGCTACAGTACAGGCCAACACACTTCACTGAAAAGCGCCAGAATGGAGTTGTTTTATAAATATATTTGACGCCAAATTGTCATCATCTGTAGAGTTTTCTGTTCATCAATATATTACATTTCGGGGAAAATACAAAGCACATAATAATTTGGTTTCGCTCTGTTTAATCCTGTATATCAATCTGAAACTCCTGATCCACTTAGAGACAATTTAGGAATGATTTCCAATGACAGATTTCGAAGTGTATTTGTGCTCTGCCAGACAGGTATTTATCCAGATTGTGCCCCACATTTTACACACAATATACAGTGCACGCTTCACGCCTGAGTGGAGCCTTTTTGCATTTGCTCGTTAAACGGATATGGCAAAAAAACACCCTAAATATAATATTATGGTTAAACAATGGAATAAACCGAGCAACACCTGCACTTGACTGCGCATTTCTAAAGTTTGCACTACGTTCGAACGCTAAACATGGTTCAATTTTAAGAATAATAATAATAATAATAATAATCATTGCATTTGATAAAGCCCTTCACAGAATATGCTCTAAAGCGAATTGACGGTATATTTTGTGGGCGACATCACAAGAGGGTATCTGTCCCTGGCGGATCCGCCTGTGGTCTCTCAAGTGATGTTAAATTAATTTTAAAACGATGCAAATACTGAAATCACGATTGCCTAGCTAAATGGTCTTCGTTATATTTGGCTGTATTGTCAGGCCTGCAAATTGTGGGTATGAATTTCTGCACAAGTTTGGTTTGACAGATACCTGCTATTCGTCCGGGTTTGAAAAACTTCAATGAATAAATGATATGAACTGAGCGAAAGATGCCTCGGTAACTGGTGTAATATTTGATGGTTTTTTTTTTACCGCTCGTGAGGGCAACGGCATATTACAAATAAAATTTGGTAGATAAGTTGTAAACGTTTCAGAAAACACAACAACATCCATTTACAGCACAAACAGATTCCAGAATAGACAAAAACAGTCGCTCTGTATCAGGGCGCGACCGAAGGAAACAATTTACACCTCTTGGCAGCCATAGGGCTGTATAGAGCTCATTTACCCGTTCCTTGGTTTTGTAATTACAACCAGAATTGCTTTGATTTGTAAGCTTTCCCTTCTGCACTCCCAAGCCTAAGAAATAAGACCAACATCCTAATTGCCTTTCAAGTATTTATATCCCCAAAAGGCGTAAATGTTTTAACTATTCTGTTTCAACAAGAGGAAAACATGGGATTATGTGAATACATTATTTTAGCGCGTACACACACATATGTTATATATATGAGCTTTTCAATAAATGAATTTAAACAACATAGATCAGGCGTTTGTTTTATCCTTCCTCGCGAAAAAATCAGTACATTTTCACTAAAACGTTGTTCTAATTATTTTTATCATTTTTCACGCGTTGTGGTGGGGGCAATTTTTGCTTAAAATATTGCATCGCTCGACATTCTTTAGAATAAAGGGGGAGAGAACACTGCGAGGTCGCGGAAGGGAGGGGGCACGTGTACACACACACACACATATATATATATATATAGAGAGAGAGAGAGGGGCTTTTATTCCGTTTAACGAAAGGTTCTGCGCAGCTCAGCAGCGCCACGGGCGAGAGTATTGTTACACTCCAAAGTGTTCAGGGAGGGGTGTGTGGGGGTCGGGGAATGAATGGTTGACGATGCATCCATTTGAATTTAATTACGGAATTAAGTTTCTTCATTAAAAAAAACGTCAACCAAAACAGGGCGAAAAGGCGCATTTATTTTGGATCAAGGTTCGATTTCCCCCCAAAAGCGGAAATAAGCCCCCAATGACGTCACGCCCCTCACCCCTTTTTTTTACATTTATCATTGACATTAAGACCAAGATTCCGAACCGATATCACTACCATACCCCGACCGCGCGATTTCACCCCCACACCCCCCCCCCCCCCACCCCCAAACTCTTATGTTGGCAGTTGTAACAAATCCAAAGGCTTACCTAAACCCGGACTGAACCGATCCCGGATGGAAAGTAGGATTCCCATTCGCTCCTCTTCCAACCGATTACCTATTAAGAACCTTTCCGACGTCGATGTGGCGAATTTCGGAAACATTTTTTTCCCCCTCCCCCACCCACCCACCCCCCAGCCCCCACCCCCGTACACGAGAAAACAAAAAAAAAGTAGCGGTGATATTTATAACAACTGCATTTCCTAAAAGAAAAAAAAATGCTTCTTGATTTCTGTCCCAAGGGTAGATTGGTTAAAAAAGGGGGAGGGAGGGAGAGAGAGAGGGAGAGAGAGAGAGAGAGGAGAATTAAAAAAAAATCAACGCAGAAATAGACTTGGGAAGGAAGGGAATCTCGCGAACTTCATCCCCTCCCCAGCAAAAAAAAATGAAAAGATATTGAGGAGAGGGAGTTTGGATCTGTCTCGCCTTTCCCTTACACAAGAGCCGTTTAGGACAGCGTTACTGCGAAACACTCTCAGAAAAACCACAATAAAAGTTCACGTCCATGTCTCTCGTCCACATGATCCGTATCGGCCAATGGAAGTTCTGAACGAGTCGTAAAGTTTTATTGCTAAAGCTGTAAATTTTCTCCCAAACAACCTGGAATGTAATGCATTTTTTGTGGCGTGTGCAAATGTACTGCACTGTCGCCATGTTGAGGGCCCTTCCTTATTTTAAAACCCCCTTCTCCTCATTTCATTCTTTGCCGAGAGCGGGTGGGACTTGGAGGCGACTGACTCCCTTCTTTAATACCGGGAGGTGAAACAATTATCAGCCTAATAAGACTTCCCGAGAGAGCGAGAAAGAGAGAGAGAGAGAGAGAGACGCTGTTGCTCGCACAGACTCAACAGGTCTTTTTGTGTCTCTGTCGTTAAACAATCTTAACACACACATACACATAACTAAATGATTCTTTCATCAGCAATCTAATGCTCCACAACTGTGGCTAATTATTTTGATGCTCAGTCGCCTGTTTGCTGGTAAACGTTTGAAGGGAAGTTCACCCGAGCTTCCGGGAAACGGTAGTTATTTTAACGCATTAAAAATAGGAAGAGTGCGAAGAGAGCAATATTGTTTTAACTAAAGAAAATGACACATATGATTTACCTGCATTGTGTTTTTTACTGGGATTTGCGAAAATATCTAAATGTTAGCGTGCAGTTTATGAAAAGTATATTACTAAATAGTTAGTCAGTGTAGATAGATAGATAGATAGATAGATAGATAGATAGATAGATAGATAGATAGATAGATAGATAGATAGATAGATAGATAGATAGATAGATAGATAGATAGATAGATAGATAGATAGATAGATAGATAGATAGATAGATAGATAGATAGATAGATAGATATTGATACACGGCTCACTTGCTGAATATCCTAATATCCAACATTCTCTAAATATCAGATTCAGTTTTATATAGATATAAAATTAATATATCATCAGATACACAGATTATAAAAACATATTAGAAAGGGATAAACCAGGATTCAGACTTTTGTTTGAAACGGTTAGTGCAGTCGGAATAGCTCTTTGTGAGATGGAAAAGATTACATGAAACAAATACACATATGCAATCATATTAATTGTTGTTAGCATTTGGAATCGGATACTTTTCGAGGTGGTGTTTAAAATAAAATGTTTCAGAAAAGACGCAATGGGTCCGCATTGCAATGTTCCCACTTCAAATTGGTGGCTTTTGGCCGCTACATATTTCGCCCTACGATTTTTGCACCTGTAACCCACTTGATTCATTCCCTCCTTTACATAAAGCTCCTTCAAACTTGTCCAATTTTTCTACCTATGCACATTTCACAACCTCTTCATTGCAAATCATCACATCAAGTATTAGCGTTAAACAGTCTAAACATCAGGTAAGGTGAACAGTTGTTCTGTATTGTTACAGACAATCACTGCTACATTACAGAAACAGCTTCAAATGTACTCAAATAAACGCGATTGTCTTTCGGCTGTGACACGTCTCAGCTCTGATTCACAAATCTATTTTTTTTTGCAAATTCTGTTTCATATTATGAATAAAATATTTCTCCCTGTCCAAACGATGGATTTACTCGCCTCGCGTTATGGATACAAGGCATTATAAGTTGGTCTGACACTCTGTTTACTGCATTAAATATATGGCCCTCCACACTTATACATTCCTGTCTATTAAGGTACAATTAAACAATTGCGGTCAGTGCATCGCCCTACTAATTTACAATGTTGGCCTGTTTGAGAAAACAGTGTCCCAAACTATTATTAACAGATAGAATAAATGGTTATTCTATGAACATTTCTTGAATGCTATTTTTTCGTATTGGACTGTTGTTTCAATTTCATGATATTGGATTGACTCCTCTCTCGTATCACACGCATAAGAAGATTCAGTTTACTCGCATAATAAAGTTAGGTTGTTTAGAATAAACTTTTGTAAATGGATAATTCAGAAAATGGTACAAACTCTTACATTTTCCCTGCGAGTTTTCAACAACCGAATAAAGCAAAGCGCCGCCTCACTACATGAAAACCTATTTGTGAACGATATTGGTGAAACAGCATCACTGATATTTTTTTCCTGTAAGTAGTTCCGCATAAATATTTTGGGTTGGTTTCCCCAAATAAAAAAGCCTTTTGTTTTCATTTTTTTAAATTTTGCGAAGTCTTCACGCCGACCTAAAGTTTCAAATAGATCCATGTATTAGGTTTAATTCAGTCAGTTACGTTCAGCTGTTTAGCTGCTGAGATCCAAGCGAAATTAAGGAGTGTTCCTCGGATACAACGGAAAACAAGGCTGAAAATGGGTCGCTGTCTCGCCGTCCCAAATTCCCAAGTTAATCAACAATGCAGACAATTCCAAGTGGCTTCCCTGGATAATTGAACCAGACAACAGGAAAAAAAAACTTGTGGTAACCATTTGTCCAGATGGTCTTCTCTTCATCCAACCTCTCTTACACCGAGCCACCCCAAAAACATGCCCCGCAAGAGTCCAGACATGAAGCGCTGCTGAGATTTTATTTGCCTTGAAGTGCGAACTCCACCTTAAAGGTTAACTAGGAATAGATGCATTTTTGATACAAACACTTTGTTTTTCTCGGCACTTACTGTGAATGAACTTTGCTGGTGATAGAGCACGATGTAGTCACTGAACAGGATTCCCCACTTCAGCAGGTTAGACTAAGGTAAACAGAAACAATCTACAGTGACTCGTTTTTGCAGTTTGATATATCAAGGACAGATTCGGTGGATTAAGAAAAAACGTTGGCAACTTCAAAACACTCGAAAATGGGCGGCTTTAACAATTAGATTTGGCACTGAAGCGGGACTCTGTCTTATTCTGGTCTTATCGTTACCATCGACATAAACAAAACAGACACACACACACACGCACAACTACAAAAAAAGGAACCTGGAACAATTTATCACCGGGGACTGAACTGGGAAAAGAAATACCAAGGTATATTTCTGATCAAGGGAAGCCAGACATTTACACACACATTACACACACACACACAAGCCAAACACCTTTGTTTGTGTGTATACATTTCTTTGTCTCTCCGATTAAATAAACATTCCTCTTTTGTCCTGTTGTACTCAATTCGCCTTAGAAGAATTTGCAAGTATTTTATATTGGTTCCAGTTAAGTTTTATTTGGGCTACCGATAGGATTGGTTTATCAATAAATTGGGATTTGACCGGTATTGCACTTTGGACGCTTTACCCCCGTTGAAAGGACATGGATAAAGTTTAGAATATATTTTGATACAAGTTATTTTTAATAAAATATTCTCTTTATCTTGGTACCATGTTACTTGGTAACATGACGGTTCGGTGTAACTTTTAGTTCTCTTTTAAGAAAAATCTTTCAAGTTTTTTTTTCTCTGCGCAAATAAATCATCATCAACCCTACTATTAAAGTTTATTTTCCCTTCAGGACAATGGAGCACTTCCGGATTGCTCCCGCCCTTTTCACAGAGATGTATTGGAATGAAAATAAAATGATAAAGTGATTTCATCTTTTTTATTATTATTATTGAAAAAAGGCATGGATATATCGCTCAATTCAATTCCAAGGAAATGGGGACATTTCATATTTTTAAATAACAATTTAACTCGTCTCCACCGGATTAAGCTCACTGGGTTAAATTGTTATTGTTAAATGTGTTTCGGAAATTGAATGAAAGGTTATGCAGGGTGATGAGAATTTTTTAAACAAATGTTTCCGAGTAATCTTTTTTTAGGGAGTGTCTTTTCTAATCCAATATTTGCCTTCACTCTTCGCTGTGATGAAACTCCTACCCCTGAAGCAGAAACGTTCTCCTCAGAGAGACGACGGGATCACAACTTTCACCGCTGCTGTTAATGGGGTTGAGACATGAAGCTAACCCGGCGGGTTTCTGCGGGGTGAGGTCAGAAAGGACTTGTGCTGTTGTTTCCTTTGAGTCTCAAAATAAAAAAAAAGGTCCGTTTCTAAAAACAAATATACAGGATGTGACTTGGCGAGGTCCCCCCTTGGAGATTATTGCTGTTTTTTAGCTAAATTCCTGCCCTAATTCCAATGTAATATCCAGCACATGGACCATTGATGTAATATATATTACATAAGCTTATACTGACCCAGGTTGGAGCAAGACAAACAGAATAGCATTGGATTAAACACGAATCCCTTTCAGTATCTACTCCTTTGGTCTTTATCACAGACTAACGGACCCCTGGACTGTTACACAGACTGAGGCGGCCTCCATTTATGGGCTTTTATTGGGTCTTTTTACACAAAGGTTATAGAAATCTAACATAAGTACATTTAGTTCCCGTTAGACGCACTGTAACGCTATCCCCCCATGCACGTTAAGAGTTTAAAGTTATTTGAGTGCAGTTATTATACACAGTGAATGTAATCTGTTGAATTCGGTACCATTAACAATCCCTTCTGTTGCACTTTTCAAGACACTAAAACACAATTGGCACCATATTCCCCCCGATCGTAAATACCCCCAATACTATTTGGATAATGACTTTACTTTACAAAGTGTTATTTCACGTTTCCCCTCAAAAATCACTTTACAGCTCACTCTTCCTCTTTCAATCAATTGTGTGGATTGATTATTGATACTGAATAACAATAAGACTGTATACATAGATTTGGTGATCATGAAGTTATATTGTTGATGATATAACAAGAATGTATTGCAATGGGATGTTTCACGTTGTTGTATATATTTATTGTCCTTTCTGTGTGTCTCATTTATTTAGAAATATTTAAATATGTAGAAACACAATATAATTTCCCTTCCCCAATCTCACCTTCTCAGGTGGTGTTCATAGGTTCTTCTCGTATGATCTTAATCTTCTCGAGCTATCACTCTATTCTTTAAATATTCAAATGAACTTTTTTTGACAAAAATATTCCAAAAGGAATTATGTGAGAGGAGTGATGTTGGTTCTGTTGCACCAGGCGCATAATTGGTGACACCAAGTACCGCTTTTCCAAAAAAAAAGCCTCACAAAAGTATTTAAATATTTTATCATTACAAGCCATCGGGAGATGTCTGTGTCATTCACGAGGGAAGGGAAAGTAATTGACATTTTCATTTGTGCCGGTGAAAAGTTATACTGTGACATGTTAATAGGCAATTTAATCCTTTTGAAAACCAACCTTTATTCACTTTACCGTTATCACATTCACTTTTGCACATATCACATACACAATACAAAGAGACTGTTGCTTGATGCGGGTCGTTCATCACAACAATCCCCTTTTACATTCATACTGTTTTTTTTTACACACGCAGAACTATGTTTACATAAAACAACTTACGAAGTTCGAGCATGTTGCGACAACAATTACCAAGACATATATCAGTGCACTTAATACCTAAACTATGTCATATTTTTTAATGATATGTTTTTCACAATACTGTGCATTGTCGTTATAGGCAGTTTTAGTTGTTGGGAGCATGTTTGGAAGTGAAGAGAGAGAGAGAGAGAGAGAAAGAGAGAGAGAGAGAAGCAGCATTAAGCAAAATGGTTTAACATGCTGTGTACTTATCACAGCACTTTTAGGTAGTGTAATCAGCTTTTATTTTTTTCTAAAAAAATAGTGTGTCCCGCTACTCAGTAGCTTTCAGCCAGTCAGGAGAAATACTAATCATTAAAGAATTCTAAGGGAAGCGACAGTGTCCAGCGAATTGTAACACTATTATCGATTTGTATGTGGATCCCCGGGGGCTGATTGAGGCTTTACTGCGCTGGCTCCATAGGTAGTTCAAAGCGACAATAGTGAAGGACGGGCACAAATAAGTTAAGAGACAGGAAAAAAAAGGGCAAGAAATTCAAATTGGAATATAAAATTATAAGCAAAGTATAACCGAGGCGCATATACTTTGAGATAACTTAGATAGATTAATAAAGAGATGGGAGTCCATGCTATAACTCAATTGTAAACAGAAATCTAGCATTAATGTTTCTTAACAAATACAACTGTCTGTTATTCCTTCGGTGTCTCCTCTTCCACCTCTTCTTTTTCTTCCTTCTCCTCTTCCTCGTTGGCCGGTTCCTCGCTCTTCTCGTCCCTGGCGCTCGGGAATTTATCTTTGTTGTTTTCTTTTTTCCATTTCATCCTGCGGTTCTGGAACCAAATTTTGACCTGCCTTTCTGTCAGTCCGAGAGCGTGTGAGACCTCGATCCGACGCTTCCGCGTCAGATAGGGGTTGAAAAGGAATTCTTTCTCCAGCTCCAGCGTTTGGAAGCGACTGTAGGTTTGTCTGCCGCTCCGTCTTCCTGGCGCTAAGGAGAAAACCAACCATTTAACAGCCACCTAATCAGAGCCATTAAGTTTAATACTATATGAGCCCAAACAGATACAATTTCCCTAACAGCTCTCATGCAAAGGAATATTATGGGCATGCAATTAACATGCAAATAATTGCTTTTTAAACATATATTATATCCAATGTATATATAGATTATAAATAACAACAACTTGCATATATACATATATACATACAGCTGCATAGATAGCTATCGAATTCAAATCATCATGCAAATATATTGTATTGGTTGAATACATATCAATTAAGAATATTAATTTTAAAAAATAACTTTTTCCCCCTATTAATGCAATCACACAAGAGGGAAGGGTAGTGGGGGGGGGGGGGGGGAGAAAGTGGAAATAAAAAGCTCTAACCGTGCGGTCTCATCCAGGGGAACATTAGATTAGGAGACGAATTTTGATTTAAGTGGCCTTGTGCCTCGCCAGTGTTACTGCCGGAGGAGGATTTACAGTCAGGATATTGCACCATGCTCGCCTCTTGCTGGGTACCATAAAGCGACTGCCTCGGCATAGGTTCGTATCCATAAAATTTAGAGGCGTCCCCGTGGCACGTCAATCCGCACGGGCTTTGCTGATATCCGGAGGTGGAAAGGGACGAAGTTCCATGGTGGAAAAATTCTTGGACATGTGAAGGGTGCTGAAACCCAGGCCCGCCGCTGCCTGGTCCGTATACTAACGCGTGACTCCTGCCGACGCTCTGAGGGAATCTGCAGTCATAGTAGGAAGTTGGGTCCAAGGATTCGCCGGTTTTGTATTTGGAGAAGAGAGGATTGACAAAATAGGAACTCATCACTCGGGGGGGAAAAAAAACCTCACTCACAAGGCGTTGGAGGTTTTGCAAGTGGGGGAAAGACACCTGGAGACTGGCGCTCTGCAAAAAAAACCCCGGTTTTGTAGCGTTTTCAGAGCAGGATCATTGTGTCGGTATGTGTGTCTGGGCAAAAGCACTCGTGTGTTCTACACTGTTGGTCGGTAGGTAGAGCTCTTACTCTGCCTGTCACTGGCTTTCTCCTTAAACACCACCAGCGAGAGCTCCAAAAATCCCGGCGGTGAGGCAATTTATAGTCATCAATCCTGAATCCTGAAGACGGAAGGCTGTGCTGTGTAGCAATGACTTGGAATAAGGGGTATTGAGGGGAGGTATGTGGACGTAAAGACTGCTGCAAAAACTCAAGATGATGGAAGAAATGGAAGGTGCGGATTAATATCGTTTGCCCTCCTCTTTATTTGAAATAAATAAAGCCTCTTCACGGTTTAAATACATGCGCCGTGAGGGGTGAGTCGAGGTTACCTTCACACAGGTAACAATATGGGGCAAGAGGAGGTGAGTCTGGATGGAAATACAAAATGAGAAAGGGGGAGGGGGGAGTACAAGAGTAATAAATTTGAAGACGATTAGACTTTTTTTTCAAAAAAAAGGTATATTATGGTAACTTAAAGACGCGTCATCTAACAAATGTCTATTGCGTCATATTCACACAACGTATGCACTCCCAGTTGGGAACAAGTCAAGAAAATTGACGGTTAATTGCGAGTTTCTTTCAATTTTATTTTATTTCACCATACAAAAAAAGATAGAGATTGTCAAAATCAGACCCAGGTGCAAGAAATCAGGAAGCGGGTTTGCAGGGAGGAGACAAACGAAGGCTAATTTAACTATAAGCATATCTTGCTAAGTAGCTTTAACACGTAAATCACGCGAGGGAGAACTGATATAGTGCTAGGTTAAAATTAATTGGATTTATTTGGCCTTAAAAGGAAACAAAATGCAGGTAGCGACTGGAACACGAGTGAATAAGACATTCCGAACATTGGGTGTCAAAGGGCTTTATGACTGTCTAGGCCGCAGACTGGGGACTAAAGTTTTCATTTTATGATTTCCGAATCAATTCGGTTAGTCTTATTTACCAGGTCAGCCATTTGCAATGTTTTAAAATTACTATTTCCACAAGGAACTCAACCTGGATGACTCAAAAAAAGGTTTCGGATTAAAATAATGGAAGCATCACAACACGTTTGGTGCAATATTTGCTTAAATATATTCAGTGCTGGTATGGACACGGCTTTTGCGATACATGGGTAAATGCCATTGGTCTTGTACATAGCAATGAAGCAGTCAGATTCACTATGTCCCCGTGTAAATGCACACAAACATAACATGCCAATGTACTATTTCTGTTCCACCCTATGGATGCAGTTTCTCTCTGGAACACGATCCGAATTCAGTATCACACTCTTCCTGGTCTGTGTCATTGCGTGAAATTCCTAATCCGGTCTTGGCACATTGCAAAGTGGCAAAGAAAAGTGTATTAAAATCAAGTGAAATTGTTATTCGTTTCAATATCATTCCATCCCATTCCACCAATGAGTACTTTTTTAAAAATAATACATACGTAGGAGCTACACGACCAGCAATGAAATAACCCCTCCCCAAATAAACCCACACAACTAAAAAATTCTAGTAAAATAAAATAATGTAAGTTAGCAGTTAGAACCTTGATAATGGTGTGTTAGTGTCTAGCGCAATTCCACATGAACTCCCCATGATGTGAGGCGGCTCACCTTCTTTTCCCAAACACAAAGCGATGTTGACTTTTTGAACATATATATAAAAAAAAGTTCATTTGTGAAACTTCGACAAACCAAAGAAAAAGTCAAAATCGAATATTGAACTGGACTGGTTTTATTAGTGAGGCGTCAGGGAATAGTCAGTGTGTGAGTATGTGTATGTGTTTATGTGTCTGTATCTGTGCTAATATGTTTATTAGAGATTAGTGAAAGTGCAGAGTCGGGCTTTTAAATTGTGGCTTTTACTTTCTTTTTTTAAAAAAAAGGTACTTATATAATGTGTTGTGAATTCAGGGTAGTTTGAAAGGATTCAGAATATTTACCCAATGCCAAGGAAACTCTAAGACGGCAGTCATTCTGCACTCACAAAAAAAAATGTTGAGAAAAACAAAGCATCTCGCCAATTACTGAGCCAAAAATCAACAAGGTAAAAGAAAATGGCTATTTTTAAAGTCAGGAATTTTCAGGATTCACGCAAAAAAGAGTCCTAGGGTACATTATATACCTCGGTCGATAAATATCGGTTGAGAGTCCAAAACCTACCTAAGTTCAGTTGAAATCGTAAAACGCCAAATGGCTGTGTATATAGGATTGTAATTACAGCACCAAAGTGGATCTTATTATTTAACTTTTTGTTGTTAACCAAAAGTATATTCTGATTTTAAAATAATTGTTTTTTGTTTGCTTATTGGCGTTCTGAATACTAAACGAAATGAATGAACTAAATCCACCCCAAGCGCACGACCCCGCGCCTCTCATTTCACTCCTAATTAAGCAACACTTAAAAGCATTTTGTTTTATCTGTGAAAATATAAATAAATTGCTCGCTGTTAACGGAAACGGCTTTTCATTTTCGTCTTGAATTACCGACAAGACTGATGCTTTTGCAATCGATAATCAAGTCGATCCTGGCAATGTCTTCGCGTCTTAAATCCTTACAGATACCTTAAGAGAAACTCCAAAACTACATCTAACCTCGCAATCCACTGGATTTTAAAGTCTAATTGCGTTAATTAAAACCGGAAGGCTATTATTATATTTTTAAATAATAAAACGCGTAATTATATATCATGTATCCTGTTCCCATTTCATTGCGTTGAGCACTTCACATCCTTATCAAAGGAACACATAGCTTACAATGTCAACGAAAATCAAACAGAAAAGTTCCCATGAACCGTATAAAATTAAATGTGGGCTCCATAAATGTCTCATCTATTTATGTTTCACAATCTTAACATTTACAGTTGTAATAAAAATCACAATAAAATTTTAAGACTAGCGAGTTCCCCAGCGCGGATTCCTCCTAACATGAGTTTACACTTCCTGACCTGACACTTGTATCATTATCACGAAATTATTTATAAATATATTTATGATTCTTTCTAGTAGATTAATATTGCTTGTACAGCAGTGTCTTTTGCCAAGGTCCTGATCATAAATGTGTCCAAAGATTTATGCCCGTCGCTTGTAAAAACTTTTTTTTTTTGCATCGTAAAAATAAGCAAAGCTTCGTTTCCAAGTGTATCCGAGAGCATGGGACAAATTGTGACGTTGTGTGTTTCCTCTTTAATTGCTACTTAAATCGAATTCGTTTGCGAGCAAACTGTGTGTGGCTAAAATTGTGCAGATTTGCTTGTCAAAATGTTGTCTTTCTGTGTTTTATTTTTTAAGGAAAGTTAAGACATACAAATAAAATGCGACGGGTCATGTTGCGATTCACCAGTCTGTAAACTTTTCCTCATGTCGAATCTAAATGTTATAAAATAAAACGCATTTTTAACCCCATTTAAAAATTGTATTTGCTTGAATAGAATGGGTGGACAGTATTTTAAAACGCGTCAGTCGGTCCTGTTGCAATTCAGTCCTCTAAAAAGTAGTCAGTGTTGAAAAAAAAGACCCGAAAGACTACTCTCCTTGTTTCGCTAAAGATTGATTTAGTATATTGGTAAGTTGCACGACTCTAATATGTTTCTTTCCTCGTGAAAACAAGAGCCCACTCTTTATGGGGCCTCCAAATAATGCCAGGATTTGGGCCATCAGGCGAGTGAAACCGCTTTACTTTTGAGCAAGATTGCCACCTAGCGTCCGTTTCTGGGATGCACACGCCTTCGGGACCTATTTTCTCTGCAATGTCACGAACGCATGTGAACACACAACACGGCTTACACGCTCCACATGTATGACACAAATGGGGGCGCATATTTACACGAATCCGAGCTGCCCTTTTTTTTTCCAATGCACATTGCCGTGTGAGTCGAGTAATATATATATATATATATATTTTTCTCTCTCTCTCCCTCTCTCTCTCTGGGTTCTTTTGATCTCTTTCGCCACATTGGAGCCTCTGCGTTTCCAGCTTGCAGACAAAACACGAGAAATAATCGAGTTTCAGAGGCCAGCGTGCTCACGTTCATTAAACCATAAAGTAATTACAGGCAGACGTCTAGCCTGTCCTTCTGGTTCTTTCTGTCTATTGCCGTCTCATCCACAGCAATGGGATAAACAGGGTTATAAATACCGAGCTCCTCTTCCGGAAGCTTTTCTCTCCCCTAGCTTCTAGATAAAAGGCTGTAAGCAAGACCATTATCTGAAAACTTCCTGGAGAAAAATCCAATAAAATCGTTTTTCCCCCTTTTTTATTCACCCAAAAAGGCGATAAACGCAGGGGAGAATGCGTGTTAGAGTCGCTTAGAACTGGGGCCAGAATATATATATATTTCTCTCTATATATACAAACAACGAAAATATTTAATCGAAAGGAAGCGAGACTATTACACAAGACCTTTTGAAATATAAATTCCTTTTCGCAATACTTTACGAACGGCAGCGAATGCTTACTTTATCTATTTTGGTTCAACATCATTTACTTGTTTTGTAAGAAAGAATAGATTTCTGAGCGCTAATGTTCGATGACAATTTTTGTTTCAACTCTGCTTCTAAACCGAAGCCGTTCATGTTTCAAGTTGAGCTGCAAAAAACAGGGATTAAAAACGGGTTTCACGATGGAAATAATCCCATGTGCCTCTTTGTTAGTGCTTCCAGTGTAAAATCAAAATCAATTTTTTTTTGTAAAGGTCAGTACAATTCAAGTGCAGGGATATATTAATCTGAAAGCAGTAAGCAAGCTCTTATGCGATTACCACCAATAGTTTCCATGGGAGCTGCACATTGCCATTAACACAGCCGAGGAAATTGCGGATCATTCATTAACATTTTAGCCAAACGAAAATGCTGAGAAACTAGGTGTATTTTCTCACCCTGAGTATCCTTTCCGTATCACATGTATGATATCTGTTACAAAACATAATATATCTCGATATTATAGCTTCTCTTGAATTTAGGGAAGGCACATTTCTCCCTGTCTCTGTCTTGTTTATCTCCTGCAATGCAACACTGCGAACAAATACACACAAATCCATTCTCTCATTTTCTCCACATCTCTCTGCAACAGTCGAACGCACACAAGTGTGAAGAGTTGAATATGTCACCAGGGATAAGACAATATATTTGAGAATATGTATGTTAAGTTGTAGACACACCACAAACAAACACACGTGCAGAGCGATGGAATTCTATCTGCGTTACATTTCAGACCAGCAATTTGCACAGTGTTTCCAATGGAGAAAGAGAGGAGCTTTGAGGACATATCTTCTGAATAGTGGCGGCCAGACTATGACAAACTAGAGATCATCAATGGCTAGAAATGTGGCAGCAAAATGCCACGTTTCTCGCCATTTGAAATGATTTCGAATTTGAAGTTAAAACGTTCAGGACAAACGTTCGCTTACACGCTTTTCAAAAAGCACTTTTTCAAGGGGGGGAAAGGATCCGAAGGCGAGTTCCGAAGTTGGGCAGAAATCTCAATTGCAGATTGCATTAAAAATTGTGGAACAAAAGTGAGTGAACACGAATATCATTTTTTTTTAGAAAAAAAACTTGTTTCCGTTTCCGTGTAAGAGCATCTCATGGTTTGTGTGTAGTTAAATTAATAAAACTAATAATAATATTTTGCAATAAGAAACCCATTCACGAATGTTATATACATTTCCATTACACTCACTTAAAAAAAACACTGAGGCGCATTTGTAAGGCAATCAAATTTAACAATTAGGATTTAACAAGTGTCGCTGTGTATACGCACTATTCCACAGGAATCTGGATTTTTACAGAATTTCTGCTGCTTTTTGTTAACGATTTCGACGATTTTATAATGCAACCTATTAATGCAATAGCACCTGTGAAACATCTGGATTTCTTTTGTATAGTTAGAAAAACAAACCACTTTTGTATTCATCCAAAATTTTGCTTAAATGATAACACTGGTTGGGTATTACCCTCAATCGCTTACAGTCTGAGACATGCAAAAACCCTGAGAAAAATACGCAAGTAAAAAAAAAATTCGCCTACTTTTAGAATGGAGTTCATTTAAAATGTATTTTTGTGAACAAAAGTGAAACTCCACTATTCTTAAATCTAGTTAAATTAATTCGCTGGAATATGAAAACATCTTTTGTACTAGAAGCTTCTTTTTTTGCTCTTTTGTTTTTCTGTTCATTTGCAGCTCCCGAAAGAGGGATGAATTGTGAATTTACTTTTATTAAAGATATTGTTTTTGACCGGATTAGGTTTTGAAAATTGCCATCGAAAACACATCATGCGCCACCTCTGCTCGCTTGTGTGTTGTCCAAGCACATTTTTATTAAATGAGATTAAACAATGAAGACCCCTTTGGAGTTAGGATTCAAATATATTTAAATAGATCTACGGACTACAACGAAAATATAACATCACAAAAATAGTGACAAAAACAGTTATTGGACTAATAAAATATCCAAGACAGAAACGAACAATTGACACAGTTTTCTTTCTGCACCTCGGTACAAAAAAATGTGTGTAACACACTCACGACGCCTAATATATAACATAAACAAGTGTGATTAAAACTTACACTTTTTTAAATAATAGAAATTCAAGTATTCTTTAAACAAAATGGAGTTTCGGGTCGACTGACGGAGTGAGTTTTTCTGTGGTATATTTTGCACACAGGACAATGATGGGAGGGGATGGAGGGAGGGAAGTTTTGGTAAATTAATTTAATAGGAAAAAAAAGCGCACAGTCCTCAGTTCCGAACTTTTAATATGGCGATATTATTAATATTTTAATAATGTCACGTCAGTTTTCATTGCTGGTCTTGTCGCTCTTTTCCTTGTTCATTTTTTTCATCTTCATCCTCCTGTTTTGAAACCATATTTTGACTTGTCGCTCAGTCAGATTAAGCACCCTGGCAACTTCATAGCGACGGTCCCTCGTTAAATACATATTGAACAAAAATTCCTTCTCCAACTCAAGGGTTTGGTATTTGGTGTAAGGGCACCGTTTCTTCCTTGTGGATCGAGCGTGTATCCAATTTGCTGCAGGGTTACCTGAAAACAAGGTAGGAATTGGGTCAATATTGAACTTCCATTTGCACGACAGAAAACAACTCTAGACACTCCAAAACCCACACAAACATGAAGGGAAAATGGACACAGATAATACATTCAAATTTTAAATACTTCAGTTAATTACGCCTCTCTCTTTCTGTGTTTAAGGCACCGCCTCATCCTCGTAGTAAAACTCACAGATTTAAGAGCATTCTCACTATATTTTTCGCTTCTTCCGGGTGACTTGGAGAAGTTAGTTTACTTTTAGTGTGTTAAGGGACGGTGGGGAGGGTGGGGTGGGAGCTTTAGAATAGCACTCGAGGCTATAAAATACACAGCCGTTGCTTTCCACGCGTCTAACAGGGAAGAACCTCTCGGCTTCTAGGCATAAGTGGTTCCGTTTATGAACCAACATTGCATTAAAGTAAAAAATAGAAGCCTTTTATGAGAGGTAGGTGAAACTATTATGTGTTTAATGGGCGTAAGACAGTGGCCTAGCACCTGTTTATCGGTTTATTCCGACATTCTCAGGTTTTAGCAAAACCCCTTTGAACATGTTTTTCTTGGTTCACATAAATTGGCCCACAAAATACACAGTCAATCCGCTTTACAGTATATTCTGTGAAGCTCTCTGAGAAGTCTCGAAAAAGTGATAAGGCGCTATGTCAAATACAAGGATTATTACATGATTATTATTATTAATTGCCGAATTGTTCCAGGGGGTCAATATTCGCCTGTAATGCACTGTACATCTAAACAAACCGCTCTACTTGCTCGGGGTCTTTTTTTCAATGATGTGCCATGTGACTGAAACTTATTATTTTGGAATGAGCCTTCCTATTTTTTCCCCTCCTGTTCAGTTTCTCTCTTCTATTCTGTTCTGCTAACGAGACTGAACATGAGAATCGGGGTCATTTGCATTATATACACAACATTTGCTGAACGCGTGAAGGCCAGAGACCCCGAGATGAGTCACTTCATCCTAGTTGCTTTCTCCCCTCTCCCCCTTCCCCCTCTCGTGTTTATCCCTTATATTCAGGTGTTAAATGACATTTTGACATTCTTTTCTCTCACACAACGAACCGAATTGTGGTCATTTTCAGGTGCAAATGGGCACCTTGGCTTTCCACTGAACTACAGAGCATATCAGCAGCGTCCACAGCAGTGAACGGGAAACTTAATTAAATTGTCCTAGAAATACGTGGCTCCCGGTTTAAAACGAGCAAAGATGCTCCCAGGTATATAGGCTACGCTGTGTATTCATGCACTTCTGGTCAGGGGTAATTTAGTACCTTTGGACAGAGTGTCATGTAGCCAGTGTATAATCTCCCGGTTGTAAATAACTTTGATGTTGCAAGTACTTACTCGGATCAATTTCCGTCTTTTCGTCTTTGTGCTTGGCTGAAACCATGGTCTCCGAACCTGGGGACGGGATGCTTTGCAAAATCTTATCTGTTGAAGATCCGTAGATGTAGTCTGTGAAGCTGCGGCCGTCGGTGCACTCGCTTCTCCTCCCCGGGAAGCTCTCGGGCTTAACCCCATAGTGCCTGCCGGTGGACGGGAAGCCGTGGTGGAACGGCACGGGGCCTGAGATAGGCTCCAGCCAAGAGCGCATGTACCTGGTGTCAGTCCCCAGATGAGGCTGGTGGGAGTAGGGGTGATACACGCCGGTGACGGCCACCGATGACTGGGAGTGCGCGGGAGCCCAGGTCGTGGTAAAAACTGGCGGTTTGGGAGTGAAACTACACGATGGGAAATCTGTACAATCAGGGACTAATCCCGCAGGTCGTGGAGCTGGAGGGTGCGACCCAGAGGCGGCGAAGCGAGCCGCGAACATCTCTTCGTTCTCATGGTTTATAATCGAGTCGACATAGTAGTTAGTGAGAGCACCACTTGTCGACATTGTGGCTTACATTTAAGGGAATATTCTAGCAGAGTGTATGTATACTTTCTTATCTCCTATACAACAATCAAAGCAGGTAATTATTTTTTTGCTGGGCTCCTCACTCTGCCATTGGTCTCCGCACCTCACGTGGGCCCTATTTGTCAAAAAAAATTGCAGTGGGGGGAATCAATGCGCCAGACTCGATCTGTTTAATATTGGGATTTTTTTTTAGAAAAGGGGGGGGGGGGGGGTGGGTGGTGGTGGTGGTGGGGTGGGGGTGGGGGGGGGGGGAGAGGGAGGGGGGGGGTGAATGACTGGTGGCTAAACAGCATTATCATATTAACAAGACAAGAAAAGGGCTTTTGCAAAACATGAGCTTTTTAAAAATTAAAGTTACTTCATATCAGTCCACCCCAGGCGTGTTTAATGCGCCTGAATTCTATTCACCACCTTCAAAAAAAAGGGGACTACTTCTTTGCTCAATTAATCTCAGACTCGCGCTATAGCTGGCGAGTATGCATTGGATCCTTGACAAAAATCGAATTAAAATGCATAATTATTACATACGGCTAATAATACGGTCAGAAAAAACCACACCGCATCGTGTGCATTTGCAAATTCCAAAGAACCTTGGGAACTTTGCTCGAAGCTTCGCTCGGATTAAATGACCAGATTTTGAAAAGGTGGGGGGGGAAAAGAATTTTACATATAAATAGTTTTGAATACTATATGCATCCACAAGCAGACTTTTCTGCCAGAGTATCCGTGTAAACGTGCATTGAGTGACTTGGGTAGATTTCCAAGCCCTTGCCTCCATGGTGGTTAGACTCAACAACCACTCGTGAATGTTTTTTATGCTTTTCCGTAAAGTTTTACGATGAGCATTTGATTGTTCATAAACGTGTCGTTAATAAAAACAACAGACGCGCTTTCTATGGCATAAACCCCTCAGCCCTTGTTACGCGAGTGTGAGATTTTGGAAAGAGCAAAGCGGTTGCAATCAGTAGTACTTGTTCAGCTACCAGTAAAGTCATTTCAGAAACTAAGAAGAAGGAAGTGGAGAGGAGGGGAGGTGGAGGAAGGGGAAAAAAAGTTTTTGATTGTCGCTTTTTTATTTTATTCTATATATATATAAACAACTTAAATAAATCAATGTTGCTTAGAGCTAATGCTAGGCTTGTTTGTTCCCACGACTTGAAATTTTCCGCACATTTTATATTGAATCCCAGCGTGGAGGATTCTCAGTTGACATGAACAGAAATTATATATCTATATGTGTGTGTCAGTAAAAGCAGTTTCTCTGGCATTTGGGGTTCAACGTTAAGAAACGAAGAGTCAAAATGGAAATGTATGACTCTCCTACTGTCTCGTTCTCTCCCCTTCCTTTCAATACTTAGCAAGTGTATCTAATTGCAGTCACTTAATGGATGTTTAGATTTGTCAAATTTTGTCAGGATTTCAATATTGCAAGAGAAAGTGATGCGGGCATGACAGCGTTTAAGGAACACTCAGCTCGCTGTAAGTTTGATATTTTAATCTTGGCTTTCAGAACCCAAACGAGGGATTTTTTTCAATATTAAATATTCAATTTATTGTCTGAATTTAATTTCCAATGTCAGCTGCTTCGAAGTGGTGGGATTTACTGATCTGATCTATATTATTGGAAAGGATTTTTTTTCACAACCTGCTTTCTGTACACATATCAGTTTGAGAAAGAGAGAGAGAGAGAGATGGGGGGGGGGGGGGGGGGGGGGGATATAGAGAGGGGAAAGGGAGAAGGGAAGATAGCGATAAAGAGATAGCAATAAAGAGGTAGAATGAGAGATACATTGAGAGGGAATAAAATGAGTAACAGAGAGCGAGACAGGCGGCATCTGAGAGACGTGGAGAGACAGCGAGCGAGGGAAAGTGGTAGAGCGACAGAGGGAGAGATACATAGAGAAAAATAAAACAAGCGGTCAGAAAGAAAAAGGGAGAGAGAGACACATAGGGAGCAGCAATTAAATATATTCCTGTTTGAAAAAAACAGTTACTTAACAATCAGAAACAAATATTTGCAATAATCAAATTCTTTGAAACTTAGGACGAGACAAGTTAACCATATAATTGCAATTGGTGTTTTCAGCAGGCGCTTTGCTTAGACACCAAAAAACATGAAGTGCAGCTAATTTAGCTTCGGTGTGTTTGCAAAAATAAATAAGCTAATTTCTAAACATCTTCATGATTCATTGTGGCCTATCTTTCTACAGATACAAACACCCTACTTTTAAAAGAATAACAACGTCGGATTTGAACAGCTTAGATAGAAACAGACAGCTCCTTCAGAAAAGTACACACACATCTTTTTAAAGCTATTTAAAGGAATGTGATATACCTTTCTACATAGCAAAACGAATTCAAATATATACACGTGTATGCAGCTAAAACAAATTTACATTATACCGGATAACATTATCCGTTGAGTTGTATGCATTTTGATATAAAACATTCTCATGCTATTTACATGTATAGACAGACAAGAGAATATGCAATCTAATTCTGTGTTGCGTAATGAAACATATCATTGCATGTATGCACAATAAACGCACATACGTGCACACAGATGTACATGCATGTTGAACCTATTCACTGATATTTAGTGGTTAAAGCACAGAAAAGGAAGGCAGTAATAGCGTCTCCAGTTCACAGTCAGCACGAGAAAACAGCAATAGACCAAAAGTACTGATAAAGTCCAAACATATATTTTCTTAATGACCTAAAGTGATAATTTCGAATGCAAAAGGCAGAGATTTAACAACACCACAGCTGTCATGGGCGCACATAATATGCAAACAGAACATTTGTAAAACCAATTTACAACGCTGATAACGAAAGGCGATATTTTTGGAGGGGGAGAGAGAGAGTGAGAGAGAGAGAAAGAGAGACAGAGCTGAAAATTTCGGAGTCAGAGCTTCCCTCTCTTTGTTTGTCAGTAAAGTTCACGTCGTTTCATTCTACAGGAGAGAGACCAGTGCGTGACAACAGGAGTTTAAAGAGGGCTCAGTTAGAAAAAAAGAGAGTCTATTGTTTGCTTTCATGTGGCGAGCCTCCTGGAGGGTAATATTACGTCTAGGTATGTGTTTGTGTGACAATAAGTGGTCTGAAAGCCTCTTTGGAGGGTTAATAGTGTGGTAAACTTCTGTGGCACTAAAAAGTTCTTAGCGCGCGATCAGTACAGACAGAATTGTCTAGGATTGTCAAGCATCCTCGCCCGCGTCCCTTCAAATTACCCCCAATATGGACAACAAGGGAATTGAGCGTGTTTTTTTTTAAAAAAAGACTATGTCTCAGCAGTTTTCCGCAAGTCTTGCATGCAGATTTTGATTTCAGAAGGGGCCAGAGTCGCTACATATCTCCAGCGCCCTTCAATCAGAAATTGCGTCGATTCTTAATTCTTACTTCCATGTTCCCAAATTGGGAAGCCCGACAGCTTACATTTTTAAATAGGAATTTTAACCCCAGAACCACAGCTTTTCACAGAACCTTTTTGGCAACGATGCGTCCTATCCATTTAGCTCAGCAGCTAATCTTCCGCTTGTTAATATCTCTGTGGATCGGTTGTCTTCAGGCCTGGATATACACATTTTCCCCCAATGGCTGCTCATGAGGTACCACGACACATGGAAAGAAAATAGTGTCTTGTTTCTCTTTCTTTCTTTCTCTCTCTCTCTCTCCCTCTCTCTCTCTCTCTCTCTCTCTCTCTGTCTCTCGCTCTCTCTTCCGATTTCGGCGCAAGGAAATAATGGCAATGGCCGAATGGTGGGATAAAGGATGGACGCCGCTAAGATAGAAGCAAATACTGAGAGACACACAGAGAGAGGGAGAGAGGGAGAGAGGGGGTCGGTGCTATTGTACATCCAGTGACAGAGCCGCCAGGGCAAGAAGGGCGATTCAAAAGAGGTAATTACAGGCGATGGATTTTACAGACACAACTTTAGCGCCTTTGACTGATTGTCTGCGCCTCAAAACCCCGACACAACATTCCTCCCGCCTCGGTTCAAAAACACCTTCAAGTTCGGGAAATCCCCAAAACAAGGCTTTTCCCACTGAAACCGTATCAGGAAAAAAAATCAATATGATCTGGATGATCACACCCCGCTTTTTGATCAAACACTTTTCTCTGTCACGCCGCCTCACATCAATCGCGCACAATAATGAGGGCACAAAAAATGTTTTTATATCAGTTATTTTTTTTGGTGGGTGGGGGGTTGCAATGTGAAATTCGTTTTAAAAATAATATATTCAGATCATCTGCAAATTGTGGCAAGTGAGATGCCGTAGTTTTTTTTTACTGGCAAGACTTGTTTCAATGAGTAAGTCAGGGGAAACCCTAATGCAACTGAATTGCTTGTACCTCACAGAGGAAGGAAGGGAGACTGGTATTTAATGAACTACAAACCGACTGAAATGGTGCATATTCTCTCTGTGCTCAAACTATATTCAAAGATCGATTTTAGCAACAGTTCTACCACCTACCATCCACTACCACTCCCCCATCCACACGCACACACACACACACTCACACACACACACACACACATTTTACGCGGAGTCCTCTTCACGCCTCACATTGCTTTGAACCCGCTAGGATTCATTTTTCCAATGGGTAATGTTACATCTTTCAAATCATTTTCTTAGACTGGTGGGTGGGGGGCGGTGGTGTGGGGGTGGGGACGGGCGGGGGTGGGGGGGATTCTTCGTACCAGTTAAATCAAATTGACCAAATCCCTGGCTCGTTCTCCGCGTTTAAACGTGAACCCACAGACAGCAATTAGCCGGCTTGTTTACACCCTTATCTGTACAAATAATCCAAAGATATCTGGTCAGACTACATGTTTTTCTTCATCATTGTCACCTGAAAGAGTATGAAACTAAGACTAGACACAAGTTCCATCATCAATTGGCATTTACAGTACTGGAGCTGCTTTTGGGGGGGATGTGTGTGTGTGTGTGTGGGGGGGGGGGGGGGTTATAGCAATTTCTAACCTATACAAAGATAACTATTATTTACCCCAAATATCAACGTATTTTCGATGCAAATAATGCACTGAGCCTTGAGATCTTAAGCAATGCTAATATGACACCATTTTCCCCCCTCAAATTATTTCCCGTTAGGTTTACTTGCATTTCTCAAACAGAAAATTCCTCTTTTTTTCGTTTGCTGAGTGAGCATCAGCGGTTGTACGCAGAACAAATGAAGGTTGGAGAGATTGTATGAGTCAATAACTTGGGTCTCTGGTTTTATAAAAGACAGCCTTCGAAGCAAACAGTGCGCATTCCTCAAAAAAAAACGCCATTCCTACTTTGAACCTAACATTTCAAGCAAACCATTTCTATCAATTGCTTCTCTCCCTCTATAGTTTCTTTTTTTCAGGCGAAATGCAGACGCCTCAAGTCATTATCCCCAAACCAAGATTAGATATATTCTACCCAGCGCAGGGATTGCTGACGGGGGTTTGAACACAGCACAGTATAAAAAGGAAGGTCACATTCGACTGGAATCAAACGTCCCCGGGTTCTATTCACAACAATATAGGATAAGGCTTAACCCACAGAAATGAGCAGTGCAGAAGCAGATTTTAACCTATTAATTGTGCCACTGATTCAATGGCGTTTCTAACTTTCATACATAGAAACCAATACCTTTCGATTTAAATGCTCGTTGTGAATATCATTCAATATCATTTCAGTTTACACTGGTAAGAGTTATACGTATATAATATTATATATATGTGTGTGTCCTTACCGCCTGTATCTTCTGTATTCTTTCCCTGCATCACACTTACCGCTCTGTTTCTGTTTGTTTCACACTCCTTTCTCGTCCCAGTCTATTTTTCTGCTTCTCTCTCTCTGTTTATTATTTGTCTCGCCCAGTGTGCTTCTGCAAACAGTCTGATTGGAATCGAGGTCTCTCTCTCTCACACACACACTATCTATCCATCTCTCTGTTTCTCTGTCTGTTTGTCTGTCTGTCTGCTAGTCTGCCTGTCTCGCCGTCTCTCTCCTGTCTTTCTCGCTAGCTTCTCTTTCTCTCGCGTTCATGTGCACAGTGTCTGATATTCAACTAATATACAAAATTCAAACATAATCTATCCAATCGCACAGTCCTAAACGCACATAACTTACTCCACACAATAAAATACCATCTTATTGGGGAACAACATCCTTGCAAAGCGACAATTGTATATTTTCATAGGTGCATTTAATTCTTGAAATTCCTCCTTGACGTGGATCAGCTTTTGATGTTTACTTTTTTAAAAAAAAACTTTTGTCTGAAGTTGAAGTTTTAAGGGCAGAGTCGTTTCATTTCAGTTTGCGCTGGTAGGAGTTAAACCTACATTTGTGTAGATTTTCTCAGAGTTTAAAAGAAATTCATTTTTTAAAAGAAAATTAAGTTCCTAACAGCGCAAACACACTTTAGTTAAAAATTGAAAGCGATTGTTCATTATTATCTTTGACTTCTTTGAAAAAACATATTAACGTACAATTAACACAAAACTCGCTAACTGCACCTAATCAGCCCGAATGCATCTGATCACAGTGCGCCGTTCCATTTATAAATACAATATAAAACAATTTATCTTTTTTAACGAAAGTAAATGTTATTAATAATAATAGCAGCAGACACTTATTTCCATAACCTTCATAACTTGAGTGAATTAATGTGCATTGAAAACAGGTCTCTCTCTCTAAATAAATAAAACATTTTCAGGAGATTAAACACAAACAGGGGCAACAGTTTAGAGAAGAGATACAGTTCACAAATTCATCCAAATGATTCTGACACTTTTCTGAACACACTAGTTGGTGTCCATTTAACTGTGCTCACCCATTTTCCATTAAGATTCGTCAAATTGACTTCCGCCTCTTTATCTTAGCTTTTCAGCGGGATTGGAAAATGCATATGTATTTATTTTTTAAAAAAATTAAAAATGCATATACACATATACTTGCCATCTGGTATTTTTTTGGAGCATGGAAGCATTTAAAATTGGATGGAAACACTCGTCCTAGAGAAGATTTGACTAGAAAGACCCGCAAATAACTTAGTCAATCGCATCTCCAATGCCGCGGTCAAGACACTGTTTGGAATCGGGGGATAGATAATACTTGCCCTTGATGAAAACGAACTGACGTAATTAAGGCAGTTTCTTGTTGTCGAGTTTAAACCCGATCCCAACAACATGAAACTACCTAAACCACACATCAGTTGGACAAAACAGGCGCGAAATCCGGCAATGGTCCTATTTGAAACCTCGATTTTTTTTTTCTGTTCTGTGCTTTGTTTTCCTGAATAAAATCCCACTTTCGCGTTGCCCTTCAACTTAACTGAACGAAAACTCTTTGCTTTAAGGAAAGCACCAGCTGAACATCCTTTTTTTTAAAAACTTAAAATATCTTTTGAAAACCGCGTGCGTCGAAAGGGAAAAGGGGAGGTAGGGAGAGGGAGAGAGAGAAAAGGGCAAGATTGAACGAAAAATGCATTCTGTGGTTTGATAGAATCATCTGGACCGCGAGAACGAAGGGAAGTGAGGGAGGGGAGAATTTGGGTTAGCAAAAAAAAAGGAAAGTTTGGATTCGCTAAGAAAAATATAAACTGCACTTGTTCAACACAAGATATAGAATTTGCATTGAATCCAAATAACAATGTATTATCCAGCTCCCACGTAGAACTAAATATAATTATACACGTTTATCTATGTGTGCATCTATACATGGTTTTACGTGTGTAAAAAAACATGTACATTGATGTGCTTTCAAATTGTCTTGAGGATTAAATTATATAAAAAANGTTCTTACCTTTCTAATTCCCAGTACATCCTGGTTTAATCTAGTCTCTGCGGTGCCTGCTGATGATGTTCGCCCCAGTAAAGGAGGAATCTTGTCTTAATCTGGGTGTCGAATCCATACACTGGTAGTGCCTCTCACTTCTTCCTTCCTCTCTCCTCCAGTCACCTTTAAATGCATCTTTATGCTGCGCGCATTATATTTGAAGATCATAAAATCCACCTCCAGTCCTCACTACAACTGTCCTGACATTACTGCTTTATGACCTTGACTGATTGTGGTCACCTGTATAATATTTAAATCAACGTTACAGGCGCTGGGTAATATTAAAGCGCCCAGATTCTTCCCTCCCCCTCCCTCCCTCCTGAAAAATCTGGAGGAATGTTCCATCACCACAGACAGAGTCAAAGTGATTAAAAATTCTAAACCCCCCGAAATAAACACATCGATTTATTCAGATCTGTGAAGCACGACACTACATGCATAAGACACCACACGCGCACACACACACACACACACACATACTCACACACGCACGCACACACACAATATATATATATATATATTTAAAAAAAACATTTATCATTTACTGCCAGCTTGCTTCGTTTCTAGATATGACGAGCACTATCTTCCTACCATTTCATTAAGTCTTAAATTCCACTGCAGATGTCAGATATAGTGAAGACATTGTCTGGTGGCAGGAATCGGCGTTCTCTGTCAGACATTCACATCACACAGCTGTGCTCAACCAACTAGGCATTAAAATTAAAAGTTGTCCCTGTGTTTAAACTACATTTACATTATCATTTTTTTTGAGAGTGGGGGGAGGTGGGGTGGGGGAGAGTTCAAAACCTCGATTCTCTCTTTTTCTAAAACTTAAATACCAACGTTAGTCCATTTTCAACACATTTTAGCAAGTCATGTTTTGTCTTATAAAGATAATATTTCAACGTTGTACATTTTTGTGCTAGTTAATAATTTAAACATTTACTAGGATGGATGAAATAACACACAACGCGATCGGTCCACATGCCTATTTTTTGTTACAATGAACACACTATCCAATAACGATAGATAGATAGAAGGTGGCATTGAATGTGACATTCTCTGTAAAACAGTCTTTGGGCTCTTCGGATTTCCCCTGTTTTCACCCACAGAGAATTTAATTATATTCATGAAATGGTAAAATTGGTACTCAGTTCTCGGATCCGGTTCTCCCTACTCATTTTCTTCAGCTTCATTCTACGGTTTTGGAACCAGATCTTAACTTGTCTGTCGGTGAGGTTGATGCTCTTACTGATCTCAAGGCGGCGCTCGCGAGTCAAGTACATATTGAAGAGAAATTCTTTTTCTAATTCCAGTGTTTGGTGTTTGGTGTAAGGACAACGCTTCTTTCTTCCGCTCTTAGCTGTCAGCCAGCTTCCTGCTGCATTTTCTCTCTTGGTTTCCTCTGTAGAGAATAACGTTTTACACTTCAGACACAACCTCTATCTGCCCGGCAAGGCTCTCCCAGCTTATGAGCCTGGACTGTATTGCTCAATGGAGCCTAAAATTCTCGATTCTCATCCCTATTGTAACCTCTTTTATGGTTAAAAAAATAGTTTCATTACATGTAATGTTGCATTTTCACGTATGAGTCACTCTAAGTGATACCAATCAGTCAACTTGTTTTGTATTGGTTTCTTGGCTCCTCCAAAACCACTCTCCTTATTGCCGCCTTGACACTTATTTATCTGTCCGTATTTTTCGTTACAAATCGATAAGTTCAATTGTTTTTTCACACATAATGCCACATAGAACGTGTAGACATCTTAACCAATTCAGCCCAATTAATATATATAATATATACATGCACACACGTATATACGTGTGTATACATATACACGTATTTGCATTAATGGAAAATATTCTAAGGTTAAGGTCAAATATTCAGTTGAAATCGCAGAATGTAAGTTAATCGTAATCTTGCGATATTTACATTGCAAAGGACATTTTTAGTCTAAAGATGTGTATTTATCCACCTATTTGAGAGGGGGTGAGGAGGAAGATAAGAGTGAGTGATTAAAGCTAACAACACGCGGAGAATTTATAAAATCTCATGAAGGAGGAATACAATAGAAATGATTAGGTGTCATAACTTTGCAATTACTATGCAGAGGCCGTGAAAGACGTTATAACGGATTGGGTTTTCTTGCACACAGACACACAGTCTTTTTCCTCAGTTGTGTGAAACGGAAAATTCTAGTCACGGCCGAGCGCATTGGAACGGATTCCCCGCCAGAAAAGACAAGAATTTGTCAATATCTAAAATGTTTAATTTGCTTGCAGAAAACGCTTCAATCTTTTCGGTTCGAGGGGTGCCTTATTCAGGGTTAGCGACCGCCGCAGTGGTCTGCAAACGGTATACTATAATTCTATGACAATCACAACAATAATAATAATATCCGCGTTTTCCTCGCAGTTTTTTAAAATTATTTTTGGAACATTGAGATTATAGAAAACAACGGAAATAGTTATCCTACAACCAGTGTCCCTTTCATTCCCAACCGACTATTCTGTACATAAACACAATGCAGATTTCTATGGGAATGTTATGTACTATTTCTATACTTGACCTGAAATGTTGAACTTAACCGCACACGATCCTCTCTTTCCTCTGAAGCATTTTAAAATGTATTTTGTATTATTTTCAATAGCTTTTAATATCCCGCTAACTACAGAACTGGCCCTCGCCTTTGCAATGTATATTATAGAATGGTTCACATTTTAGTGAGTGGTGCTTTTGAGAGATGTGCATCCGATTACTGATTGTTTTTATTCTATTCTATTCTATTGTTTTTAACGAATTTCCCCACTATGCCACAAAGACAGCGAGTAACACGTTACAGGCGAATCCGATTTAACGTGTATTCTATTCTCCAATAACTTTGTTAAAATGTTACAAATTAAAAATGCCCATTTTTTTTTGAAAAAACAGTTTACTATAAAATGTATATCCGCTTTGTTTGTCGCTTGATATGCAAAAAAGGGTTATTTCCCCCAATTTATTGCATTTTAACAAACGAAATCTACATTGCATGTTTTTGTAATTAACGCCACTCCCTTCCTCTCTCTTATTTAACATACGGTGCTTTTATTAGTTAGGTAGGGGTTGAACATTTGCATTTACGAACGTTTACAGAACCGCGTTGGGTTCTATTTACGAGTAAATAGCGTCGGTAAAAGAAAGAACATGTTTAATTGACTTGCATTAGGTAAGTTATTCCTTCAGTTCTTACAATGTAAAAATATTTTGCGATAATAATAATAATCCTTGCGTTTGATTTTACAACTACAGAGCCAGAATGTGCTGATTTTCTCTAACTCGCGCTCAGTGCTTAAAAGTCAGATTTCATGCTACATGTTTATTCAATTGCAGAGGAGTTTATCATAACAACTTAAATATTGATTTCGTTTTTTCAAAAAAGAAAGAAAACAGTACGTTAGGTCGACTTGATCGCTGTTAAAAATGTGAACTTGATTCTGTCTTAGTCCCGGCGTTTCCCTGGTGACGTAACGAATATTTTTAGATTGCATTTTACATTTTGAGGGTTATTTGAGACGAGGAGAGAAAGAGAAAAAAAGAAGAAATAATAGGGACCTGGGTTTCTACAGAACCTACAGTGTCGAACCGTCTGTAAAGAGCTTTACGGTGATTGTTGTCAAGTGTAGTGACTGTTTTTCTTGCTTACTCTTACCTTTGAATTCAGTGTCCGAGTTTTCTGAGCTCAAATCCTGCTGTTTAGAGGCTTCAGTGACTGTTTCTGTCTCTTTGGAGGGTGTAACCCGACTAGAATCTTCTCTGTTTAACTCTTTTCTGGCAGCAACATAATTGTTCTTAGCGCTACTCGCATTTAGAGTTTTCTCACCCCCGTCACCGCCGTCCTTTTTGTTTCCGGGGCTTTTGATAAAACTCTCTGTCACGCTTGTCGGAGGTTGTTGAATCTTGTCGATCTGTTGCAGATTCGGCGCCGAATTAAAAGCGGAGTCGAATTCAGCTGTGGTGCTGCAGTCGGGAGATTTGCCCACTGAGTAACCTTGACTCACACGGAAATATCCGGGCACGGGGACTTCATTTTCGGTTGGGCAAGTTTCTGGCGTTAGCCCCGGGTACAGTGCACCGTCCCCGGTCGTTTTGCCTCGTTTCTCCGAACCGTAAATACAGCAGATGTTCTCTTCTTTCACCGTGGTCGGGAAAGAACAGGAAGGTAGAGTCCTGGCAACAGGTTGTTCGATCCTATAGGATTTGGGATGCTCGCCCCATCCGTCCAGTTGAGATAGGTAAGGGTAGTTGGTCAGAGCCAGATTTGAAGGATTAACCTCATCCCGTTTGGACAGAGCAGGAATTAATCCACAGTTTCGCACCCCACAGCCAAACTCGGCTCCTGCCTGCATGTACATCCCAGGATTGGAGCTGAAATTCTCACCTCTGCAAACCGCGGCCAACGGGTCCATCAGAAAGGTGTTGGCGGCCACATTGTTGGGGCATGACATTTTCAAAGGGGATTTGGAGGAAGATTACAAGCGCTATAGGGCTGACATCTTTTTTTTTAGGAAAAAAAATATAAGCAACATAATTATGGATGGATTTGGCAGGCCACGTGATCAGCAGACCAATGAAATTTGAAAATGGCCTTGATGCTTCGAACTTTGGTGACGTCACACGGGTCAAGTTGTCTGGCGGTGGGAGTCGGCGATGGAGCAACAGCGACACCTAGCCGTGAACGGCGAGGCTGCACCCCCAGGGCGAATCCCACTCCCAGGCCGGCCCATGGCTTGCTGTGGTGTATTCCAAGGGACTCCAAGGGGGCCAAAAAAAAAACCCAGCGGTAAAGTATTTCTCAAAATTCAAAAGCAACATTTGGATATTTAACCATAAATATGTATTATATGTGACGTTTAAGACATATAGAGACGAAACCTCTGTGAACAGAATGGCGAAAATAATTAGAATTCGGGGGATTTGAACTTGCAAGAATGTGTTGAGCACATTTTTTTTTAAAAAATTTGTAAAATGTGTCTCGGTTTGTGTTGACGGAGCATCCACGTGAAACACGGAATTGAGACACTTTCCTTTGTTTAAGAAAAAAGCGAAGTTCGCTTAATTGAAAACACCCGTTTTCGTTTGCCGAACAAGCGGTATTTTAGTGAACAGATTATTTCAAGTAAATTCGTAGCAATTTAGTAGAGATGAGAGCATTGTTTTTTGAATTTCATCTCAAATTTGCAAGAAATTATTCACCGTAATATTTTCTAAGACAAATAGGGAGAAAAATAAAATAGAAAGAGAACGTTTGTTTAAACAATCCTATCGAATTGTAGGTTTGTTGGGTGCGTCGAAGCGGGGAAGTGTTTTGGGCGAAGAATATATTTAAATAGCATAAAAAAGGGGAAATTTGTGTCGGAACACGTATCACACGGAAACGTGTAACGATAATGTTAATTGCACCCCAATCAAACAAGCGCCTCCATATATTATTTGATCTATGTTGTGCTGGGAACAAAACGATTCCCTTAAAGAGTGAGATGCTCTCGGGTAAACACGCGAAATGTCCCAGATTTTTAAAATGTGCACTTCGTTCCCTTTTTTTCTTTGAAAAACTGAATTCGCCCCGAACCAGTAAATAACCAATTAGAATCAACGTCTCGCAATAAGCTTCTCGCAATCTTAATATAAGCAATTCAAAAAACGCGACTCTTATTTTCACGACTTTGCTTTGCATGTTTCCGTTTGCAAATTGCGATGGGTTCGTATTTTGTATTAGTTTTATACCGTAAGTGCATTGCTAATGTGCTGCAGCGGTTTCATCCAATACCCCCAGTGACTGAACACAAGAGGCCGATCACCAATTTCACACAACTCAAGATCGTCTGTAGTGAAACAGGAACAAAAAACAACAAATGTTCTTCACGTGTATTTCTATAAATACAAATAATGTGGTTAATTTTGAACACGTTGTCGGGGAATCACAGCTCGGTTCAGACGGCCAAAACAGAAACATTTGTTTTAGTGTCTTCCCGCATTTATTCGCAATAAACATTGAATTAAATGGTCTTCGTATGTTTGAGGTGCAGGAAGGCCTATAATTTCTTTGTTGTAAAACTAATAAATGCAAATGCAAACGGAAAGAAAAACACTTCATAAAATAAACCGGCAAAGAATTCAGGGTAGAGTATTTTTAACGTTTTGCCTCAAGGTCAAGATTTTGGTACAGACTTTGAAATAGACTTTGGCTCTGTATGTGTGTCTGCGTCTGTGTGTGTATTCCTGGCGCCAACTCCCAGAACTTTCCTTCTGAAATCTCTCTCAGCAACAAAGAATACTTTAAATTGAGACACGAGGCACAGACAGGGAATTAAAAAGTTGCGCCTTTTGAAGCGAAACCAAATGGATTGCTATTTCTAGAATAAATAGAGTATTTGATAACCTTGGTAGTTCTGGTGTTTTTTTNAGCAAAAGATACGCTAATTGTATTCGTGTGGGATTTATTTTAAAACGAGACCCAGAAAGGTTGGCTTTGTGCCCAGTTGAAAGAATTTGTATCAAATTTCACTCAATTTAAACTGAATAGATTTCCTTTTTTCCCCTCCTCCGCATATCAAAACATGCATTAATTAACGAGAAATATTCAAAGTGATGGTTTTCATTCAAACAAATTAATATATGTAATATATACAATATATACGTGAGTGTTGGAGGAGGGTTCCAATCTGAATTAAGTGTGGAAAAGAATATAGGTCAGGGATATTATGAGATTTTTTCGATGCTCAACCTTACTCATACTATCGCAGCGATATGCATACATCAGCGGCGCGTGTGTTTGTATCTGTGTATATGTTGATTATGCATATAATAATTTATGTATGCTTCAGACACATTCCGAATGTGTCTCTGTATATGCGCATCTATGCACAAATGTGCATATATATTATCTATGTACATACATAAATGTATATAAATATATATGTACAGGGTGATCAAAAAGTCGTGACACTATTACAATGTCTAATAAGTCTTAAAGAAACGACGATACATTTTTTTNAGAGAATATGGTAGATGCCGCGACTTTTTGGTCAGCCTGTATATATAGTGTGCCTGTGCATGTGTGCGTGTGTTTGTCTATGTGTGCGCGTGTATACGTGTATATGTATACACATGTCAAAGCTTTCATTTGTACCAGAATGCCCAAATGTGCATATGTACCGTGAACATATATGTGTCTATGTGTGGGTATACTTGGGGGTGTATGTGTCTGAATTTGTGTGTGTGTGCTTTCGAGGTGAGAGGAGATACATGTGGGGTTGTGTATCCGTGTGTGTGTGTGTGTGCCAGTAGATATGTGTGTGTGTATGTGTGCCTGTGGATGTGTGTGTGTGTGTCTGGCTATGTGGGTGTGTGCTTGTGAAAGATTTAATTTGTACCAGAAAATAACAGCATCTAATTTCCGTTAGAGTGTCTGTAAGTTTTTTTTCTCTTTCTTGTGAAACGCCCTCCACCTGTTTTGCAGCATTTGGATTTCCGGCGGGAGCAGATTTCCAGCGAGCCCAGGAGCAAAGAGGTCATTAGCTGACTAATTCTGAATATTGAAAATTAAACTGAAATTGATAGACGTGACCTCCGGGGGGAGGAAAGAAAGAGGCAGCAACTTGAAAAGTAAATAGGATGAATTATTTGTTTTTCTTGTTGCTGTTGGTCTTAAAGTTTGTTCTTAAAAAAGTCAGTTCAAATAAATATAATTTATAAATAAATATAAATAGTATCAAATGAACAATAACTGAAGAGTTGAGTCAATATATTGAACACGAGCTAAACTTGGATCTTGATGAAAACTAACTAAACCGTTATAATTATATACACAGCTGACATTGGGAATGCATTTGGATGTTTTCACCGATTCAGGTACAATTTTGAACCCAATTTAAGAAAGCTTACATTTTGGGATAAAGCTTCAATTCTAAAGAGAGTTTCCCGTTTGTTTGGATGTGTCCTGTACAGTAGCCATTATCTCGCATTCTCACGCAATTAATTTTAGATGCAGAGGGTATTAGAACGTATAAGAAAAGTTCGGTTGCATTTCACTCGCAGCTGATTTAAGGCCCATAATCTCTTTTCTTTTAACAACTCGTAACTGTAACCGACAGTCATGGAAACTGGATAGTGGCGATAGTGTTCTGCATCGGGACACTAAATGGCTGAGTAAACAGAGAATTGCCCAAGTGCTTCTGTAACTCTCTCGCTATCTGGTGTGTGCACATATCTGCCCATGTACGCCATTATACATGTGTAAATCCACCCAATTGTACTGTATCCGAATGTCCACTTTTTATCCCAGTGCAACGAAGGTGGGTAGATTTTTGTTAGGTGATGGTATCAAGGGATATGAAGCAAGGGCGGGTAATTTGAGTTGAGGTATAGATTAACCTTGATCTTATGGGAATGGTGGAACAGGCTCGAGGGGCTGAATGGCCTATTCCTGTTCCTATGTTTGTATGATATGGATACAGTTTCACCCACAACATATGCAGTAAATTCACTTTACAGTATCGTCTGTGAAGCCTTTTGAGACACCTTAAAGATGTGAAAGGTGCGATGTCAAATGCAAGCATTATTATTATGGATGCCTCCATCTACCTAACTGCCCTAGTTAATTTTCTATCTGTCCATCCAGCCATCACCTCGCTGCCTCATATTCAGGTTTGCAATGGCACACCATTTTTTTGTTTCTAATATTATTTTCTATCCCACATAGGCAACAAGAGTTGATTCAGCAGCGAAATTAGACTGGAATTTGGGAACATGAGCCGCCCTTTCGATATTCAGATGGCCCCCAGCTTGTAGCATCTTTTTGAACTGAAACCAAATTTGCCTCTTGGGTGACTCGGCAAGCCTCCAGTACTTTCATTTAATGGTTAGTATTTAGAAAGCGTTTTAAACACATTTAAATGGCTGGTTATAGCGATGCGGCCCAGCAGGTCACTTCCCAAAGCATTATACATCCGTTACATTAGCATGCGGAACTGAGTTACATTGATATTACTCGCAGTAGTAATTAGAGTATATTTACCGGGCTTCTTCTCCCCGACGGGGTGAGGTGGGAGGAGGAAGAAATCGGGGGTTGGGGATGGGGGGGGGGGGGGGGGGGGAGAGGGGGCAGGACATTATCTTCACGACTGGCCTCTTTAATGAGTTTTACCATTGAAAATGGCGGAGAATGTTGGCCGTGACATTCTCCCTGTTCGCTTTTTTAGTGCTGGAGAACAGGGAATGAGTAGCGACAGTATGCAATGGCCCGTGTTTAGCTTTTGCCGATGATTGCTGGGTTAGGCACAGTTGGAGGTCCATTATACAGTACTTTAGTGCGAAATAATTGTTCTAAACGTAATGGCTGGAAGCAGGATATCTTATTTAATTAAAGCTCACAGTTTAAACTATCTCCCGGCTCCCAGAACGCTTATATCATCGCTACTTTTAACACCAACATCACAACTGAAGCTAAATAACTAAACACGAAGCGGAGCAGAAGCTGCAGTGATCAATCTATCAATCTCTGCAAATAGTGTCACCCCCAAAAAAATTCACATGATGTCAGTCACCTGAGGTTGAGAGGTAGCTGGTATCAATTAACCATTTACTTTCTTAAAGGATAATTTAATATGTTATTCCACGCATCCCTCCCTCACTGTTCCCCTTCCACTTATTTACACATTTCAGAGACATTAGGGCTCATGTGCAAAATAGGCCCAAGCCCTGCTTTTATTGAGGAAAGACCCGCCAAATGTATATAGCCCACTCATTCGCTGGCCTCACTCTCCCGGTAGCCTGTCTGGTTTAATCATTACGTTTAAACCGTGTCTTTTCTCAGCGGCTTCTACATTACGACGGAAGTAATTTTGATTTATCGCCAAATACATCAGATTACAATAACTGGCAGTAAAAACAAAGCTTATTCCACCACTTGCTACATTTAACCATCGCTGCACCCGCAGAACTCTTGGGACCAGATTATAAGAACCGCGTCGCTTTAGCTAAAAACTCGGTGAATATTGTGGCGACGGGAAAGAGAAATGAACAGGGAGAAAATGGGCTAAAGAAAAGCGCGTATTAAGTGGAATGGCAGTCGAACTATACATTTAAAAAAGCGTGGCTTTAACACAAACCTAAAAATGTCCAGACTCAAAGGTATATTATTTTAAGCGTTGACCCACCAGCGAACCGCCGAGAAAATACCTTCCATCATATTTTATTAAAATGTCTTCAAAACGTGTGTTGGAACCCGGTGACTCTCGGCCATTGGCGGAGACAAAGCAAAATAAAGCGTTGAAAACGGGAATTAATTAAACAACTATTTTAACATTTGTTTATTCTCCTCTTGAAGGTTGGATCTCACATGTAAAGGAAGCGTTTGACGAAGAGGCGAGTTTCTTTAACATATAATAAACACAGAATACATTAAGACATCCGCTCAGTCGGTTTACAAATGGATTTTAAACTGAACTGGGAGCGGAGTTTGTCGCGATGTTTTCCTTCACCCGAAAATAAACTACATTTTTCATGAATTTTGGGAAAATCGGCTTGGATTTACGATAAACTGCCACTATAAATCGATCGCATGTATCATAAACGCTTTTTTTTTATTTTCAACTTTACAAATGTCTTACAATATTAGCTAAATCTTGTTTTTTGGTGGCCTATTTTTTAATATAAAAATGTAGAACAAAATATAGAAATGTGCTATTATTTTACAGCAAATTATTCCTTGTTTTTATTCCATTTAGTTTTTTTTTGATAAAGCAATGATTATTTTCTTCGCTGAGAAACCAAAGGAAGGGTGAAAGGACAGCGGTGGAAGAGGTATCGATTCGAAAGAAATAAATAATCGAGAAATTCGTCAACCACAGGAAAGCGATAGACAATTCAGACCCAACTAATATTACTTTGAAAATACATATTTAATCAGGACTATTATACGACTCCAACAAATCTCTATATAGACACCACATCGAGTGTTGATATATAATGTATACATATGTACACTTATACATACATAGAGATACGCACATTAATATGATACACAATATATAAATGCATGCATATTTGTAAAGACGAAGCGTACACATATGTATGTAAAACACAGGGCGAGAACCCTCACACATATGTGCGTATGCAGTATGTATATCATATCATTGCATGTCTGTGTATCTTCCCGCACACAAACACTAAGATATACATCTGTATCTTTTTCTGATGCTTTTTTAAAAAAAATTAAGCCTTCATACACTGCCAGTTTTTATTTAACTGTAAGACTTTTCCACGATTCTACTTTTATTTTGTCTCTAACACACGCTTAACAAAGAACAATGCCCGATAAGTAGCACTGACTAGTTTAAATACCTCACGTTAAATTAGCGTTGTCTTATGTCTCCATTTATAAAGTTTCTCCTCCACCGATTTTATTTCCTGCCAGGCGCTATTTGTTCTAATCGTGGGAGAACAACATGGTTTGTGTTACATGTAATAAGAGAAGCAGCAAACTCAAAACTCGACATTCAGAAATCTCTCGCCACACTAATCGGACAGAGAAATGCAGATTTAGGCTTCGAGCAATTGTCTTAAACAAACAATAAATTTACCCTCTCGTTTCAACAATTCGATGCAAAATGATCCTTTTAGTTTTAATCCTATTTTGTACACCACGTTCTGGTATTTGCACAGAATATAAAACAAACTAGAAGGTTGGTTGCGTGGATGCAAATGGAGAATGGTGGCCGCTGTGTTGTTGACTTTATCCAACGCGTTTTTCAGGCTGAAATAAACCGATAGGTTTAATAAACCGCCTTGAACTTTACTTAACTTTACTTTGGTTGTCTTCTTTTGAAACTTTATCGAAACTGATACTAAGTGGAGCGAAGCCAAGAACAGTTTTCTGTTTTGTTTTTCACACACACACACACCTCCCCCCCCCCCCCCCCCCCCCCCCCCCCCACCACACACACACACGCACACCCACACACACAGACTAGGATTAGATAAAGTTATCGCTGAAAGAAACGAAGGGGACTCATCTGATCACTTAAACTTGGAAACGTTCCAACTTTTATAATTTATCCTCGGAAATTTGCAGGCAGTAAGCTCCTTATAACTTTAGTTTTTCTTTAAAAAAATCTATTTGTTGTTTCTAATCGAACTTTAACTCATAAGTTTCGCTCTGAATGCAAAAACACGCGCACACACCAACACACACGCACAGACAGAAGTCACAGGGGAATAGAGACTGGGGACGGTTGTCTAATTAATCTTCAGTCTTGACCCGCTGCTGGAACCGAGAACTCGCCAAGTCCATTTGCCAATGCCATTGTCGTTATCCTGTGGCATTCCTGCTCCAGATAATCGCATTCCAGACTCCAGACAAACATCCCGGCCCCGATGGTAACACGTCCCGCTCCTTCTCTGCCTCCCCCCCCCCACCCTTCCTTCCCTCCAAAAAAACAACAAAGAACAAAGAGGGGGAAAACAGATAAACAAACCCAAAGCTTTGTTGCTCCGTATTTAGTGAAAGTGCATTGAGAGGACTCGGCCGCACTATCCGCTGCTTATGATTATTTCATCACAGCGCTCTGTGTCTATTCCACACTTTATGATAGCTACGTCACTAGGGTGTCAGTGGCGTGTTTGACAGATTTCTCTCTCTCCCTCTCTGTCTGTCTGTCTTGTCTGTCTCTCATACAATGTCTCCTTCGACCTCTCTCCCGGTGCCGAGGGTCTCTCTCTTTCTTTCTGTGCTATTACCCTCTCCCCCTCCTTCTCTGTGTCCGCCTCTCTTCTTTCTTACTGAGTTAAATTCTGTTTACATTGCTCTCTTTCTCTCGCTCGTTGGGAATTGGTTTCCACATTCTAAATATTAACGCATTGATAAATGTGTCTGGAAATATGACAAGCAAATGATGAAGTTTGTTTGAGAAACAATTTAAGAGATTTTCTGTACGTCTATATATGAGTGTGTTTGTGTGTGTGTCTGTATGTTCACTTGTGTGCTTGTTTGTATGTGTATGCCTGTATTTCTGTGTGCGTGAACATATGTGTAGGTGTGTTTGTGTATAACTATTTGTGTATATATGTATATGGTGGATGTCTGGTTATGTGCAAATATATGTCCATGTGAGCATATATGTGTGTATATGAGTTGTATGTGTAGCTGCGCTTGTGTGTGAATATGTTTGTTTGTACGTATGTATGTATGTATGTATGTATGCATGTATGTATGTATGTATGTATGTACGTACGTACGTACGTACGTACGTACGTATGTATGTATGTATGTATGTATGTATGTATGTATGTATGTATGTATGTATGTATGTATGTGATGTATGTGATGTATGTATGTATGTATGTATGTATGTATGTGTGTGTGTGTATGTATGTATGTATGCATGTCTGGCTATGTGCAATATCATGTCCATGTGTGTGTATGTGAGGTGTGTCTTTGTGAGCATATGATGTGTGCATATAGCGTGTATATAATGTGTGTATATGATGTGTGTATATAGTCTGTGTATATAGCATGCGTGTATAATGCATACTGTATGCGCAAAGGGTGTATATGGTCGCTTCTGTGCGCTTGTATTCGTTGTTGGCTGGAGGTGTCACCAGACAGCTACCCCCCTCCACCCACCCCCCCCCCCACCCCCACTCCCCCCCTCCCCCCCCCCCCCCCCCCCCCCCCCCACACACACACACACCACCACCACCACACACACACACACCGTATTTGAAGCAGTCAGACTAATAGACTAATCCCCTATAGCCGAGAAAGGAGCTTCACAACGGGATTCGGAGGGCAAACAAACCGACTCCTCACTCTCAGTTCAGAACGACCCGGCTCGGAACGTCACGTGTCAGCGATCAATGAAAGTACACTCCCGTTTAAAGACAGTCTCTGGTCCAGTCGAGTATTAAGATTTTAAAAGTCCAATAAATACATTTTACAAGACAGGTTAAAGACTCCCAAACCTCGTAGACCGTCCGCAGTTGATTTTAAAAGTTAAATATAATAAACACCAGTTGCTCAATAATATTTGATATAAAATTTACACGTGGCTGGCCTCGCTTTAGTTTCCAGGGGGAGGCGAGGATAAAGGCGCAAGGCCCAAGTGATAGCACTTTATTACAAAAAGGTTAAAGGCTATGACCTTGACTTCAATGAAGTTCAAAGCCGGTATACATTTACCGATTTGTACGGAATTGTCATTTGCTTTTTTTTATTAGGGCTCCAATCCCGTCCTATAAAATGAAAACGTATTCTTCCCCCATCTCATGTGGGGTACTGGTTCTTATTCCAAATTGATCTCCATCGCAAACCCTTGTTAAAAAAAATCTCAGCCTTGCCTTATCCCCCGCCCGCCCCCCAACCCCATCCTCCCCACTACCACATACACACATGGACACAAAACCTACCCCATTAGCCAATTCTCGAACTACTTTATAAAAGTCCTGTAAACTTCCACGTGCTCCATAAATGTGACTTTTACACATTTCATTTAGGGCAGAGCTTTGAACTAGCCCTGTACCCCACCCCCTCCCCCCCTTGCCTACTTGCGACTCAACAGAACTAAGTAGTAAAGCTTTTTTTTCCTTAAAAAAAACTAGGTATTGAGAGGAGTCTGTCTTATTTGTTTACTGTTTACAGCGGAAGTCTAACTCTGTGACCAGACGATGCAATTAGGAAAAATTAAGCTCTTTAGTGCAGCCTCCTTTATGATGTTGTCTAGACTGAACACGTTTTCTCAGCTCAACAATGGCTGTCACGGGGCATTAACTGGAGGCATGAACAGATCAAAATTACCTTGTTCCAATACCTTCAGCACACACACACACAAAATGCAACCTACATACGTTGTAATGAGGATGGCGGATAAATATTTCTAGAGCACACTGGCTTCCCCCTTCTCCTTAAACACCCCTGGGCCTCAAATGCTATGCGATAGCCTCTTACGGCCATCAGCGAGGCAAAATAAAGAATTGTGAACAACATCTGAGGCTTCGTAAAGTCCTGAGTATCAGGTTTTCTGGTCCAACAACTGGTCGCGAAAGCAAAAAAGGCAACACTGAAACCACAAGTCTCACTAAGCAACTGACAGAAATGCAATCTCTGCTCTGCATTAATTTAATCAAATGCTCCCACATTATAACATAGATTTCTCTTTTCGCCAGATTGCTTGTCCCCCACCCCCACACCCCGCCTTCCATTAGATAACGTTTCTTGTTTGCAAATGAATAAAACAGAAGCCAATTTGAAGTCATTTTGCTGAGGGTATATACCAGTTTGACGGAAGCATCGCCTAACACGATTTCACCCAAATCGTTCTTTTTTTTAAAAAAAGCTTCAAAGTCTTCAACTTACAACGGTTGCAAATTGCATTTTTTTTAAAGAAAAAGAAGATAAAAAACAGTGATCATTTTACAACATCCCTCGCTGTAGCCTTGGCCCGAGTTCCTCTCTTTTTACACACCCACTCCCACACACACACACACACACACATTGAGAGTTTAAAAACTATACAAAAGTATCGAATCTCTTTCAGAAACAGAGTCTGGCATATTAAAATCTCAATATCCGATACCTCCATCAGGCAAGTAAGATCCATCCAGGGTCCCTATTGTAAGATGATTAAGTCACACAAATAACCTTTTAAATTAAATATTCCTCAAATTAAGCAATTTTCGAGCATTTTTATTTGTAAATATAATGAAACGTAAAAGTTCACAGTGGAAGGCAAATATGAAGTACTTCCCATTACACAGGGCAAATGCAGTTTCCCTCTGTGCAATTTTTTTTCTGATATTGTAACCCTAAAATAAGTTAAACAGATTTACATTTCCGGAAAACGTTGACAAAAAAGAAAAGTCGAGGCAACAAGCTAGAAAAAAAAATTCTGTCGATTATTTTTAAATGCCCATTTCTAGACACGTTGCTTTGTAAAGTAACTACCCTTATGACTCGGAGTCCTATCGAATTGCTTTATACATTTACATTCCAAAGATTTCGCTCTCAGGGTGGATAATAATATGAACCATATTTGTGTCTAATTATTATATAGGGACGTCAGAATAGAATATCAAATACTGTAATAATGTACACGAGTTTTTTTTAAACATTGTGAATATAATAAGTAGATACTAAATATCAAAGTATTTCACATATCCACACGGATCAATGTTAAATATTTTTTAAAAAAAACACACAAGCCGGGGGAGAACAGTTCAAGCTTTCTCTGTTCATGGAAAAAAAAAGAAATATTGGTTAGTTAGAAATGTATCTGGAAATCTGATACACAGCCCTCGTTCGAAAGCAAAACACATCAGTAATGTTCTTTTTTGACGCTATTTTTGTTTTAAAATCAATGATCTTTTTTTAAAAAAAATGATTAAGCTTCACAACAAAGGATTCCCCGAGAAATACTGCAATCGATCCCTGTTCAGTTTCTTTTCCTTCATCCTCCTGTTCTGAAACCAGATTTTGACTTGTCGATCAGTGAGGTTGAGCATCCGAGACAACTGAAGGCGTTTCTCTTTGTTTATGTAAACGTTGAAGAAAAATTCCCTTTCAAGCTCTCTGATCTGGAATTTGGTGTATGGACACCTCTTTTTCCGTGTGCGTGGCCCGCCTAAATAAAGAGAGGTTAAGAATTTTTTTTAAAAAATCGGAACTACCACTTTGTCCACTTTCTTCAGACGTAAAACATACAAACACACACAGCTATTTTAAATTAAAAAAAAGACACGTCATTAATACTTGATGCATTCTTTTTAGTAACAACCATGTGGTACACATTCATTCATTCCCAGTTTCTTTTTTTTGTTGGGGGGGGGGGGGCTCACTAAATTTCTAAAGCATTGTAGAAGGGATTTTCTGCCGATTTTTAAACCGTATCTTCAAGCAGATTTAAAGGGAAATGGCATGCACCGCCAAACAAGCGGAGGGCAACCTCCAGCTTGTGTTCTGCTCAATTGATTTTTACTCCTTGCTACCATAAGGGAGGGAAAAATCCCTTTAAAAACGTTCCTGCAACTTTATGATCAAAGATAGTACAATGCACTCTTTAAATTTCACAGACTCTTAGAAAATGTGCCTGGGTATAATGCTCTTTTTTTCAAAGCACTTTCCCATCGTAAAAATTCTTCGCATTGGAAGAGAGGACTTTGTAGGTTATAATAAAATCCTTTCAATGCTTATAAAACTTCACATAAAATTTGACCGACAAAACACCGGGCTGGTTGGGTTAACCTTTCATTTACAGCTCTACCTACTCGAGTTGCTAGTCTTTCCTTCGGCTCTGTTGCCGGAAGAAGCAGCCGAGATGGTGTTTTCGTCCCCCGTCGTTCTCTCCTCGTCTGTGCCGGATGACAATGCACTTGGCTGGGCCATAGACTCCAGCTTGCGGTCGCCCTTCTGAACGCAGTTCTCGGCCGTAGCCTGGCTCTCAGCCCCGTTGCAGTAACTGGTCTCGAAAAATCGGTCGAAACCTTGAGGTAAGACGCTACTTTTGCCTACATTGCCATAGAAGGCGGAGGGTGCGTGGTTGGAGCTTGGATGGTGATTGTAGATGCTTTCATTTTTCATTAGCAACTCTGTCATGGTCGAAGGCGGAATGCAATCTCTATGCATCAAGTCTTCAGCCGAATAGCAAGACGTGTAATTGGTTCTATGATGCCACTTACTCGAAGGGTCTAGCCCGTAGTCCCTGTAAGATACATCTCGAACGGGTTGAACCTGAGATAAATTTGTGGAATATGGATACGTTATTTGCCGAGAAGTGGCCTGTGGTAAAAACGTTGACATAGCGGTAAACTCGGGCACATAGTAAGTACAACTCGGGAGGTACATGTTAGCACCGCAGCTGCCTCGATCGGCAAATTCGGCTGTCCTTTCCTTCCGCGTTTGGGAGCAGAAGTTTCCCAGGTTCATAGAGTTAAACATCTCTCTTCTTTTCCCTGCTCTAGATGTTTTGGATGCGATCAGCAGAGGGGAAAAATTTGGGAAGGCTAGATGACGCGCTATCCGTCTTAGTCGGTCCTAAGCACGTGATCTGAAGTAGATATTGTCATATATCAATTGCAAAGCACTTAGAAGTGGAGGAGTGGTTCAGTTAGGTAAGATGTTGGGGTTCAAACGATTGGTTTCAACCGCAGGAACATTAGGAAAATCAATTGCATTTTTTTCAAGAAAACTTTTTTCCAATATATATTTTTCGAACCCTATGCACTTTTTAAAAAAAAAGAAAAGTAAAACAATCTCCGGGTTTCCTTTCCCTTTCAGAGGTTTCCAATATTTATAGGGGGGTGGGGGGTGGGGGGGGGATATTTTTTTCCAACTAGGATGCAAAAATATTTTTTTTAATGGAGTGAATCGCTGGTTTTATAAATCGCAGTCTGGCATCTTCGCTGGTCGAAAATATTTTTTAAAAGGTTAAATAAAACAAATCTAGCAAAAACAGTAATTACATGGTCAATATATGTCTGTATATGAATGGAGTTAAGTTCGTTTACGAGTCAATACTCAATAAATATTCATAAACTTTGCTCGATGTTTGTTAAATATTTATTCTACAGAGAACAGAATTGGATTTTTAAATGCTTTGGAACGCAGTTCAATAAATAAATGTGTAACAAAACTTCAGTGAGTGATCAATAATTTTTCTAAAAATATTTTATGTTGAGAGAACAGCAATATTACTCGCATAGCACTTTTTAATAATCAGTAAAGTCACTGGATGTATCTGTTTCGTTTTGTTTTCAGATACCAGGACGAAATTTCAATTATCATAGATTTCTAAATGAACTCGGGAATCCAGCTCACATGGTGCTTTAAAAGTTTAACGGATTCAAATGGAACATAATAATGCCACGCTTTGTGTGTGAGTGTGTGTGCGTGTGCGTATTTTTCCTCCTCCAACTGGAGAAAATATTTCAAGTAATTTGAGCTCATGATCTATGAAAAAAAATCACAACGAATTAAACCTCGGCTAAATTCACAAGATCATATCGGGACGTTTTATAACGCGAATGAATGCACGAAATGGTCTGTGTATGTATATATTAAAACTTATCTGAAAGTCAGAGAAACAATATATTTATTGACGGCCGCGCTACTAAATCACCCCGACTGGAATACAGGAGCTCGCGGCTCTGTTGACTACATTTAATGCATCTGCAATGTGCAAGTATAACGTGAAAAGAGATTGGACAGTGAAGTATGTTATTATTGTAGGGTTCCAGCCCAGCCCACTGCAGAAAGCATTGGATGTTATTGAGATAGAGCTGGAATGTCGTTTGGCCTCAGAACCTGTATGCATTGAAAATAAAAAAAATGTATGGATTTCACTGCTAGACCACTGAAACCGCTTTCTAAATAAACTGGAATGGTGGATATAGATTTTGTGTAAGTGTCTGATTTTATGGATCGAGAGCCCAATATATATCCCCGAGTGGAAGATACGATTTTGCACCAACTGAGGGGAAGAGCCCAAATGATGTGCCTTTTGTTGGAGTTCAAATGAATTGTTTTTTCATCCCAACTGAACTTGTGCTTTGTGTGGTTTATGTTCCAATCTATTCCACTATTTACTGCTTTCACAAAAACACATTAAACACGTTTTATACACTATAACCCAAACCAGTCAACGTTATTTTATTTTCCTTGTGTCTTCAATATCTGGTTATTATTAAAGAAACAACAGAAAAGGAGTTTAAAGAATAGATATTTTATTTTCCATGTGTAAAAATTTTATATGTAGTAAACATTCCATTTACCCTCCCCCCAACAAACCCCATAAACATTGTTCAGTTAAATTAAACAATCGTGTTTAAATACAGTATTTCAAAATATCACGAGAAGAAAGTCTTGAGTTTTCAAATCGTTCTGAAAAAAGATGAAGCGTTGCTTGAATTGCACGAAAAAATAAAAATGAATAGAATTCAAATGGCGAGATTTATACAGGATGGTTCGAATCGCTGGAGGCGAGTTATTCCAAAGCATCGGTAAATGATGCAATGAACACGTTTGTCATAATGTTTTGTTACAGTAAAGTGAAGTAATCTCTCGGCTACACGTTGCAGAATTATTTTGTACATTGAGATATTCATATGCGTAGGCGGGATTGAAATTTCAGTTTGGTTTGGACATTCTTAAGCATGGTGATGGGTTTCCGCATGTGTCAGTCACCCGGCTGACCAATATATATATATATATAAATATATAATTAGTAGGTTAAAACGTATTTTTCATCCATCCTTAAATCGAAAGACGGGACCTGACTTCGTCATCTATGTAAACACAAATGGAACGTGTATCAGATTAAACAGAGCAATGCGATGAGAATATATATATATATATATATATATATATACAGACAGAGAGAAAGAGAGATTGGTGTTTCAACACTGCGGGACAGGCCAAGTCCACGGGAAAGGCGGGCAAAACTTTCACAAAATTTAGGCGCATTTTCTCCTCTTCCCCTGAAGAATAATTTACCTTGTTATTTGTGACGAGAGAGGTTAGAGCATCTGGGCACCGAACTAGATTCTCCATTTCTTCCCCCATCCCTCCTCCCTTTACAACCTACCCCCCACCTCAACCTCAAAAATATGAATAAAAGTTGCTGCAAGGCGGGAATGGGCATTTACGGCGCCTGGATTACATTTTTGAGTGGGGTTCAGTCTATGAAAGGTCGCGCCGCTACATTCCTGCTAGCAAGTACAAAGAGAGAGGGAGAGGACAGCTGGGGGGGAAGTCTAAACCCTTGAATTTGACCGTTCCGACTACCATAAAACGCTGAATGAGACCTACAAAGTTACAATTCTTTTGTTCCCTTCGCGGGTTGGAGGGAAAAAAACAAACCAGGCAAAACACAGAGATACCTAGGTGGCAATCACAAACGGAAGCCGACATTCTCGCATTAAACCACTTATTTGTAAGTCCTAAACCGTACACCCCAGCCCCCACCTCACCCCGCCCCACCCCCCCCCCCCACCCCCTCTCTCTCTCTCTCTCTCCCATCGAGCAAAATCACATCACTTTTTAATTTTTAATTTGTGTATGGTTTTTTTTCGAGAAACAAAAGAGAGTTCCTAACTGAGCATTGACCGAATCTCGCTCTTGGCTGGTGAAATCAATTGGTTTCCTTTTGTGACACGAAGAAATTATACCGTTCTGCGTAACACGTTTAAAACCTCAATTAAATAAGGCAGGCATCAAATAATTCGGGGTTTTGTTTGGTTTAGAAGGGAAATGTTTGGCAATTAGTATTCTGTAAAATGACATATACAGGATTGTGGCCTAACTATGGGTTTAAATCCGACTGCGCGCTGCGTGTGTGTCTGTGTGTGTGTATATGGGTGAGAGAGAGACTATGCATATCTCAATGTGTGTGTGGCTGTCTGACTGCATCCATGCCTGTGTGCATGGGAACTATTGATTGCTTTGCAAAATTTAACCCCACTCCCAAATGATTGTGGAGATAAGATTGTTTTTGTCTTTCGGGGGGGTGTTGGAGGCGAAAATAGGTGTAACTTTGTGAATTTCTGGTGAGTCTGCAGTGATATTAACAAGTATGTGCTGGAGAGGTATGATATAAATTACTGATCATTCATTGAGTCAAGCCTCGAAGTGGTTTATTACTGTGTCTGTCTGTTGTATCTAAGCAAGGCCCCCTCTCTCTTTGTACTATTGGCTTTATAATGCGCTAAATTGTCCCAAAACACAGTCTGACTGCTTATATGAGAGGGCACTGGAAGCCGAATTGGCTCAAATACCAAAATAGTAACCGAATTAAAATGTTTTTTTTCCCGAAATAAAATAAAAGGGCGTTTTAGATATTGAGAATATTTGTCCCAAATAAAAATCAATAAATTAATGTCTGCCTCTCTATCAAACTTGAGGTGGGCGCGAAGTGCAGGAAACCTAGCTTTCTCCTTCCATGATGCACTTATTTTTTTTGCGAGGCGAACTTGGTACCAAGTTCAAATTCATTTTAAATGGAACAAGACAAGGAGAGTGAAGCTAATTCCATTCAAGCCGAGAATACTTCAAAGCACAATAATTAGATCTGAACCACAGACGCTTAGCTACTAGAGGGATAATTGTTTTTTTTAGATAAAAAGAAAATAAAACATCGAAACAATTTTCCAAAAACGTACATAAATATATGTATTATTACTTTAAATACCGCAGGTCAACATTTTGGATTGAAACTGGTGCCATTTTGAATAATATAGGCGACACTGTGTTGTGTGTGAATTTAGTCCAGGTTTCATAGGAATGTTGAATTGGTCATTTTAGTTCACACGCCAACAAACAGACAAATGATGAAGTTTATAGCCCAGGTACCTATTAAAATATTAAATAAATGTTATCTCTGTGGATTTCATTTTTTTTCTTCGCCCAATTTTTTTTTACTCTTATCTTACTGTCAGGGAAAGGCAATGTGAATTTTACAAGCTAACTGTTGAATAAAATAGACATACATCAACGCCAGAGCTACTGAGCTGGAGGAGGAGAGGGAAAAAAAAACTGCTGCGTTTTGCTCCTGTTAAAATGTTTATTTCCTGGTAAATTCGGCTCGAGGATGATTATAAACATCCAAGCGATGTTGGCGTGTGCAGTTTTTCCGATGGTATCCTCTCTCTCAGTGGGCCCCAGCAAACGGAAAGTGTTAATATCTCGCCTGGTGTAGAGTTATGTATTGCTGGATTGAGAAACCATGCCAGGGGACATTGACCATTGAACGAAAGAACATTACAGTGAAATAAATTAGTGTAGAACCTCGCCTCTAGTTTAAGGGGTGAAATCTCACATGTACTTATTGGGGCAGGTGTTAGCGACAAACTACAATACTCATCACCCACAATAAACAAACCATGGTAAGTGAACCGTACCCAACCTTCTTTTTCAATTGGGATTTACGTTTCTTTTTTTTTGGGGGGGGGGGGTGTTGTTGTTTGGGGGGTGGGGGGTGTGGGGGCTCGATTAATATCGTTGGATCATCTGAATCCGTGAACGTAAAATTCAACCGAATTTCCTCTGTCGGAAGCGGCGGTTCCGTTATTTGCGGGAGGGAATATTGTTACCATACCCTGTCAGCAAAACAACAAAGCACACACACGCACATACGCACAGAACTTTATCAAACATATATTTCTGTTTTTGGAAATGGAATAGGGTGGTTTGAGGCCGTCTAAGATCCTCACGTTATGGTTTGGTTCACATCCGCTGTGTGCGTTTTGGGGTTAATACAATGACCGATATTTGAAAGGCTTAATTTTTGCTTCTTGGAAAAAACATCACTCTCTTTTGTTTTTGCTCTTACAACTAACTCTCTCTGCCCGTTTGACGTCAAGAACGAACTTCCCCCCACCACCACCCCCCACCCCCCTCCACGGTTGTCACTCTGCGAGGCCACAAGAAGCCAGGAAAAGTACAGGGGCAGACTAACGGAAAATAATGTCTATCTCTACATAAATCGCATATACCCACAGACAACTAAAACCGCATGTATATATACACACACACAGCAAGCCAGACACGTCCACACGAAAAACAGACACAAACACACATGTGCATCTCAAGCGCTTGTGCAATATACATTTCAATACAAACAAAACCACACAAATATACACACACACACACAAAGAAAACCAGGCACAGAGACACAGGCACACACACACACATACACACACGTATATATATGCACTCATACGTGCACACACGTACACAAAATCAAATACACACTTATGTTCCCACAAAACAAGGCAGATACACACACTCACAACCACACGTTCACACACATTGGCCGATCCATACAAACTGCACACTCTCACTCATGAAATCCTGCACATATATATTTATACATTCTCAAAACACACACACTTACACACATACAACAAAACGTACACTGACAGAAATTAATTCTTTAAGCCATATTCAACGCCACTTTAAAAATAAACTCTTCTCGCACCCAAAAATAAAACCATTTCACGAGAAATACAGAATAAAAATAAATGCACGTGCTATTTTTCATTGACTGGAACCTCGAATTTATATTGGGTTATTTGGCTTAAAGTGGAAGGAAAACGGTTTACACCTTACCTTCCTGAAATGCATATGATCTGAAACTGCACATAAGCAAACGCTTAGCCTGGCGTGTGAGGGTTCACACACAAACGGCACCATTGAGTTGTCCTCGGTCCTCCCATTGTGTTGTTTTCTGACATTATTGAGGCGGGTTGCATTTTTCTGTTAAATATACACAATGTATTCTACTCGCGCTTTCCCAAAACCTTCTGCAGAAAGGTCAAAGCTTCCCATGGTGTAATAGCTGACAATATTGTGCTGCAAAAAAAAAGTTCTGCTTCACAAACTGTATCCCAGAGCCACGTGCTAATATTCCACTGTTAAATTCAACTTTAGTTTCTTTCACCGAATCTATTCGCAACATTGGTCGAAGTCGCGATAGATATCGTTACAATTCAAATTAAATAATGCGCAGTAAAGCGCAATACACTTCAGAGTTAACGTATCAGTTACGCAATAAGCTGTGTAGCTGTGTAAAATTAAAACCTTTATAAATATATATATCCTATATATACACACACACACACGGACATGGTTTCGTACTCAGCAGATAGAAATATATTGTCAAATTTAGTCCATGCTGACTAAAATTATATCCAATATGCAACTTATGCAAAGCAATTCGAATCGATCTCATTCACATGAATCTGATTATTTGAGATTATGTAAATATTTGTTTTAAGTATACGCTGTTTTATTTGAGTCTTTATTTGGAAAATCAGTTGTTATATTCGGACAGATACATAAACAGATAGATAGTCAGACACATACAAACATGCAAACATGCAAACATACAAACATACATACATGCATACATACCACGCGTATATACATAGATTCCATTTTGCACAGATATAAGATTGATATATAAATCAGATATATTCATCTGTCAGTATACATGATATCTAATTCAAATGTACCAGACAGAGGTAAACTAGAAATCAGATTGTTTTGAGAGGTTAAAGCTGTTGGAACATAGATAGCTCAACGCGAAAGATGAAGATTGCATGAACCAGATGTACTTATACCATTATATTATTGTTAATTATACATTTCTCTACAACTGACACGTTATCACACACCATAACTCGCGATTGTGTGTGTCACAATAGTATTCAAATGCACCCTTGCAATGTTGTACTTTCTAAATTAATTGACTTGGCTCGTACTAGGCAATATAAAACCGCTAGCATCTATTCTTTCACGGTTCCCATTCTTCGTGAGTTATTGGCTAATAACCTCAAGTTTATAAGATGCAACTTTTTTTAATCCGTCAATTAATGTGAGTGGAGGGGGGCGGGGTGGGTGGGTGGGGGAGAGTGTCATTTTTAAAGGGGCCGCGAGGACTGACTGAGACCAGTCCATGCTTTCAGCTTCGTTTAGCCGAAAAGTCTCAGTTCCGTTCCTAGTAGCCATTTTTGATTAGACGGTAGATTCTAGGATTGTTTTCGTTTCTTATTGCGCTAACCACGTATCTGATCCGCGCTTCCACTGTTAAAACACATTTCTTTGTTTTTGTGGGCTTTTTTCCTTTGGAAAAAGTCCATTTAAATTCGTGAGCAGGATGCCAGAGTGCGTTCTGCATTTTGCGGAGGCAATTCGATATTAGCATGCAGCGTCAGCGAAGCCTTAAGCTATTTCGAGCCATGAAATAAACGCCGTTTAATCAAAATTTACTGATGCTAAACGTGCGACTGTGTTTGTTTCAGAGAGTAAAATTAGTTCAAAAGAGTGCGCAAAATGACCCCTTCGGTTTCCTTACCAAATCACTTCTTTATTTTCTATTTGAATCTGGTTGCGAAAAGAAAAATAAACAAACCCGCGTCCAAACTGAAAGTTTTCCTTATTAAAAAAAAAGATTAATTTCCTTTCCCCGGGATTGATCAGACAGCGGCCTGTAAATGCAAGACCCGGCAAGTGTTTGAAGGTTCTCTCTCACACCTTCTTATTCTCCCGCCACCCGACTCTTTGAGGTCTTTTGAGGGCGCAGCGTTGACAATAACATTTGTCAAACGCTCTCGGCTCTCTCAAGATGCTCAGTGTGTGCGGGTAGCCCCGTATCCGCGGACAGAGGTAATTTTTTTTTATTCTTTATCAATTAATTCTTCGATCCATAAGGTATCTTCTGTTGGCGCAGGTAATTTTAACGTGTGTGCTTATGAAAACCAATAGTGGGGGAGGGGGATATCTTGAAAATCAATTAAAAGTTGTTGTGAAAATTGGAAAGACAATGAAAGCGATAGCCAATGGCCTATAAGGGACCATCTTAACTTGACCTTAACTTTGTTGTGACTTGTCCCGCCCACTCCAGACGCTCATGGGGAATAGATGGTTAACCATAGGATATATCCCAGCGTGAATGGCGCATAACAAGTTTCCCTCCAAATTGCCATATTGCATCTCCTTTCTGTTTTTTTATTTTCTTCTGGAAACTTCGGCAAACATAATTTCTGTCGAGCTCTGTCACATATAATTATCATGCATTTGCAAACCAAAAAAACTGGGGTAGGGGTTTGACTTCTGTGGCGTTACTGGATCAAATATCAGACATGTTTTTAAGCAATGGATATGTACGGTCCAATGGTCCAATGGGCCACATTTCAGACTCTGAGAAACACAAATTAATTAATACAACTATCTAACACATATAATAAGGTGCGACTCTGGGCTATTTAGTGACGCTCTGCTATCCACTGTTTCTTTCGTGTTCTCTCTCTCGCTCTCTCTCTCAACGTATCATGGTAGTAAAAGTGGATGCAAAATAAGAACCCTAATTAACTTTAGATTAATTGTAGCTTCAATTCATGCATATTTTATATATAAGAGGCACCAGGCCAGCCTCAACCGAAAAGGACATGGTTCCTTGTGAGGTTAATAATAATAATAATAATAATAATAATAATTGCATTTCTTATAGCTCCTTATCACATCTTCGAGTCTCAAAATGCTTCACATAATGTACTGTAAAATGAATTGTGCATTTTGTGGGCGAAGCGTACACAATTTTGTTTCTAAGATTTCAGTAGAAGTGGAATGCAAAATAGGAACCATAATTAACTTTGGATTAATTGCAGCTTCAATTTACACATATTTAATAGATAAGACAGATTAAGAAGAAACGAGGCATTCCACCCACCATCACCCCAAATCGTTCATTCTACAGCACTCCTCAAAAGTCGAAAGGATCAAGGAGAAATTACAACTATTGTTTGAGTTAACATAGACCGCAGTGATACTAACAGCAGAAATGTGGGCATTTCTTAATGACAGAAAGGCTGATTGAAGGCAATGCACATTGCAGGAGAATTTCACCATGCTGGCAGTTTTTTTTAGAAAAAAATAATCTGTTATTCATTTCAGTTTGGAAAAATTACTGGAGCCAAAATAGAATTCGATTTAATAATCATCTAAGCACTTTCCGAGCAATAGTTGGTGGTGTGTGTGGGGAGGGGGAGAGAGGGGGTGGATTTGGTTTCTTGTCAGTATTCGGTCTGTACCAATGTTTCTCTCACCTAATAAAACGTCTCGCTTTGAACATGAGTTTGGCAGAGGACCGCATAGGAGAAAGAACAGTTGCGTGTATATGTGTGGGTTTTGTATGTCTGTGTGCGCGTGTCTGTCTGCCTTATGCGTTTGTATGTGTGTGCGTGTGTGTGTGTTTTATAAAAATTAAAAAAAGGGAACGATTGCAGCCCATTTCTGCACATATCGGTACCGATATTAAAACGTCAGTCGCGTTCTCTATCAACTTTCAACATAATGGTGTCTGTCTTTAACTCCAAACCCTGACATAGCGACTCGTGATTAGTGTCTCGTTAGTGTTTGCAACACAAAGAAAGTAAGAAGCATACTCCAATCACTCCAGCATTCAACTCCCGGTCTGTTGTTAAAAATACAAACAAAAAAGATGCATTATCCCATCACAAGGAGGCAAAAAAATACGAATTAAAGAACTCGGTGTAAACGTATGACATTGGGACATAAGAAAGCCAAACTCACCAAATACACGTCGTTTCCTTGTAAAGCTAGACTTTGTTCTTGTCAATCTTACTTTGTAACCCATTTAATTAGAGATTAAACACACCAGGACATGATAAATATAACATAACTACTAATCTTGTTTTGTGGGTTCGCTGTCCTTTCTGACATCAAATCGCTAACGCTGCACGCTAACTATTTTAGTGAGAGTTTAGAGAGAGCTGTAGAGATTAGGCTGCCATTGGGACACGACCCCCTCAGTGTGCAAGAGTATCACTATTTTCTTTTTTAAGCCTGTGTACAAATGCATGTTTTACTGTGCATTATACTGGTTCGCCCACACAACCGCTTCCATTGTGGTTAGATCTGATGACCTTATTAAATGTTTACTACCATTAACTGTGTTTTTATATTTGTAAAAAAAAGGAATAAAATGCAGTCTATAATTTCTAAATATTCGTGAAGTTGATTTGGGGAAAGAGTGGTTGACTGGGTGATCGGCTTATTCTCAGTTTGGTTTGGATACTCTTAGGAACGGTTATGGGTTTCCGCCTGTGTCAGACTCCCGTATGTGCAGCACCCACCCACCGCCACTCCCCCCCCACCCCACCCCCACCCCCACCCCCCATCCCACCACCACCCTCAAAAAAATGCACTTTCATTTAAAAGCGAGATACTAACCTATAACCGCGTTAAGAACTAGAAATTGCTATTCGACAACCATACTTATTAATTTCATATTAAATTCATTACGTTTAAATTTTGTTTACGAGCTTCATATCAAATGTAAGAATTATTATTATTAATAGATTAGATTGATGACTTTCTTTGATTTTTTTTTGCCAAAGCCCTGAAAAAGAAACTAGTCTGATTTCATTGAGAGTGATATTGTGCCTGAAGTTGAGCGGATTCAGCCAATAGAGAAAACACACAGCCATTGAAATCTAGCGTTCAGTTTCATAGCTCGTTTCAAACTACAGATGGACTATTTTTAACATTTTATCCACAGCAAATATCTCAGTTGATTTTACCAGCTGCTGCTTTAAAGAGAAGTGCCGAGTTTAAATGAATAAAAGATGATAAAATAACAACTCACATGCAAGCTCCAGCAGCTGGTATATTATTCTAAATTGTGTCAAATCCAAAATGTCACTGAAAATAAACACGCAATATCTTTCGAAGAGTGAAAAAAAGACTGAGAGAGGAAAAAAGGAATTGCAGTACTTGAATTATAAGATATTAAATACATATATTTAAATTGCTTTACAAACAATCACGCGGAGACGTACCAAGAATATATCTGTTCTGATTTAGCAAAGTTATATTCGTTCAGTGTAGGGTAAACCCAAGAGAAAGAGTTGGGTGTTTTTTTTTTTGGATAACCCGCTGTCCTGAAGGTCAATCATTGAACTTGTACCACACAATCAGCCGGTCGCTGTTTGCAAATCCCAGTGTGCTCTGCGTAAACAGCCCCCTCTCTCCCTCTCCTAAAACTAGTTAGGAATCCTGTGTACAGTCCAGCGCCGGAAACGCACTGAGAATAGAAGAGAGCGCAAGGCTGAGACTGTGGACTAGATCAGGCCGGACACTAGGTCAAGTCTAACTGAACCACTCGGCGCCCCATTCCTCCTCAACAGTTCCAAATAAAAAACAGGCGTCACAAGAGGGGAAAAATGCTGAAGGATACCTCGCTACATTTGTTATATTTTTTTTGTGGCGGTACATGTACTGAATTAGGAGATTTATGCAGATGGAAGTTATCAAATCTTGCAAAACGTTGCGGGTTTGTAAGGTACTCCACGCCGATATTGAGTTAAAGTTGTTACTGGTATATATATTTATATATATATATATATATAATGGGTTTACCTAGTAAAATCAGCTCCATAAACTTAAAAATTAACAAGCGAACGGGAGATTCGAGAACCCGCTCTTATTTGCACGTTGGACCAATTAAAAACATTTACAAGAGATATTTTTTGCTTTGCGCATCCTCAAACGTCGGAGCGGTATTTACTCAAAAGGCCCAGGAACCAACAATCCAATTCCAGCGGACTTTTTTTCTGGCGGAGAAATTAAGAGTCACTTAATCTCCAGCAATCAGTGTTTGCACAGTAAAACAAAAACGCCTCACGTTGCGAGAAAAAAACATTTTGTAAACATCCAAGCGGATTAAAGCGTGGGAAAAAAAATCATTTGCTTAACTTGGTGCCAGATTATTAATGCTGCTGCCACAAACGCTTGATTTATATGAGAGAATTCTGATTATTCAAAAACTAGAATTATTTAAAGATTAAAAAAAAACAAATTTTCCACAGCATCTGGAAAGTCTCTCTTTTTGAGCGATGGTTAATCTTCAAGTCTGAAAAAGCTATTGTTGCTAAACTACTGGGCTATCAACTGTTTGCTGTTTGTACTGTTCTTCACCATAAGCTATTGTAATTGCAAACTTTCTAGTATTTCTGTTAGTTAGCATGTTCAGCAAATCAATATCGGCTACTTGGGTTCCCATCCACTCTACACACCAAAACTGGTCTACAGCCCACAAAACTGATTATTTACACTATTCCCCCCCCTTCCCACACCCCCCCACACCCCCCAACCCCCCCCCCCCCCCCCCCCCCCCCCTCCCCTTAGTGCATCTCACTCTGCAAACTGCATACGTTATTTCATCATTCTAAGCACTAGGAATTAAATGCACCGTACAAATCACTGGAAGATGGTATATGATAGGAATTCAAAAATACTTTGTTAACCGAAAATATGATATGATATTATTATAAATCAAAATGGAGTATTGCACTTGACAATAATCAACGAATTTCTGTTCGTTGGTAAACACCAAGACACTTTTTTTTCACATTCACAAGCAATGAATACAAACTCAAAGTTCTCCCTGAAAATGGATTCCTTTCAACTCAATCTGCCAAATAGTGACAAAGCACCAGGAATTTTACTAAAAATCCAAACCTATTGATTTGGCAATACAGGTCCCGCAAATTTCGTTTCACTATCGCTTGTTTTTAAACTGATGTATACTGACCTTCGCTTTAAATATTCTCAGATCAATTGTTACCCAGTTGATTGTGGGAGATGTAAATGGCTGAATTCCTATGGTTATCTTTCTGACCTTACAGGCTTCAGTACACTAACACTGAACAAATAATGGGCAAACTGTGATCCCACCTGGAATTAACCCCACGTTTTACAATAAAGTTGAAGTTAATAGAAATCCTATTTCAACCATCCAACTGGGAGTTTGATAGTATTTTTGAGAACGTTAGAGAGATAAAGAGATAGACAGATCAAGATGGCTAGATAAAGACACAAATATAGATAGACGGTCAATTCCTTCACAATTCAAATCAAATAGTATACAGTGTACAAAACAGAGTCAATATAGGAGTCACATATTAAACTGTGTTGCTGTGTAAAACGATAACATTTATATATAAACAAACATAGTTTCACAGTCAGCAGATGTTATTGTATTTTCAAATTAGCACATGTTGGTTAATTAGATAAAATATATACATATTTAACCCAGTTCAAATGTATTAATTTAATAATGAGACATTTATATATGCAGTATATATGAAATATGAAGTGTTTATATTTCAATCTGAAGAAAATTCAACAATATTATTAGGACAGACAGACAGACAGCCAGACAGACAGACAGACAGACAGACAGACAGACAGATAGATAGATAGATAGATAGATAGATAGATAGATAGATAGATAGATAGATAGATAGATAGATAGAATACTCATAGAAAAATAATAATATTTCTATGCAAAAAATACTCGTTATATGACTTGACTCTATCCGCACTAATAGGCATTCAACGTGCAAAAAACAAAATGTATTTTAGATGAAAAGACTGATTAATTCAGACATAACATGACTTCCAAAGCAATCACTTGCTTCGGAAAAGGGAGCTTTGACAAAGATAATAACACTCAAATATATTGTTTATCACTTGAGCAATCCGAGTTCTCCTAATGTTTGTTTCACAGCTAGATCACACATGCGTAGCACGAATACTCCTTGAAATATGCCGGAACAATTTTGAAGACCACTCGGAAATAAATGGGACTTTCTGACAAGACATTTTTTTATATCAGGATTTTACTTTATTGTCAGAAAACGTACACAAATAACATTAATTTATTTTAAACGTGTTAAAATTTACAAGACATTTCTTCCCCTAAATACTGATGGCGGACTCTTGGACATTGTGTCGTCAATCGCATGAGATTTTTACACAGGTAATATTTGCAGGTGAATCTCACAATAAAGCCTACAAACTAACAATATATGATATTAACAGCGCCTATACAGAAGACCAGAGCTGAAATCGATCAAGCCAAGACACATCCAGCGTATATAAGACAAACTATACATGGAAGAACAATCGTACATTATGATTCACAACTTGCTTTGGAGGAAAAAAAACTTTGCATATGTTCCCTTTCAGTTAATAATTCCAGTAATATCGGTAACAGCAACTGGATATATCTGCTGAGAGTCTCTCTCCCCCATTCCCCCACCCCGCCTTCTCTCTCGCTTTCACTCTTCCCCCCTCTCTCTCTTTCTCCCTCTCTTTCCCTCCCTCTCCTTGGGGGATGGCGGAATTTAGCGACAGATGCACTTGAACTGGTCTACAACCGACTCAAGTTCACACAGGGAGCCCACTTAATAGTACAACTCAAAGAAATCACCCCTCCACCCCCCCACCACTTGCTTCCCCCAACCCCCCACCCCTCCCCTCCTCACCCACCCACCCCCCCGCCCCACCCCCCGCGCGCGAAAGAAATATTCTAATACATTTCAATACCATAAAAGTGTAAACCTTGATGCTGTTTATTAAGTTACCATTTCATAAGAGTGAATCTTTGTTTATTCAACCTTTCCAGGACAGAATGTGTTTCGTTTCACACGTTCCCTCCAACCGCGTGGAGCTCACAATCGTATACGTACCAGTCGGTTACATTTTATTTTTGAGATGAATTTTCATATATATATATATCAAAAAATGGCGTTCAACCCAATGATGACACAATGTAAAATAGGCTTTTTTTTATACATAAAAGAAAAATTGACGAGTTTCACAGGAACAGATGGCGATCGTAACATGTTGTCTTTGTCTGTTAACCGAACAGTGATTTTGTTTTTGGGGGGGAGGATGGGGTGGTGGGGTTGGGGTAAAGAGAGGAAAGGAGCATATAGCCCGTAGTATGAAGATTTGTGGATTGAATATATATATATTGTAGAGTCTGTCTGCTACCCTCAGATACAGTCACCTGAGCACTTTGTGGGTTGGTCGTTGAACGGCAAAAGGCCTTATAATGTATTACTCCCATATCCAACAGAGGTTGTCTTAGAAACATAGGAACAGCAGTAGGCCATTCAGCCCCTCAATCGTTCTAAAAGAACTTACACTGCTATACTGCTTAGCGTAAGATAATCACAACTATACATTAATATATGTCGAAAGATAGAACCCGTGGCTATCTATTACTGTCCTTTAAGTTGTGCAGGCATAGCCGTGTACAGAAAATATACATAGGTACATGCACCAAAGAGCTCTATACTGTGCAAATATGGGACATAATTGAACACAGCATTCACTTTTTGCAGCTCATTTTGCAAAGTCTCCAACACAGTACAGTACTGAAAAAACAGCATTTAAATAATTTTGCGGTTAAAGATTCAGTTTTTTCACCATTACTTGGCGTTCAATGAATGAATGAATGAATGAATGAATGAACGGCCCCTGTGGAATTAATGCGAAGTTTTTGTATAAAACGGATTTTTTTTCTTCGGTGACTGGTCCTGAAATACTCAACCTATGATATCGATTACTCCTGACAAATCGATTTATCGAGCTAGTTTATTATTACCTTCTAACTTTCCTTTGCATCGTCTTTTCATGTGTTTTTAAAATTAATTCTTCGTATCACTTCAGTATATAAAAGACATTCAGGAAGAACACAGGTGGATACAAAACAAACAGAGTTATTTCTGTCCATTACACCCCACTAGGTTGTGTTTGTTGCCTAATTTGATTAACTGAAGTCGAGCACATTTGCATAAATTGCAAAGATTCGCCCTGGATCTGTCCGAGTATTGCGAACAATTTGATTATTTCAGTGTGTGCGTGAGTGCGAGAGGCTGTTTATGTGTCTATCTGGGTGGTGTATGTATGTGTGTGGCGCTGTATGTATGTGTATGTGTGTGAGGCTGTTTGTATATCTGTCTGGGTGATGTGTGTATGTGTGTGACGTTTTATATGTGTGTGTGTGGGTGGGATTGTATTTCTGAATGTGTGTATGCCTGTATGTGTGTGTGGTTGTATTTCTGTGTGTGTGCATGTGTATGAGGTTATATTTCTGTGAGTGTGTGTGTGTGTGGCGTTGCAATGTTCGTGTTTGTTTTTCAGCAAGTATCAAAAACAAAGGAATATTGTCTTTTTTTTCGCACCTAAAAGAAGGTTAGCGCTTGCTCTCTCATTTGCAGTCTTTTCTTTTTCATCCGTCGGTTTTGGAACCAGATTTTCACCTGCTGGTCGCTGAGATTGAGCCGGTCTGAAAGCTCTCTCCTCCTCTGTCGAGTAATGAACTCATTCATCAGAAACTCTCCTTCCAGCTCCGCGATCTGAACCTTAGAATAAGGTTTCCGCTTTTTCCGGGTTCTGGCGTGAACGGGAAACCACGGAGTCCCTTGTTTCCCCCCCAAAAAAAATCCATGGCGTCAAACGTGCAAGGAAGAGGAGACAGAAGAAAAACAAGAATTTTCAGTTGAAAGATGGCAATGATTTATTTGTTAAACATTTCACCTTGAATGAATAATAATAATAATAATAAATAAATCTTGGATTTATAGCTCTTAATGTAACGCTTGTCTGATCTCTTCAGAATGGAGAATTCTACACATTCCGACAGCCGCATTTTGCCTCAGTAAATCCGCCGTTACGCTTCCGCATGCTTTCCCCCCATAAAACCTGCCAGTTACTACAAGAAAAAAACTCAGCAATAATTATTTTTCCTCCAAAACACTGCAACTGGAAAATGTAGCTCAATATTGACTATTTTAACACGAGTATATATATATATATATATACAATATTATGTAATATATATATAAGACCTATCCTGCCCTTTATTCCTGGCTTTATAAAATATTTTAAAAGTTTATTTTATTTTACACGTTGTCCTGATTGCATTGAACGCTGTTAAAGGAATGTATCTTAGAATTGTTTTAGAAACAAAATAACATTTCAGATAATAATAATAATAATAATCATTGCATTTGATATTGCCTCTTTGCCACGTCTCTCAGAGCGCTTCACTGAATGTACTGTAAAGTGTAATTATCATTGACTGTATATTTTTGTGGGCGAAACACTAACATGCATTGAGGAAAGGTGAGGTTGGAGATATGTGTGTGGGTGTGTGTGTGTGTGTGTGTGTGTGTGTGTGTGTGTGTGCTTACCTCCGGCAGGTAGAGAGTTCCCATGGGTGATTGGCGAAGCGAGAGCTGAATTATTGCCACAATTCTTTTCCTGGTCATTCATCAGAGGCGAGTTGGAGTCTGACTCCAGCGGGTGACACGCTCCGTGTTCCTGGTGCGGTAGCGACTCCGACCCGGGATAGTCGTATTTGGAGAAATTAGCGCCGATCCCGTTCGGGATGGCAGATTCGTGCACGGGAAGCACCGAATTGTCCCGGATCCTCTCCTCTCGCTTCAGATTGGCCACGCTGTCCGACCCGCCATCTCGGTAGTAGCTTTTGCTCTGCTCTTCCACTCTGCCTATGTCGCAGGTTCGATTGAATGAGGGGTTAATAGAAACTGTGTTACCCAGATAGGACTGCGGGTATCCATTACATTGATCTGAGACGGGCCAGGGCAGGGAGCAAACATTGTCCCTTCTCGGGTAAGATAGGGACGATAATCCCGCCAATTGCCCCCCAGATGTTCTGAAATTTGGGAAGTAGAAGGCATCTCCCGTATGAATGTTTACCAGGGGTCCCACAAAGCTTGGATTTAGCAAGTTATGTTCGCCCATTTCCGCGGGCCTGACGGAGAGCGTCTCCAGTTTATTACAATCTGACATTAAACATAGTTAAAGCGAGAGGTCTCCAGGATTGGCCGAGCGTTGTCATGTGGAAGCCATCTGGGTTTGAGTCAGGCCCGCCCACGAGGGGCAAAAAAACCCCCAAAAAATCCTGAAAACATAACTGTGATTGACTAATGCCTCATTGGGCACCACATTTTACACAAAGAGAGGTATTCCCCGCTTATATATGTACGTGTGGATATAAATATATATATAAAATGTGTGTGTATAAAGTATAATGATGACTTATGTTCATTCCAACTCCTAGATCATTCATTCATTCATTCATGAAGGCCCGAGCTAATTATTCATTATGGCCATATTATACCAAGCAGTACGGAGGTCACGGAATTAATGTGTGCAACTGATTTTCTAAACAATTAGAGCAAATAACGTTTCATTTCATTTAATGTGAAAGTTCCCCTGGCTGCAAACGTGGAGTTCCTTTAAATATTCCAAGTGATTTTTTTTCAAACGTGGGAGTTGATTTCACTTTTTTTTAATTAAAAAAAACACGAATGCCGTTCGATTAATGCACGGTTACTCGAGCACACTGCACGCTTCTTATTCTTTGCCGATCCTCAACAGTAAAAGCGCAAATTCTTCACTGAAAGAACTTGCATGAACAATATTTACCATTGCTTTGATATCTCAATAATCACCCATGAAACATATTGTATATCACCGCACGCTTCCTAGTTAACTGGATATTTAATAGCACATTAAGGCGCCACGTTACAACACCGCAATCGCAATAAGATATTATGGTGTTGGCGCGGATTTCTCTCCCATATTTATTCATTGTAAAAGCATATGACTAGAGTGCAATTATAATGCCTGGAAGCCAATAATAAAAGCCTATCTCCCCAGGATCTCCACATTCTTCTCGATCTGTCAAACCGGCAACCAGAGCACAATTGCTCAGTGGGTTTGTTTCCTGGGAATGCAATGCGACCCAATGCATTGATTTTATTACTCTGATGAAATATATTCAAAGCTCTATAGTAACTCTGGGCTGTATGAGAGTTTCTGAAATGTTATGCCTCCCGCGCTAACCAGCTATAATGGATGGTGTGTGTATGTGTGTGTGTGTGTGGAGTTGGGGGGGGGGGGGGGGGGTGCATTACTCCATTTAAGGATTAACTGGCGCCGAAAAGACTTGAATTGAATAAAGATTAATCACGCAATATGACCCACGTGGGTTTAATTAGAACTTTTGTTTGTTGGAATCATCCTTTCATTGTAAGAGGCAGCACTTGTTTTTTTTCTTGTCGTGAACATCAACATGCTCTGTTCACCATCCACAGTTTACACTAAATAAATGCCCTTTGCAAATAAAATTGACCACTGATCGGTATAAAATTTAGCTGAAATTCAGCCGAGGTCAAAGTTCTCATTTTTTTCTTTTCGCTTAAAAAAATACCCACGAGTTGTTATTACAAATCTGAGCACAATTTGGGTAGCTTTATAATTCATACCGTCGGTTATGTATTTCAGACCTTAATATTCGCTTTATGTTGAACCATAAATCTCAATTCGACATTTATTGTTGAATTTTTTTTAAAAAAATATGAAGTTGAATGGCCATTCGGTTTTCGGGTAAACACATATCCCCTCTCAAGAAAGAAAAGTTTCTCAAAAGATTCAAAAATAAATCTAGCAGAAATTCAAAGATATATAATAATATAAGTAAATACACATATATATCTACACACATATGTATGCGTACATATAGATATATATGTTAATTGATGCTCGGTTATGTTCAGTCATGGCATTCTGACAGCGAATGTATTGCAAATAAAGGGTAAACTGAACTTTTTTTTTAAGTTTCATTTTCGTTTGCTCTTAATTAAAAATCGACCTGAAACATTTGAGGGTGAGCTAATTGGGGTATTTTATTCCGTCTACTTTGAAAAAATAGAAAGTCTATTTTCTTAGTTAAGGTTATGGTTATTCATTGTCGGTTCCCAATTCCGAACGATTTGAGGCATCATCGATGCGGTTTTCCGTGTCTCGCAAGATGGCGTTATTTACAACCAAAATAAACACCTTCGTCCGCACAGACTCTTCCTCTGACTGCCCTAAGTGTGTCTCTCCACCGTCCACCATAATGAACCTGCCATATCCACTACACTTAAATACTTAGCATCGCTACAACTACATTGAACCCTGCGCTGACTTAGTTATTCAATTGAGCAAGATTCAATATGCCAAGCCAGTTCCAGTACACCATGACTAGGTCTCGCCTTGTTATTCGACCACTTGGAGGTGCATTATGATAAGTCTCTTTACGCTAATTTCTGTAAAAAGATGTGTAATCAGTAACCGGGTTAGTTACCCGATATTCTTTCAGAATTGGAATTATTTTTACGTCTTCCTCGAAAAATTTCAACGTCACCTTTGGTAAATTTAATTTGATAATATTTCAACTTAATGCATGACAGATTATCTGATATTGTGTTTATTGTATATGCATAGTGCCCCGGCCTGAATCCTGAGCCAAGAAACATGCTGGAATTCCAGTTCACTTACTCATATTCACGATGCCAGGACCACATTAGCTGTGCATAACCCAGCCTAAATTATTAACTGTTTTAGTAGTATTCAACTGTAGTGAATCCACAGTGGCCAAAAACAACAATACAGTGGGCCACATGTTTCCATTCCAGAAATGGAAATAACGTGTATTAGAAGTGGAGAGAAAGAAAGAAAGAGAGAGAGAGACAGACAGACACAGAAAAAGAGAGAGAGAGAAAGAAAGAAAGAAAGAAAGAAAGAAAGAGCAAAAAATAGAATGATTGAAAAAACACAATAAAGCCTAATTTGTACATTTTGCACACGAGGAGAGATGGAGAGGATGATTTTTCACTGTGATGGCGTACACCTGTTTTGGTTATGTTCATGAACACAAACACACATATTATATATAAACCCACACGCGTATTGTTAATCACACGCGTATTATTGCAAAGCAATGCACATTAGGGAAAATATCTGCTATTGAATCAGAACACGGCGGCAACAGATAAACAGAGAAAGCGAATAGATTCAGTTCCTCTTATATTCAGCAGTTTAAGAGGCAGACTGCACGTAAACAGAGAAAAACACAACCAGCGAATTTCTATCCATAAAACAACACATTCACAGTTGATTTTCACAAACAACAATAATACGTCATTCCTATTCTCTCTCTCTCTCTCTCTCTCTCTCTCTCTCTCTCTCTCTCTCTCTCTCTGGTTACCTGATTATCTGAGGTTTTAGCAGAAACAGCATGCGATCACAAGGAGTCAGGGCAGGAGGGAAAGAAGAACATATCCGACTCATCCATTTGTAACTCAACAGATGCAAACATAGGCCGGCGCCTATTGTATCCACTAACAAATACTCTTCCTTCCAAATAAACCCAGTTAAAACACTGAGCAACACTTCCAAACCGAAGGCAGAATATACAATGATCCTACAAGAGGGAGGGGTGGGGAGGCAGAGAGAGAGAGAGAACCGGGAAGGCACGGGAGATAAAGGAGGTTTAAAAGGAGGATAAAACGGTACCGTGTTCCGACTCAGTTCAAGGTCACTGTCGAGTGCACCGTCTGCTCCTTATTCAAATTGCAGACCTCGGAGGAGACGTCTTTTGGGGCTGGGACAAGAAAGGAGAGACTCGTAAAACTTGGGGGAGTTAAGGCTAAGCAGCAGAGACTGTTTGTGGAGTTGAACACATTGGGGTTTTTACACTAAGCCAAATACTACTCGCCACACACACACACACACACACACACAGAGCCTATTCCCGGAGCCAACGCCGATCGACCAAATCCAAGAAACTACAAAATGACTTCTGAATTCAATGTGTTGGGTGTGTTTTTTTTTGGTAATGTGTAATTTCGCATCACAGTGAGATGTTCGGAGACAAGGCCAGCGCTTGTGCCTTTTAATAGTGTCTGAGAGAGTAACGAGGTCTGGGCTACAAAAAGCCTTTAAACTCCTGATAATTATACGGGTATACCGCAGCCGTTTGATTGTCTGGTCAGACTGGAAACAATAACCTCCTCACTTCAAAAAGCAAGTGACACATCTCTGTCTAACCGACTAAAAAGGAAATTAAAAAAAAACTCAAGATTAACTCTCGGACCCGAACTATCGACTCTTTGTCAGTTCGATTTGGCTTTTTTTTTAACCAATGACTATTTTTCATATAAAAAAATATGAACTTGACATTTATTTAAAATGTCACCCACTTTCCAGGCAAATGGAACGTCTTTATAATCTTTGTAATCTGTATATGTGAATGTAGTTGTTGGTTGTGTATTTAACAATAGACTAGAACAGTTTTGCTGGTTTTTGGAATAATCCTATGTTGATAACCACTGTTGTGACAAATATCACAGTTATAGAGCAAGCAGGAAATATTCCGTGATACGGGATCGAAAGCAAGTTATAGATAGCATTTTTATATTTAAAAACATTCTTCCAAACATAATGTTTGCTATGAACTTATCTCTAAATAGGAAGCAATACTCATATTTTTTCCACACGCGCGCCACAGATTAATGTGAAATCATTGACAGGTGACGTCTTTCGAACGCAAATTAGATTTTTCTTTTAGGAAATAATATCTCGGGGATACAGTATATAGTTTGGGACACGACATGTCAAGCGACTGCCAGAAGAGTGGAAGGCGAACTGGATGGATTTTTCGTTTTCTTTCGTCTGGCAATTCTTATGTTCTGATGTGGAAGTGTTCTCCAATCGGTACCATTTATATTTTACCTAGAAGTTGGATTAGATTTGGATACGCACTATCTTTTGTTTGTTTACCCGGAACTGCTCTTGTGTTTTCACTCATCGAAAGTAAATCCGCTACACGACACTAACACTGGAGTTTTGCAACGCACAACGTATGTACTTTTACACAGAGGCAGTGTTTTATATTTTTGTTCCGGATTATATTCTTATATTCCTAATGTTATTGGGATCCATAGGAATTCTACATTCATATTCTAACCAAGAATCAGAAATATGACCTGGTTCAGCCTAAGTTATGTATCTACCAATCTGTTTAATTGATGTGTACATTTATTCAGATAGATAGACAGACTGACACCCCCCCCCACACACACACACAGGGAGACAGAAATAAACAGACTATGTATAGAAACATAGGCAAACAGAGGCAGACATTGAAACGGAAAAATAGACAGACAGAAATATATACACAGTTTCTAAAAAGACTATAATCTATATTTATTACTGTACAAACTACGTGTGACTCATTCACATTTCCCAAATGAATTCGTCAGTAGATTTTGCTGGCGGCACCACGTTTTGTTTTATATCAAATCGATAAATTCTTCGTATTTTCTAAAAGCAAAATCCAGAATGAAATTCCTCGATTACCGCAGAAAATATCAGTTCTTTGATAACTAAGATACTTTACAATTATGAGCTTTTAAAATATTGTCTTTACTTCAATACGATTGAAGATATATATTATTTCCCCAGTTCACAGTCGGTTTATCCCCATCCACACGCCTCTAGTTAGGGGTCTGATATTTTCATTTGCCTCGGAAGTTTGCTGAGAAAGTGAATAAATATCAAACTCATTTTCGCTGTAGAACTTTCTCAGATAAAAACTAAAACTAAGATCTGATTGTACGTGATGCAGACAGTTTATGACACAGTCGCTTGTAACTTTAAGCCCTTATTTAACCCCTGTGTTGGTTTCCTTTCTATCACCTCATTATTCAAGCTATTACTATCAGAAATGTCACGTTGTAGACGTCCAGATTATAGCATTTCATCCAAAAATATATACACAATACAAACGTATTTAAGAACCACCGGAAGATAGCGTTCCAATTTCCGGTATAATAAGTAAAGCGAATGGAAATTACTTTCTATGAAAAAATTACAAGGAGCCTGAAGAAAACAGCTCTCTAGCAAGTATGCACACTTTTTTTTAAATAACATATACAAAACATACAATACTAACGTATACAAAACATATCTCGTGATGCACCGTCAGTCAATCCCAGTCACTGTACTGTAGTTTAAAGATTCTCTCTCTCTCTCTCTCTCTATATATATATATATATATATTGAAAACTGATTAAATGAAGTCCGAATCAAGTTTCTGTAGTTGTGAGGAATATGAAAAGCACAACTTCTCATATCATTCTGAAGTACTTTTGTGTTAATTATATCACATTACAAAAAAAATCCACTATTCGGTTTTCACGTTGTATTTCATATCTCCAACATTTTAAAACGAATTGAGAAGCTTTCGGTGTGTCAAAATGTATGTGATTTTCTCTTACCGAGGCCTTCTGTAGCAATCCAATTGTAATGAAGTCGAAACCGTCCTTTAATGAATGAGAAAGTTCCTCTGGTCGCTTTCAGTAGACATAGAAGAAAGAAACGGATTGAATTCCAACAGAGCTACAATTAGAAAAGTATATGAAAGTCAAATGTTTAATTAATAATAATTAAAAAAAAGTATTGCAAGGATAAGAGTAACCAAGCAAGATCGAATGGTCGATTTATAACATCATTGCTCGATATTCCTCAAAGATACGTGTTCACTCATTCAACTTGTGAACAAAATAACCGCTTCAGAAATCTTCAACCTAGAAAAAAACAGAGTTACTGTTGCTCTTCTTAAAATACAAGTCTGATTTTTAAAAACAAACATTGCGAGAATATCTTCCAATCAACTATCGTCGCCAGGAAATTGCTATATATATATATATATATAAAAATATACAATGTTATGCGATACAGAAACATAAAAAAGCTTGTCGCTGCGCGTCAGATACAAAAATCTGACGCACAACGCCCTACCTTTCTTTAATATGGCCCTAACTCTTCTCTTTGAATATATATATATTCTTTTTACAGAGTTGAAGTTATTACCTTGCCTGCACCACGCCATTTGACCGGAATATGAGCTAGCAACTGGTCTGTGGCACCAGAAAAAAAGGAAACAGCGTAATGGAGAAACACATATTTGCGTCTTTTAAAGCCCTTTAAACCGACAGAGATTGAGTCTGGATTAAATTTATTTGAAATTCGAGGTCCAATAATTGTCAGATTTGACCTTCCGGTTGCAAAAAAAAACTAGATACAGCCACAGATTCCGAATGGAACAGACACTTCGTGGGACAGACTGCAGAGAAGATGGAATAACAAGGACACGATTCAGAACTCTTCTCAGTTCCATATAACACGGTTCTTCGTTGGTGAATCAAGAAATTGAAGTGGTTTTTTGGGGGGGTGGGTGGGAGGAAGAGGTGTGGGGGGGGGGAGGTGGTGGTCACCGGGGTGGGAAATGTGCCCTTTGAAAGATGGTATTGAAAGCGTTGCGGGACATTTGATGTGAGTTGTGTGCTGTGTTTGTTGTGTCCATTGGAGTTGTGGGGTTGGGGCAGGTGCTATGGGTCTGTGGACAGCGGCAGGCATTAGCAGTGGCGCAGGAAATGAGTGGTCCATGCACAGACAGGCCTGTGGGCAGGACAGCCTCGCCAGCACTGACGGCAATGTGTGAGCGGCGTGATGTCAAGGTCAAAGACTACCGGATAGTCACGGTCAAGGGTAAAAAGAGAACCGACCGACAGACGGGCCGTTGTAATTGGCGCCGACACTGAACTGGATTGACGCGGGAATAAACGATTGGAGTAACAGGCAAACGCTCGAAATGTTCTTTTGCTTTGATTTAACTTTAAACGTGTGTGTGTTTATTTTTTTAAAAAAAAATACAAATGGTTGGTGCGGTGGAAATTAATTGCTGGCTCCGCTTTGGTGGATCGGCAACAGCAAAGTACTATTATTTACTTATCTGAAAGATTCTCTCTATTCAATCAAATTGAACAGCATTTAGCAATTGTTCTGAATAAGAGAAGGCGAGACTAAATTAAAAGTGGCGCCACTTCCGAATTACTCATTAGGAATCTTGCTTTTCCGTATTTTTTGTCAAAAAATAGAGTTTTTTTAATGTAATACAATTTACATTCACCTTCGGTGAATATCTGGAGAAAAATTGAACCAGCATTGTACAAGTTTAACGAGGCAAGCAAGAACTAATTGTGCGCCAATCCTGCCCGTTATTTACAGGAATAAACTGGTCTCTGGATAATCCGCGTTTTCATTTGCAGTCATCGGCTCAGTAGGTATTTGCACATTTCTACCTCGAATGTGCAAGATGATAACATTCCTCTCTATTCCCCTCTCTCTGTGTTTCCAATTGTGGCTTTTGGTCGTTTAAATTTTCAATTGTTTTCCAAAAAAAAAAGAAATGTCATTCTCGTCTGTAACTTCCTGCATCGTTTGTTCATTTTGCTGAAAATTCTCGATCCGAAATGATCTGAACGGTATGTCTTCGGCAAAATAAATGTGTAATAATTTGAAATGATTAAGGATTCTCACAGTTGGAGACATCTGTAATATATAGTCAGTGGCGACAGAACGCTACAGGCATTCTAATCGGTATCCTCTCTATTCCTCAGATTTGTTTTTACGTAATAAAATACTGGTATAATAATTTTATAAAATTCACAGTGTGTTTTTTCCCCCAAAACAAAATATCTTTGCGATAGATTAACCCATTTATTCAATGTCATATAAAAAGCGACCATCCATTGTAATGTATGTGTAGGCTTAGGCTTGGAAAATATTTAGAAAATTGAAAATGCGGTAGTTTTAAAAAATATATAAAACGCCATATCACGACATTGAGTGAATAAAACACGTGAACGAAGCGGGTGAAGTAAATTGAGACCAGATCTATCTTATGAGGCGTTGTTCCATTTTTTAAAAAAAAATGTAAATGGCAAGTCAATTCACTTTACAGTGTATTCTGCGAAGCTCTTTGAGACGTCTCGAAAACATGATAAGGTGCTGTATCAAACACAAAGATTATTTGTGGTAAATCTGAAGCCATCTTAATGAAACTGAATCGATGTTAAATGGCGAGGGATGGCGGCTGTGTTTGCTGCTCTCTCTCGAGCTATTTGGGTGAACTGGATGGCAGAAAGTGTAAAAGCAAACTGAAAGGTGGTAAAAGTAATTCAACACAAGTCTGGAGAGTGAAAGCTGAAATTGTATCTTCATTGAAAAGGAAATGAATTAATTGCAACACTTTTTTTTCAAAAAAAAATCTCACCACAGGAATACTTTTAGAATAAGGTTTTGTAACCCACAAAAACTGAAAAAAAATAAGTGTGATTTTATTTCTGTCGGTCCTCAAGAATAAGTGAAACTCAAAGGCGATTTTTACATTTTTCTTTTATTCTTCTTTGCCGCAATAAACCGATTTCCATCCTTTCAAATTTTCAGTTTAATTATTTTTCTCTCTCTCAAGTTCATCAAATGACCAGGTTGGAATGCTGGTGATATCTGCATGTGTATTTGTTTCCGTCTGTGTATTCTGTCTATGTTTGTGGGTATAATTAGCCTGTCTGACTGTGTATCTCTCTGTCTGGATGTATGTTGGTCGGGTATGCATTTTGCGCGTTTCTTTTCTGTAAGCAGGTTTGTCACTATTTACGTGGCGTGTCTATCTGTCTGTCTGTCTGTCCTTCCAATATGAATTATTAAATTCTATGCCAAAGGAAAATAACGCGATATATATAAATCGATCTCACCGTGTGCCTGGTTTGACGCGTGATACTATATATTTAAGTCAGAAGCATTCATCTTTATGAATAAATTCGCGATCGTTCAGAAGGGGCTTTGTAAGCAGAAACAATTCAACGATGCCATAATGTTTTGGTTCTGTTTCCAAATTGGGAAACCAGACATTCGCGTGACACCCGCACATGACAGGGATTTTTTTCATATGGGTGGGTTGGGGGGGTGTTTACTTTTTTATTTAAGCATGATTTTTTTTAAGTGCATTAAAATCGAGCTTTTGTGGAGTTTTGAGCAATTTTAAGAAAGTTAAAAATCATAATAAAATTTCAATCAAGCAGAGCTGGACCCATTTATCAATCAACCTTGATGCAATGATAAGCAGCGCCTCTCTCTTTTGAACTGCACTCGTTGTGCTTATTTTCCTTTTATGAAATCCCTGCAAGTTTCTGTAAGCGACCACCTCTACACAACATACTTATCAATCACTCACTGACTCTTTCGCTCTGATATTTTCCTCTCCAGCTCGCTGTTTTTCACAGTTAATGATGAAATGTTGAACATGGTCCAATTAATTGGGGGTTTACTTTCCCACAACTCGAATTCCTCGTTTGTCCGGATGAATTATTAACTGGTTGGTGTAGTAAACATTTCTACTTTGAAGTAATTAATGTCGCCGGGAACATACGGACATATTAACAATCTACTGTTGCGTTTAATAGAAAATTTGTTCACAATGTGTGTGAATGTGTGTATATCTGGACTGGCGTATCAAACACAAACCACAATGGCGCCTTCCAAAGACTCTGGTGAAACTTACAGTATGGATCTGGACCCAACACCAAGTATTTTCTTGCCATTGAAACAAACCACATTTGGGTAAATACGTGGGCGTGTGTATGCCAAAAAAATTAAATTTATTATTATAATTATTATCTTAAAAACACTGAAAAACAAGCAGCCTACAATAACTCGGACAACACGATACAATCAATGTACAAAGACAAATTAAATTCGGCTTATAGTAAAGGACGCCTCGGTTGGCTTCAAGACCTATATTATTTTACAAACAAGAAATATTGTCCACCGCTTATGTTTCTGGATTATAATAATAATGTCCATGTATTTATTTGGAAATAGTTTATTTTCTTGCTTCTCCTCCTCCCGACAACCCCCACCACCCCCAAGTCAATATCTTAAACCCCCATCTCATTTATTTCAGTGGGTAACTGCGGTATTGATATTGCAAGAAGTTTAATGAATTCGAATGCGGTTCAGGTGACGTGAATGTGACCTGATTTCGGCTTCCCTTGTATTTTCTTTTCTTTCACCCTGCGATTCTGAAACCAGATGGTAACTTGCCTCTCCGAGAGGTTGGTATTGGCGGCGATTCTCCGCCTCTTCTCTTTAGTGATGAACTTGCTGGCCGCGTACTCGCGTTCCAGATCTTTGAGTTGGAGTTTGGTGTAAGGGACCCGCTTCTTCCTTCCTCTCCGATAGTTGCTGCCTTCAGGTTGGAGCGGTACCACGTCTGAGGAACGAAGAGAGACACTCAGCGGATTGGAAGACGGACAGATATGTTTGATGGAGAAACAGATGCATTTGATGGCGCGCTCAGTACGTGCGCTCTTCATTAAAAGCCGCAATATCACCATCCCGTTATCAATTGCACTCAACTTTATATACTCGCAGTTCCAGATAAACATGGATTCCAAATTAGGTATATATTGGACTGCAAGTCAGTGATAGATTCCCACACAATGTAATTCAGTAGTGGTTCACATATAGTACACATAATAATAATAATAATGATAATAATAATGAAACACAGTCAATCCACTCTACAGTATATTCAGTGAAGCGCTTCGAGACGTCTCAACGACGCGATAACGTCGCTATATCAAATGCAAGGATCATTATTATTATTTACCCTGAGCCTTTGAGTCTGCAAAGATGCACACGCACATATATGGCATTCACTCTCACATGAACAGAGATACATTCATACATACCGCTGTCCCTATATGAAGGCGGTTGGTGTTTCAAATGCGGCATTCGACTTTTTATTTCAATTACGCCCCTATATATGCACTTCGCTCACAAAATATATGCAGTCAATTCACATTACAGTATATTCTGCGAAGCGCGTCGAGACGTCTCAGCTACGTGATGAGGCGCCAAATGAAATCCAAATATTATTATTATTATGCAGTTACCCAGATTCTTCTGTACAGTATCTAAAAAGGTTGCAGGGACGCTTGACCCCATCCCGTGCGTATTTTTTTGGTGTTTGCGCATGCTCAGCAATTTTTGGTGTGGTGTTTTCTTTTTAAAAATAACCTTGGAGAATGCTGGTTATTGACAGGCGCTGCCGTGTCCCCGATTAGACATGTGAGATACTCAGCGTTGTCATACTGTATCATACATATCATGCTACCCACACCGACTAACCCTGAGACCAAAAGAGGAGAGAGGTACGCGAGCTCACCGCCTGAACAAGTTAAACCCTTCTCACTGAAATCATATTGTCACACGTTTTGGTAAATGCCAAAACGACACATAATAAAAATAATAATAACAGTCCTTGCATTGGATATAACGCCTTATCACGTCTCCGAGACGTCTCAAAGCGCTTCGCAGAATCTACTGTAAAATGGATTGACTGTGTATTTTGTATAAATAAATGATACATTCATGTTTGCCAAGTCACGCCACTCTTTCCTTTTTTGTTAATGGAAGTCATCTCGTTATCTCAAAATCACCCCACAGAGGCTAAGGTGCCTCTATCAGCTTCTCGCGCGTGTAGTAACTGTGCAATTTGCTTTCTGTAACTTCACGTTGGAACTTTGCAATGGAAGTTTTCCCTCGCTGTTGATTCCCCGAGAGGGTTGGCGAATTCTGATTGGTTAGGGGGAGTGGGGCAGGGGGAGTGTGCTCTGGGCTACAATCTTATTTTGATTGGCAAAAATATTACCAATAATTAATTCGCATTGCTTTTTTCCACTAATACAAAAAAAAACAAAGTGCATCTATCCGCCCTAATGCGGAGCGATGTGAACCGCGCACACCAAAGGGTCCAGGCAAGTGTACATCAACACAACCCAAATCCCTGCATAAAGCTTTTTACCTGAACATTCATCCTGTCTCGCGTTATCGCGCGCACAGGTGAAGCCCCTCTGGTCATTTGTAGTCAAACACACATTAAAACTGTTTCGCCAGCAATTCACTTAACATACACAGTCAACACACTTTACAGTATATTCCGTGAGGCGCTTTGAAACGTCTCAAAGACGTGATAAGGCGCTATAACAAATGCAAAGATTATTATTCTTAATAATACTTAACATTTACCGCCAACTCACATTGACCACAACGCACCCAGGTACAGTTTGCAACCTAAAATGTTATCCAGGTGTACCTTTATTATTGTGGTCTGATCTAAAAACTAAACAGCTCAATATTTTGCCCACAAAATATACAGTCAAATGACTTTACAGTATATTCTGTGAAGCGCATTGAGACGTCTCGAAGACGTGATAAGGGTCTGTGTCAAATGCAAGGAATATTATTATTATTATCGCTAATATGCAAACCGCATTCATAAATAATATGACTTATGGTCTGTGTACCTGGGAATGGAGATTTCCAGAGGTGAGAAGATTGTGTCTGTTCCTTGGAACAATAAACCTGTCCATCCCAACTATTCGACAGAGCCCAATGCTGATATCCTTCCATGGGTATCAGCGCATCGTGTCTCGGTTCCCCGTGGGCACCGATTCCCGGAACCACAGACACATCTAAATAGCTAGGGACGGGTTGGTACGAGCTAGCAAAGCTCGGGTAAAAAGCGAACTCTTTGGCCCTGGATGAGAGTTCCTCGCTGGGCAGTGCCGTGCTGGCCAGCCCCGGGGCTGCCTCGGAATATTTCTCGCTGGGATGATAGGCACACGGTTTCAGAGCGTTCTGCGGTAGATTCACGTTGTGCGGGTGAGGCAACCTGCAACCGTAATAGGCGCTTCCGAAGGGGTAGCTGTAACCCAGGGCGGCGCTGGAGGAGGTCTGGGGAGCGGGGCACTGCCTCCCAGCCTCGGGAGCCGGCAGTTCCGAGTAGACAGGACCCTGGTGGTGATGATGATGGTGGTGATGGGCTAAAGTGCCAGAATGGCGACCCAGAGCTGGATGTGGAATCAAATCTCTGCAGTGGCTGGAAGAGCAATTGCCACTCAGTGCCTCCATCCCTGGGAGTTTGTTATTCTCATTCGGGCTTTTCTCGTACACGTACATCAAGGTATCCGCCCAGCGTGGGTGCAAGAGAAGCGAAGTCGTCATATCAGGCACTGCCGATGCTTTTAAAAAGTCGACTTCTCCAAAGCCGAGCACCTAATTTCCAGACACACACATTTTTTTTTTCACGTCCACTCCTTGCGTGCGCACTCCAAGTGGCAATTTGATTAAGATACAGCCTTTGCGGCACGTGATATGCAAAGTAGACTTGTAAATTGGACAGCAATAAATCTGGACTGCATATGCGAGACTTTTGCGGGGAGAAAAAACACAGCCATTCTCAAATTTCCCCGATTAATTTCTCAAAGAGCGAGTGTTGCCGCTGTCGCCATCACTTTGATCTCCCAAATGAGAGCGTTCATCTATTGCGAACGGTAAACCAGAGGCTAAAAACACCACTTCCAGCCATTTCAGGATCCCTATAAATAATGGCTTTTATTTTTTTTGTTGTATTTCATATTTCATTCACTCATATACCACGGTTACACGTGCTATTCTGTAAAAAAAAATTTTTTTCTAATTTCATGGAGGCAAAGTTTTTTTTATTTTGTAAAACAAAAAGGGTATAAATGAAACACTAGTAAGAGGTTTGAAAAGGGACAGGTCTCCAATTGTTAATTGAATGTTAATGGAATATTATTGGGTCACACGGATCAATACAAGGCGTAGCATGTACTTGGTGGATATGTTGACAATTTATCGGTTTATTAGGAGGGAAGAGAGTGCACAGAAAGGGGGGTGGGGGTGATGGGGTCGTTTCATATCCCCATACGTCAATAGCAAGCAGCTAACACGTGTTATTTCAATCAATGGATATTTTAAATTGTACACCAGTTCAATTCTTTGTTATTTCCCTTGGATTGCTGTCATTTTCATTGTTCAATTGAAAGGACACTTGTATTTTGTGTTCCTCTTATCGAAAAGAGAGACCCCATATATGCAATTCTTCTCTCAGTCATCCTTTAAGGGATTGGCGAATATTTTGTACAACAAGTTACAAATAAAAATAATCATCTACGTGCACCCAAGTCTAACCGAGTGATATGATTTGCAAGTGCTGCAATCAATTTCACTTCCCATTATATATTTGTACATCTAAACTTTATGCAGTGACCTATTTTGAAAGAGTTCAATTTAACATGACAGAACGAATGTTTTGTACATACTATACACATGCTATATTATTTTCCTCCTTGAACCCTTGCAATGGTGCATTAAAGACACACCTTTCGCCCACAAAAATGCACTATCAATTCACTTGACAGTACATTCTTTGAAGCGATTTGAGACTTTTCGAAGACGTATCCAATGCAAGGATTATTATTACTACATTACCAAGACATCCATTTTCCCGCAGTATCCAGTGATGGGATAGTGCAGTTGTTTGGTTATTTTCCTCGTGGGGGGGTGGGGGTGGGGAACGGGGGGGTGGGGGGGAGAGAGTTCTATTTGCTTAGAATTAAGGGAATGCGCTTCTTCCCGTTGTGAGTCAGCAGATAAGATGGATAGAACAATAAATTGCCTCCAGATCAGATAGAAAAGTGTCGGACCCACATCACAAATGATTTAAATGCATACAATTCCTCTCGTATTCCCTTTGAATTAAACAAGAACAAGAATAAAAAAAAACAGGGGAAGCACATGTTTTTGCTAGGCTTCTGAGCGAAAGCGAAAAGCGGAAGCGAAAATCCCAAAGCCGAATTGTTCTGCATTTTAAATATAAATATTAAATATGCCGTAAAATATATATTACATTCATATATATGGGTGTTTATCTTTACGTATACGTGTATACATGTATGTTTATCTACATATATAGACCTAAAGATAAACACAAAAACCTTTAAAAATATTTCAGACAGAGTCAAAAAATAGCTAATAATCACGAAAAGCGAATAATTCCGCAAATAAAGTTAAATAATAATCATAATAAAAGAAGCCGGCAGAGGGGAGCCTACGAGCACTCGTACTCTTAGGTTTGTCGCATTTATTTACATTATTAGATTTGGAATTCACAAAAGCGCGAAAAAATGTCACCTATGTATCTAACAGAGGCACTCGAACCCATTACACCACTGTGGAAACTTGTTGTGCCAATTATTCTGCTGATTGATAGTGTATTGTGTCGTTTTGAATCTCATATATTCCTTTGTCAATTACTGGTTAGAAAGCTCTTTCTATCAAACATACAACTATTTCTGCCCCCGCAGAACACTATTTTGTAGCTTCTCTGGGAAAAAATAATCGTGTTTTGAAGGGAACAAATGGATATCGTCTTCGAGGAGTGAAAGGTTGTTATTTGAATCACCAACTAAACCACAAAGAACAGAAATTGCAGATATTTTTCCACACGAGAATCCAAAACCTTTCTCAAAATCCTTCACCAGACGGTGGGATAATTACAATAATTTAAAATATATAATATATATTGATGGGAGGGACGATAAATGAGAGATTCGAATTGAAATATTTTGCATTTAGAAACAAGGCGCTACATTGTAGATTGTCACATACTAACAGAGATATGGTCACTGAAGTACAACAGCAACGCGGCTAAAATGCTTCTTCTTATTATTATTATTATTATAAAAGGTCCATTTAAACATAAATATGTGTCATTACAACATTCGTTTTTGTATGGCCAAAACTTGCTATTGTCGAAATATTATTTTCCAAAACGTGTTCAGCAAAGGGCTCATATAAGTTGCATCGATTACGTAACTTTTTAAAAAAAAAATCGAAATCATTGCAGCTTTCCTTAAATCGGTTGCGGATCTGCATCAATGCAAATCAGACAGAGTTAGTACATGGACGGCCTGAACATCACATTAACAAACGCGACTGTGTGGGAAGCCAAAGGCAGTGTGAGGACGGGAAGAGGTGGTGTAATTCAGATTTGAGTTAGGCCCAAGCCTTATAAACGGTGTGCATCCAAATGCAGAGGTAGATGCTATTTCGCGCGTTCTTCAATTAAATAGAGAGACAATCCGATTTATATGCTCAATACCTTCTGCGACAAAAGCAATCTGCGTAGTGAACATGCCCGCGTTTCCGTGCGTGAAGTATGTTACCTCGTATTTATATATATTTCAGTGTCCTTAACCTTCCCTCTCTTTCTCTCCCCATTTTCTCTGTCGCTTGTTTGCTCGGAAAACTGCATCGAGACACTTATTAAACTAATGAATCTGAGTAAAATATGGACACAGAAGAAAAGAAGTGTTTGTCTGTCTCGCGGTCAGACAAACACGCCGGACACGTTTATCTGCTCTGCTTTGTTTCTCTTTCCGAGTCAAACTCTACTTTCCGCAGAAGTTCACGCAAGTGGAGTTTTAAGTTTCATAGATAAGGAAAGAGGGCAGAGGGTTCTGCGGAGATCCCGGGCGCATCCTTGCGGAGGATGGGCAGGGAATTGGCATTAAAAAAGATCCGGTTTGTTATGAGGAGGTGAATCTCAGATGCAGCCGAAGTCCAAGGTCAAGTTAAAAAGCGGTTGAACTCAGTAATTAGTGTCTAGACGGGACCCAGTAACCTTCACGCCCTAGCCGTTTAAATAGAGGGCTTGCTCTCTATGGGCCCAGAGACACATTAAAAGACACCACCTCTCTCTTTCGGGGTTGCTGACCAAATCTGAGTAGACGGGTGCTTTTAGGTAGGTCAATTATTTCTTCGACAGATTTTTTTAATTAAAAAAATATTTGCGCGTTTTTTGCAACCTACTTCAGTTTGGATGAGGCAGACACACACACAGAGAGAGAGAGAGATAGACAGACAGACAGACAGACAGACAGACAAGCACTAAAAAGAAATATGGCCACTTGTTCTTTAACTTACCTCCTGCTTCTCAGAGACATACACTCAGACTGTCTGTCTTGCAAGATGATTTGATAGTTTCTACCAGGCTTCGTGAGAATGGGTGGAAAATGATAAATAAAAGAAAATCGACATTTCAGAGTGGTTTGAACCGAGGATAACCGATGTAAATTGGAATCCTATCATTAAAATCTGCTTCATGAATAGTTATGCAAACTGCATTATGACTAGACGGAGAATGGCGCGTTGCATTCACAGGTATTGAAATAACTGTGGATAATATGGAAATAATATGGATTTTGAAATTAAAATTTGGTTCAACTTAAATTTTGAAAAGGACACGCAATCAGATAAACATTGCCGTAAAAAGCAAATTAAGGAATTTTGCCTCAAATTAAGGGTTCCTAACTTAGATTCGAATCTGCTAAACATCAGAAAAGAACATTGAATAATTTCACTTCATCTAAAGTTGAGGTTGAATTTAATGTCTGACTTTCGACAGTGAGAGTGTAAAGTGTGTAAGAGTACTGCGTGCGGCATCTCAGGGCGGAAATTTGTTCAGATGTTTTTAGGTGTGTTTAATCCAGGCCTTCTTTGGGGGAACTAGTTTTGAATCACAAAATAACTTCCTAACATGTGGTTTGAAGACAAGGGATTTAATTAGACACTTCGCAGTTAAGTGACGGTAAAACCATCCATTTGAATCAACAACAAGACTATGCAGCGGAGTTCTTTGAATTTAGAACCAAAGAAAGTATTTGAATATGACACACAGCCGTTCGAAAACAATTAGTGGGGTAAATTCCTATTTTAATAATGAAATAAAGTGATTGTGAGCGAGTACAAATAATAATAATACTGCAAACGGTTCAAGAAACTAAGGAGAGAGCGTCAGAAGGATTCAAAACGCTGCGAAATAATTTCTATCTTTCAATATGTCCATTTATTAACATTGGTCCAAAATCCCACCTACTCTTAACCTACAAATCCGTTCTGCCTTAAAATTTAAGGTGACACAGAATTTTGGACTATTTAAAGAAAAAAAGAAATGCGTTTTTATTTGGAAGTCTATTTCTATTTTTAAAGAACTGCGGATAACCGGCTTCCACGATTCAGAATTGCATCGAAGAAAGTTTCACAATTCGGAGCCATCTTAAATTTTAAGACAATCAGGCTAAGACTAGGTGGAATTTTCGGACTCGAGTGTGTCACTTATATTCCTTCATATTCTCTTTCTCGCCATCAAAATATTCCACTTGTGGGGAAAGGAAGCTGAATTTTTTTTGTCAGCTACATATATCATGAGCTGTGAGAGAACAAGTCAGTGGGTAGATATTTCTCAGGACAACATAAGCCCTTTAGCATGTTGGACTATGTTGGTTAAATAGGAGAAACAGATTGAATGGGAAATATAACTAATTGGCTTCAACAAAGCATGGTGGATTGATGTAATGAACGTAAAAGTTCATCGCCAAGAGGTACAATTTAAGGGGGGAAAAAAAGTATTTTTAAAACATCCCCGCCCATCCAAATCCGCAGACAATTTCTACCTAACTGGTTTTAATTGTTTTGTTTTTCTAGTATATATAATTAGCAACACCCTCCCCCCTTCCTCTCTCTGAAGAAGCGAGGTGCGTAGTCTGTTTGTATCTGCCTTCACTTTCACTAACCCCCCCCCCCCCCCCCCCAAAAAAAACAGGCAGAATCAAGGGTTTGAATTATTTGATGAAATGATTGAAATGGTGAATGCTGGATGTGAATTAGGGCTGAGAGCACCACGTAGATCAATCAGGGCATAATATATTTTGAATGCAGACACACACGAGCATTACACTTGAACACACATTCACTCATTCACGTAAAGATACAAGTTACCATTCGTTTGGCAAAGCAGAAAGCAGGATTTGTTTTCTCTAACCAAAACTACACATAAAAATTCCTGAGAGCTACGTTTGCAAATACGTTTTCAATTAAGTGCAATTGAACACTAAAACCACATTTAAGTGGATCAAGCATCCGCAACCTTTTGGGCGTGAGTGTTCCACATTTTCACTCATTTTCACTCAACTTTGCGTGAAAAAAATTGGTACCTTCAACCCACATAATTCTACCGTTCCTGACAGTAACTAATTCTTTTGAAATAAGCAGATATTTGTTCAGATAAAAATTGATTGTGTCAGTCGTAAGTGAAATTAGCTTTGACACGAATTTCCATCGACCAGTAGGAGGAATTTGCATGCATGATTCGGTGCCTTTGGGGGGGGGGGGGGGGGGGATAGGGACGAGAAAGGTTCTCTTCAGAAATTACACCCAATTTGAAAATGGCGGTTCGCCAATGCTGAACATTGGCACATTTATCTTCTAGCTCCTGATATTTTGTGAAATGGTGAGAGGCAGAATTTCACATATAGTCTCTCTTTCTCTCTCTCTTTCTCTCTCGCTCTTTCGCTCCTCATTTGGGGGGAGCGTTGTCACTCCCACACTCGAATTACCTGGACCCCTTGATTCATAATCCAACGACTCTTTCAGATATTGATCTATAGATATGTAGAGATGAAAATGATTGCAGCTGTCAGCTCCCATAACCTCAGAAATAGTGGGGCAGCATATGAGAGATGTGAATTGCATCCAATTAGTCTTTGCATTAACTGAATACATGACTCGATAAGGATTCGATAGGGTAGGTACAGAGAAATGATTTCATCTTGTGGAGGAATCCGGAACCAGTGGGCATCAACTTAAAATTAAAGCTAAAATTAGGATTGAAATCAGGAAACATTTTTGCACTCAAAGGGTACTGGAAATCTGGAACTCTCTCCACTAAAGGGGTATGGATACTGGACTCATTTACATTTTTAAGACTGGGGTTTTATAGATTTGTGTTAGGTAAGAGTGTCAAGGATATGGGGCAAAGGCAGGTAATTTGAGTTGAGGTACAGATCAGCCATGATATAATAGAATGGCAGAACAGGCTCAAGGGGCTGAATTGCCTATTCCCGTTCCTATGACTGTATTCCTTCTGCAGTCAGATACATCATTAATTGCAGCTCCACTTCCTGTACCCAAACAGGTTCTAACCTCATTCCAATGCCCACGCATTGTTCAGTCGTAGTCGTCATATTGAATAAGTTGGTGTGAGTGCAAGTGCCTCTTGTAAGTGCAGTCTTGCCGATTGTTATGGGACCCTTTAATCATTCCACTGAAACTGCACAGGAAGCCTTAGTAGGGAGTTTAGATGGAGGAGTCAGATGGAGAGGTGAAGTTCTTCGCTGTGGCTTCAAGAAGGCACTCGTAGCTTGTGAAAAGGCAATTTCCTAACGAGAGGCCCCAACACCAGAGATGTAAATCTGGTCATTTGCATGTCCTTTTCATATCTACTTCACACGTACACACTTTCTCCAGACATCCAGGGTAAAACGCTTGGCTGTAAAGACACCGTGGGTCATCCACTTCGCCTTTGTCCCCCGTCGCCCCCTTTCAAAGGAGGTCTCCTAAACCACTTCAGTATGAAAACAAAATACAAACACACACAATAAAAGAGCCAGACAGACACACAGACAGACAGACACACAGACAGACACACAGACAGACAGACAGACAGACAGACAGACAGACAGACAGACAGACAGACAGACAGACAGACAGACAGACAGACAGACAGACAGACATAGAGAGGGAGAGAGAGAGAAAGAAGCGTCTCTAGGTTTGTGGCGTCGGAAGTCCAAGTTCAAGTTAAAAAGAGAGACACAAGGAGAAGCGGAAATGGACTCCAAATGACCACAGAAACCGATGATCTGGCGAGACCCACACTTACTGATGTCGGGTCAACTAAAACTTGAATTTCAAAATCCTTCCACGATCCATCTCATGTTGAAATATCTCTTAAACAAACACACCCATTTGCTCGGACCATTAAAGAAGTGAACCGCTGTTGGCAACTAACTACCCAATTGCCAGAAACACCGCATTGCCATTGTAGCCTGTATTATGTCGCCCACATAATAATAATAATAATAATAATAATAATAAGAATCCTTACATTTGATTCAGCGCTTTATCAGGTCGTCGATGCACCTTAAAGCACTTCACAACACTGACTGTAAAGTGCAGTGACTATAGTTTACACTCAGACAAAAATATATTGTTCATTTGTTACGAGTTACTCACTTTCAGACACGTAACCAATAGAAAAGTCTGAGTTTCTTTCCCAATTCGGTTCCAGTACAAGTTGCATTTTAGAATGAGGAATCTTGGAATTGGATCTCTCAACGCCATTTTGCCATTTCCTTTTCTTTGTTCAATTCTTACATTTTACATAGACATGTTTTTTTCCTACACGTGTGAATAGCTTTCGGAAAGGAAATCGAGGTAGATGATCGCTCTGAGTCAATTAAGCTCCCGTATCTTTGAACCTGTCGCATTTTGTATTCATTGTGGTGGCGAAAAAAAAACAGCTAAAGAGAGCGAATGAAAAATGATTGAATACCCTTTAATCAAATTGGTGCACTTCAGCTGAACAGTAATCATTTCTCAATAATTCCATTATTTTAGACTGTTTCATTGCTCACAGGCAGCTATATCTCAATGAATTTACTAACACATTAAAAAAAAAGTAATGAAAGATCATAGTTCGTCCTTTTTTTTCCGAAACAAAAAGAAATTGTGGTCGAAAAAGCTGAATAACGTTTGTATAATATTGTGGAATTTTACCCTTGTATCAGTTAGTCCGACAAGCATCAGAAGCAGAAATGAAATCACACTTAGCACTGAATTTCACCCAAAATAAATATCTATATTTAAAACAATCATGATTTATTTGAAGGTTAGAAATGATAAGAAATCTACATTTAATTAACGCAGATTTAGAAAGAACATTTAATTGATGTTCTTCTTTACCATTAAGTTACATGAACGAATATTGCACTAAATTCAAAGCAACTTCCTTTCTGTGTAATCCTTTTTTTCCTGCACACTCTTACGTCAATTTACTCTTCTGCAAATTTTATTGAATTATTGCCGTGGCCTCAACAGTTAATACAAACTAAAACTGCAAACATTTATTTTAAAAATAAGCAAATAAAGAAATAACGGTGCAATCTGAAAAGTGATCTCTTTATTTTACAGTTTATATGAAATTGAAGCTATGAATAACTCCTCTGTTGAAAAAACAATGTGTATTATTCTAGGACTGGACACTTCTTGGAATTTGTAACCAACATTAACTGAGATGTTGTCGGTGGGGAGAAATCATTGGAAGGTTATTTGGGAAGGTCCGTAGCGATGTTTTCATTGTGTTTTTTCTCCTCTCTGAAATTTAATGAATTCCTAAGGCTTGAGCAAAAGTTCTTCTGCTCGGTACCAGCCCACAGATAGCATTGCAAAACGGACACAAATGCGGCAAGGTAAATCCTAAACATTAGGATTTTCTTATTCAAACTAAAATATTTTCTTTTTTAAAAAATAAGAAAATACCTCTTTGACTCAAACGAGTAATCTAAATTTACATAAATCCTTCCCCAAAATTCTTTTCGCTGAAAGTGATCAGAGAACACAGTAATTGAAACCTAAAAGAATGAAAGCTTTGAGCTGAGAGCGGGATGTGAGGAGGGGAATGGTGGGGGCACCAGATAGGCACATTTCCTCCCTTCCCCCCCAAAAGTGCACACAACAAAATTAATAAATATTTTAACGTTCATAGAGAAAATAGCGCTCTTTCTTTAAAAAATAATACTTTGAATACATTTTGCATTGTTTGGGGGGAAAAAACCTTGGATTATTGCTTTAATAAGTGTGTTTCTAGTCATTTATATTATTATTAAGCAAACTGTATCGTCATTCAAAGGATAACATGCGATATATTTGTGCTTTGACTTTTCATATCATCGAACAAAAAGGTTTGGGCATTTCATTTCCAATCTCAGATTGCATTTGGGAATACAATGAGTGTGTCTATAGGCGAGGGAATGAGTTGAAATCTATTTGAAAGTTACAATTAAATTTTCTGTGATATCACTTATTTTTTTCTGCACATCTACACTCTGTACACTCTGTTCGGAAAACAATTCAATCTCTCTTGATTTCTCTGTGTTGTTTTATGAATGGCTATGGGAAATATTGAATGCGATTGGATAAATCACACACCCTAAAATCGTCTGGACATTATCCATTTATTCAGACTGAAGGGAGACTTATTGTCACAATTCTTGGTATGCATTTTATTTATTTTTACACAAATTTAGCACAATCACAAAACAAACTAAAGGGGAAGTTGAGAGGAAAACAATCTTTTCCACATAGGTTGGTGGGAATGTGGAATTCTCTCGCCACAAACCGTTGTTGAGTTATAGATTCTTTTCAAGGGAGATTCAGCTCGACCTTGAAAAAACAAAGAGGAATTTTACACGTCGTTGTGGAGCAAGCAGGAAAAATGGGATTTCGTTAGATGGAAAAACATCATATCAGCCTGCTCGGGTCATGACCCAACTGTGCAGCGCCTTGGGACGTCCTCCTGACGTGAAAGGCGCTCTATAAATGGAATCTTGTTGTTGTTGTTGTTGTTGATGAGCCAAATGGCCTTATCAATTCCATTGTACCTTATGATTCTAAGGTAATAATCCCTCCAAAAAAACGTGTGGTCACTCAATCCACGACTGTTTGCGAGACACTGCTGTGCGCAATTGACTGCTGCGTTTAGCCCACAAAATACACAGTCAATTCACTTTACTGTGAACTGAAGCTTCTGTGAAGCGATTTGAGACGTCTCAACGAGTGATGAGGTGCAATATCAAATGCAAGGATTAGTATTATCATTACCTCCTCACTACAATGCTAAAAAAAAGCGGGGAGGTCGTGTGTAAGTATTATACCTTTGAAATATGTAACTTACTAGAACTGTTCGCTTTCTTTCATGAATTTGGAAGACATTTCTTTTGTTCATCCGCAACTGTCAAGTGTTCTGGGACGCTATCCTGCGTGAAGGGCGCTGTATAAGTACAAGTTGTTGCTATTGTTCTTGTGTAACCCAGAAACAAGCTAATTCAATTGGCATCAGACCTGATAATTAAATCATTATTAAATTAAATTATTAAATTATTAAAATCTCATTAAAGATTTTGTCTTTGAAATGGATTCAGATCTCGTGGTGAGAATTATTCAAAAGGCACTAATGGGGAATAGTTTCCTTTACAACAACAACAATAACAATTTGTATTTATATCGCTCCCCTCGCGCAAGTAGCGTCCCAGAGCGCTTAAACATAATTTGAGAGTAACCCACAGACTATCACTTTACAGTATATTCTGTGAAGCACTTTGAGGCATCTCAATGAAGTGATAGGCGCTATATCAAATGCAATACTTATATTAGTTAATGATATACATCATATTAAAATCTCCTGGTTACATTTTTAATTGCTAGAGTTATCAACCCCCATGTTTTTTTTATCCAGTCTAATCTGGTCCAGAGCCTTGCCCTTTTATTAAAAAAAGAAAACCAGGCTTTTCCAACCAAGCGTTGGAAAATCAAATCAAAATGCAAGCAACATGTGTTCTGAAATGATAACCTGTTTACATGTTAATATTTAATTGGCAGAGCGCCAATCTGTAGGGAAGCGCTCCTTTCTTAAATAGAAATTAAGCATTAAAAGGAATGGTCGAATCTCACCAAAGTGAGAGCCCAAGTGAGAGTACATAACTCTGCTACATTGCTGTTACGTGCATATATTGAGTGTGCTTCATTGAGTCAACTGTGTGCAGGATCTAAAACTTTCCCTCACAGTGAGACGTGCAAGTCTAAACGACACCATTTAACATAGGCTTTACATGATCATCAGCAAAGAACCTTCAAGAGCAAGTCACCGCCTAATGTTTCTGGGAATGAGAAGATACCTGGGACAATTGTAAATTAGGAAATTGTTGGGGGGGGGGGGGGAGTGCTGAGATGATACATTCTTGGATTGGGAATTATCCAACTATTGGGAATGGAACAGCGATGGTAAATGGAAATGGTAATGCGGATTTTGCTGGGATTGGAAATGGCGTCTTATTGGGATTGGTTGTTGATGGAATGGAGTGCAGCTAAAAAGGAACAATTTGTCCTAACGGAGGATAGTGTTTTTGGGAGAAACTTGGTACTATTTTCCATGTCTGGGCACAGTTCTTTCCATGGGAAGCTGCTGTTAGTTGTCATCCTTGCTCCCCAAGCCAGAGCGCAGGAGTCTGAGTCTGATTAAATTACAACCCATAGTTTTCTGAAGAGAACCTGTCTTCAAATGTTCACTCGGCTTCCAACTTCCGTTCTTGGCCAGGTTTGAGCTCGCGTTTTTACAAGACATAAATCACACACACACACGCAGACACACACATATGTATATAAATTCAACTTTTGAAAAATTCATCATTTGGGTGAATCTGTGGAAACTCTAGTTATATAACATCTTGGACCGACATTTGATTTATTGTTTGTGACACTACATTCCCCTTTAAAATCCTGACTTCAACAGAAAATGCAGAAACGGATCAAACCGTAGCATTTTAAAACGTTTGGGATCGATTGGGTATCGTCCCAAAATATTCCAAAAGGTTATTTGGAGGGTCGGGATATTTATAAATAATATATATAACGATCACTTGATTAGATGTGTCTGTCAGTTCACCAATGTCACAGACGTCAAACTACAAGAATAAAGTAAGAATAAATTGCATTTATATATTTATATATTTTTTCATTTATGTATGTGTTACAAAATACACAGTCACTCCACTTTATAATATATTCTGCGAAGCGCTTTCAGATGTTGACGTGATAAGGCGCTGTATCAAGTGCAATGATTATTATTATTTTTCCAAAGAACGGAGATAATGTCGGTATTTCGTAATTTGTTTAAACATATATTATTTTGACTCACTATATATATATATATACAGTTATGTCGCACAAGTTTTGAGGCTCCTGCCTCCGCTTTAATGAAGTATAGTATATTTCAGCTGATAACATTGCCTCTGAAATTAATGTGCAAAAATTCGAGTTTCGGCCAATCAATAAGCGAACAAATTACCCACTTCCAGTCACCGCTTCTGTTTCAGTTTCCTATCAAACTCTACTGTCCAGTCACACATCCTATACAAGTTTCCTTTCTCTCTCTCTCTCTCTCTCTCTCTAATTATCAGTAACATTTTCAGCAAAGTCTAAAGTTGCGTGAATTCCAATCAGATGAAACAGTGATTGCTAAGTATTTAAGTCGCTTTTCAAAGAGATGGGATAGAAAGCCACAGAGATATCGGCGTTTAAGTCAATACTATAAGATAGTGCGTGGACATATTTTATGTCTGTATATCCAGAACTATTACGTATTCAAGTTTTGATAAACATTCTGTAATATAAATACATACGTTTAGAAGTCAGTGTGCTCGTCACAATTTGTGTATTGCAAATCACTTAAAATATCAACAAATTAAGATAAAGTTATGCTGGGAGGGTTCAATGTGATTTTTAACGTTTCTGTCTATTTATATCTTATGTATGTATGTATGTATGTATGTATGTATGTATGTGTGTGTGTGTGTGTGTGTGTGTGGTATATTTATGGGCATTTATCACTAATGTGTGGGTATTTGTGATATCTTAAAAATAAGCGCTTCACAAAATATCCTGTAAAGTGAATTGACTGAATATTTTGTGGGCGAAAAGAGGGAGACAACGCGTACTATTTCAAGGCAACGTGAGAAAACTAATCTGAATAAAATTATAAACTAGAATTCTGATTTAAGACACACTAAGTGACAGCAGAGTCAGACATATGGAGGTTACACAATATTTTCCAATGAGGGATATGAAATAGCATTATATGTAAACCCTGCCCAGAAACATTGACCAGTGCAAAGATGGTCCAAGAATATTATTTCATGTAAGTGCATTCTGGAAAAAAGAGATAAACATATAATGCTAAACTTTTTCACGAAAACAAATTGCGACATTGAAATGTAATGCCAGTTGTATTGGGGTGCTGGGGGAATACTGTGTTCGTGTTCCAGAACAAGAAGCAAAACATATAACCATGTCCAACTTAAATTATGTGTCTCTCTAATTAATTATACATAGTTGTTTAAAGAGAGAGAGATAGACGGGGAGGAACAGAAAGAAAGTGGAGAGCGACAGACAGACAGACAGACAGACAGACAAGGCAGGCAGACAGACAGACAGGTTGCAAACTCTTGAGAGGATAATATGGTGAACAAATTATATTGCAAGATACGTGCTGATTTTCAGTAACAGCCCACAATAAGCTATTGCAACAGTCTATCTCGGTTTCACTCTTGGTTTGATACAGAACTGCGTGGAGGAGATACGTGAACGAATGGCTGTCGCTGCGAATTAAATAAGGTACAATTGGGAGTTCGCCACTTTTACAGTCCAACAGTCCACTTCCTTTAACTCTGACCCTGTCTGGAATTTAGTTATTTGTGGTCAACGGGGAGGGGGGGCGGTCTGCATCCTCCAGTGCATTGCCCGACATCAGGGGGATCGGGTCTGATATTGCTCACACGTGCATTTGATCAATAGCTTCCGATATTCGACCAGAATGATAGAATGTTCTAATTACTGACTCCAATTCCGTGATGTCAAAAGCGGATGACAATAAGTTCTTGAGTCTCCCTTTGGCCCCGAATGAAATTAAAGGCAACTTTACCAGCAGGTTGGTCACAATTATTGATTCATAGTACAAGATAGCTATTTACTTTTAAACCAGTTTAAATTGTTTCTTATAGTGTCAGCTCTGGGGTCAATAAAAATAACAATCCTGGCGTTTGATATATCGCCTTATCACCGTCGTTGAGGCGTCTGAAAGCGCTTCACAGGATTTTACTGTGAAGTGGAGTGACTGTGTATTTTGTTGAAGGCTGGTGGAGTGTTGCGTGCGATACATGAAGTTGTTTGCTGTCTGGACTCTTATATAAATACGCATTTAGCAGCAGTCACTTTACAGAGTTACTTGTGGGATGTTGCTGTCATCAACAATAATAATAATAATAATAATCCTTGCATTTGGTACAGCGCCTGATCACGTCTTTCGAGACGCCTGAAAGCGCTTCACAGAATATACCGTAAAGTGAATTGACTGTATTTTGCAGGCGAATAGTTATTTTGAGAGGGAATCAATAATATTGATAAATGCGGGCATTGCATAATCCCGACTGCAAATGCAACCGTATTAATAACGGCACAATACAAGTTACAAAAAAAAATTAGTGTCGCGTCTTTCACGTCCGGAGGGACGTGACACTGACAACGATAACATGTGCCTGAACGTGTTCAAATGTGAAATATTGGGTTAAGCAAATCGATTTGAAAGCGCCCATCGAATTCAACGTGCAGAAGGACCGAAAAGAATAAATACAAGTGACTGTGATACAAGTGACTGTGTCTGGGCGGCGATTTCTAACCGGTTTGAGTCATTTGTTTCGGCTGGTGGGAGAACTTGGTAACTTGGGGCAATGCATATTTGATCATCACTAAACTAAAGGCACTGATCGGATCTTGGAAGGCAGGGGAGTGGGCTAAAGGAATACTTATCTCTTTGCAGAGGGCTGGGATGCATTTTAAGGCTGGAATGGCCTCATTCTGTGCTTATTGCAAGGCTCTGTTATTCCCAAATAACTGTTATTGACTTATGATCGGCATGAAGGATTATTATTGTTAATATCGGTAATGTATTAAAATGTTCTGAAAAGCAGTCAGGATTTTAGATATCCATTAAATTTTAGATCCACACACACACACACACACACACGCATATATATTGTATAGTTTATTATATATATTTATATATATATAAAATTCCCATTGTGCTCCTGTTACGACAATTATTTGTCAAAACAGTCTGCTTGGAAAGTTAATGTTAACTTCTGTTTAGGATATTTTGCGGAACAAAAAAGGAAGATAACTGGTCAGCCGGGAGACTGGAACCCGACAATATTCTCAGTCTGGCTGTGAATCATGTCTTCTCTGTGTATAAAGGACAAGAGAGGACAAAAGGACACACATTACATGCAAAGATTATTAAGAGTGGGAAACGACAAAGTTAAAAACTTACACTTCTGGGTTTCGCTCACAAATATACAGTCAATTCACTTTACAGTCTATTCTGTGAAGCGTTTTGAGACGTCGAGAAGACGTGAAAAGCGCTCTGTCAAATGGAAGGATTATTTATTTTATTTATTTGGCTGTGCCCTTTCAATATTAAGAAAAGCTTTGCTCTCTCTCTCTCTCTCGCTTAATTGAAAAAGCAAACACATTTTAAGTGGCTTTTCATCCACCTTCTGAATCTTCGAGTTTTTTTAATATATTTGTAGATGGAAGTTGCCAAAGAAATCAACAAAGCATAATTGGCTTTGAGTTTAGCCATTGACCATTTGGAGTCATTCCACCACTTACCCAATCGTGGCTGTTTCACATTCAGAACTCGAGGAGCCAAAATAAATAGAATACAAATGACAAATAGCAATAACTGGCATTTACTCAGTCCCTTTCATTCAAACAGCAATGTATGTATCCGAGACCTTTGCAAAGCAGATTAATGGGAAATTAAGTAAATGTTATGAACGGAGGCGAAGCCGTAAGAGACAATCAGTCAATTCATTCAGATATTGGGTGAATTTCAACGAGAGAGGGAATACAAACCAGGAATAGTCGTGGGAGGCTATGTGTGTGTGTGTTGAGGGGGGGGGGGGGGGGGGGGGACGAAAAGTCACGTTTCTTTGGGGAAAAAAGCGGATGGAAAGGGGAAGGAAAAGGTGATTCTTTTTAAATCCACCTAAATTATAAAGCAGATTAAATGGGTTCTAAATGAATGACTCGATTTAATAAAACACAGTGATCGCCCATATTGTTTTGGGTGGAAATATTTATTATATATATTCAAATAAAATTAACATTTAAGTAAAATCATGGAGAATGTGGTATGTTGTTGTGGAGGCAAACGCTGCAACCAAAATGCCATCAGCAAATAAGCAGCAGACAAATTAATTTCACTAATAACCAGCTCACTGGGAAACGAGTAAAGTTGCAAACGTTACTTGGACTGTGGGTGAAAGATTCCCAGAGCCCGGTTCCATAACTTTTCTTTTAATCACCATATCTCCTTAAACCTTCCAATTTTTCCCGGAAGAAAAACACATTTCATGACTTTTACTCAGTCCCCCGAGTGAACGATTGATATAAAAGTATATTTATATTTTTTACGGGTGATCTGCTGGTGAAATACACGAAGAAGATTATATTATATTATCTGGCGTGACAACTGAATGTGAATTTTTTCACCATGATCGACTGTGTTTGGACGATGCAGATTCCATCTAAAATCAACTGGATGAATTCCGTAAAAGCTTAGCAAAGAACCACAGAGAGACAGAGAGGGTGGGGGGTGGGAGGGGAAGAAAGACTCCTTTGCAATAATAGAGTAAATATATTAATAGATTAAATTATCCACTGTGACCTATTTCTATCAATGGAATAATGTCTCTGTCTGTTTGGCTCTGTTTAAAGTGAATATGTTATATGTTTTCGCCTCCCACTTTAGCTGTCTGTCTTGCACGTTTCGCCCACAAAATATACAGTCAATTCACGTTTCAGTATAGTCTGTGAAGCGCTTTGAGACGTCTCAACGACGTGATAAGCCAATATGTCAGATGTAATGATTATTATAATAAATAATAATTACTGTTAATAATAATGGATAGCGATGAATGTATTATTGCTATATTCAATCGGATTGCAGTTAGTTGGCAGCAATGAATTCGTAAAAACACTCAGATTCATTGGGGGAAAACACTTCCATTCAATTCATATTGTGTGGGAAATTAATGGGAAATGAAGACTCCACGGACTCAAATGTCTGACAAGTGATTCCCACGTCATGATTTAACAAAAGTCACAAATTCAGAGAAAGACAGAGACATATACACAAATATAGTTACACACACACACTCACAAATAGAGACGTGCAGAGATAGAGACACATAGATATGCGTACAGATATATAGAGGAAGACATAGACACTGTCACACAAAGAGAATGATAGTTTTATCCAAACGGATAGATAGTGATATTTATAGTCAATAGACTCACGAACAAACAGTGTTGCACAGAGACAGGTGGAGACAGCACAGACAAGATGGGCCGAATGGCCTTCTTCTGTGCTGTAACGTTGCATCGTTCTATAAACAGAGACAAATACATATACAGACAGACAGAGAGAGAGAGAGAGAGCAGTCGCATAGAGAGACCCATTGATGATGTATTATGATGTATTAACGATTACAGTCAGACACGTATTGAGGCACAGATACACAACAGGCACATTGCCCACAAACACACACAGGCACATGTTAATGTGAAATGTATGTATACTTGGTTATGGGAATGTATGTGTGTGTGTGTGTGTGTGCACATTTGAGCTCCAACTGCCCTCAAGCACAATAAGTGTATTTTTAACCATTTATTGAAAATATTTCACCCCAGAGGGGAAAAAAAAAGCCATTCAAACAAATCAGCACTGGAAGTAAAAACATTAGACTGGCCCTGAGAATAGGCTGACTGACAATGGTATTATTGCTGACCCATTGTCATGGCTCCGACACTGTCTCACACCGCAGGCCGCCAAATCCTCATACACGCCTTCATTACATCAAGGCTCAACTGTGCAAACTCCCTGCTTGTCGGCCTCCCCAACTCTTCCCTTCACAGACTGCAGATCATCCAGAACTCTGCAGCCCGTGTCCTCTCCCGCACCAGGCTCCGTGACCCTATCTCCCCCATCCTCGCCCGACTCCACTGGCTTCCCATCACACAGAGGATACAGTTCAAGATCGTGGTCTTCACCTTCAAAGCCCTCCATGATCTTGCTCCCCCCTACCTCTGGGACCTCCTAACCTGCTACTATCTTGCCCTCTCCCTCCGCTCAGCGGGCTCCGGCCTGCTTCACGTCCCCTGCCTTGCTCACCCCACTATTGGCGGGCGGGTCTTCCACCACTCTGCTCCCATCCTCTGGAACTCCATCCCGCAGTCCCTCCATCTCGTCCCCTCGCTCGACACCTTCAAGACCCTCCTCAGGATCCTCCTCTTTGACCATGCTTTCGATCTTAGTCATGGATTGAGTGACCAAGTTATTATTTTTTAAAACCATCCACTCATCCAAACAGGAAAAAGGTTAGTAAATATGAAATGCTCTGTTCCAACAAGAGCTGCCTATATTTTGGATGCAAAATTGTACAAATGTTGTACCAATTGGCTTGAAGATTGAGGAATGTCCTGTCACAGAAGGCTATGGAGACCAAATAATTGGGGTGTTTAAAAGGGAAATAGATGATCTCTTGGGAATTAATCTATGGGAAAATGGAGTTACAAGATCTGTCATGATCTACCAAACTGTTTAGTTGGGCTGAATGGCCTCCTCTATTCCCACTTGTCATGTTTGTTCCTCATGCCCTGCATTCCATCTTCGGTGGCTGTACTTTCAGCTACTGCGCCCCGAAACGCTGGAGCACTCTTGCTCGATCCCTCCGCCTTGCCCCCTCCTTCCCCATCTTTAGATCTTGCCTGAAGACCTTCCTCCCCGTTTCCCCCAGCATGGTGTCTTGCTCCGCCACTGTCAAGAGATCTGGGATGCTATTCTGCACAAGGGACACTGTATAAATGTAAGTTGTTGTGAAAACTTCACCCAAATCCTAACATGATCTGCAATATACAGTAGTTAAAGGGAAGAGATGTCTCCATATTTGGAGGCTAACAAAATTATAAGAATCCTGTATAACATTCTCAGTTCTGTAATCAACAGCAGTGCTTATTAATAAGGCAATGTATTGAAATCAAACTTGCACTGGCACCAATTTAGTGCAATTATCTGCCTGGTTTACATCTGTTTACAGATTGTTTGAATGTAGTTGATGGAATTAATATATTTAACAGTATTTTTTAAATTAAGAAACCTCAGTAAGGGGACAAGTTCTTCAAGCAGGAAAGGAACAAGTGAACTTGATTAATGCTGATTTGTGAAAAGGAATCTTGTAAAATAATAAATGCTCCGTGTTCATATTGAAGTTGTAAGTATCAACATCTATGTTATATTTAGGTGTTATGCGCACATATATCATTATTATTAATAATAATCATTTTATTTTCACCCACAAAATAATCCCTCCAAAAAAAAAGCAATAATAAATTGGTCATTTTCAATCCACGACTGTTTGTGGGACATTGCTGTGCGTTCGCCCACAGCTATACAGTCAATTCACTTTACAGTATATTCTGTGAAGCACTTTGGGATGTCTAGAAGACGTGAAAAGCACTATATCAAATGCAAGGATTATTATTATTATTATAAAAAATAAAGTTAATTTACAATATATAGTATTCTATGAAGACCTTTGAGATGTCTCAGCGATGTTTCAGCGCCTTGAGACGTCCTCCTGACGTGAAAGGCGCTCTATAAATGGAATCTTGTTGTTGTTGTTGTTGTCTCAATGACGTGTTAATGTGCTATATCAAATGTGAGGATTATTATTGTTGTATTTGATAGATATAATATCTTTTCCATCGAAAGGAGCTTCACTGGATTTATTGTTAAGTGTAGTAACTGTGAATTTTATAGGTGAATGTGTTAACCAATTTCAATACATCAATGTCCAACGAACAGCCATGAAGTGAATGACCAATTTTAACTGGGGGATAGACAGGTTTAATAAGTCATTGGTAGTCACAATAGTAATATTAATAAAAATCCTTGAATTTGATATAACTAATGCCTTACTACATCATTGAGAAGTCTCAAAATGTTTGACAGAATATACAGTGAAGTGAATTGATTGAGTATTTTGTGGACAAAACACAGCAGCCAATTGCGCACAGTAGTTTCCCACAAACAGTCATGGATTGAGTGACCAAATTATTATATATTTTTAAATCTGAAATAAGGAGCACAAATGGAACAGGGTTTAATCCCGAGTGAGACCAAAGGCTTCAGTTCATGAACAAGATTCCGCCTCTGCTTTTTGACACTTGTTTCCGTACATATCAAGGTTTCTGTGCGAGGAAATGGAACACTTTCTCTTTATGTTATTTCAGTGTCAAAATCCAGCTTTTTCAAGTCAATCCTAGCATTGAAGATGGTGAGAGAAAAATATTCTCTACCCCCCCCATCCATCATCATGCTTAAGAGCATCCAAAACAATTTCTGGTCGAGGAAAGAAAGACTGAGCTGAGGCGGCGGGGTGAGGGGTGGGGTGGGGGGAGCATATGAGAGAGAGAGAGAGAGAGAGAGAGAGAGAGAAACTGAAGTGAAAAAGAAAAAGGAAGAGGGATATGCTCCAGAATTTCTTAAAACATGTTTCATCTCCCGTTCATTGATTGGCCTGAATCCGGAATGCTGTACGGAGCCTGGGGAAAGGACAGGATGTTTGAAATGGAGTTAACAAGCAGGAGCAGAGCTGTTGATGTAATGGCCCACAATTTGCTGATCTCAGCACCTTTTACCCCCTGTGAAAAATTACTGTAACCCCTAAGTGATGTTGGGAACCTCTCCAATAAAATTAATCCAATTACAAACAAAATATTACCGCTTTCCCTTTTATTCCCATTGCCTCATCCTACTCGCTGGAATTACTATTTTTTTTAATGTGGATTTCAACCCAAGTAATACAGAACAATCCTAATTTGTGTTTCACACACTAAACATATATATATATATACGTAAACATATATGGTTATATGATTCTATAAGCGCATTTAAATAAAGAGGCCAGGCTTTATTTTTACTTAGTTTTCTTATGCTCTCAAATAAAAACAAAAAATATTTTTAAAAATACTAAAAAAATATTTTTTTTCCCATTCATTTTCCTCATTTGTTGATATGCAAAACTAAATTTTAATGCAGAGATATTATGGAGTCCTGTGACGTAGAGGTTAGAGCACTCGCAAGCGAGAAGACCGGGGTTCGATTCACGGGCAGGACAAAACGTTGGACAAGTTTCCTTACTCCACATGACTCTGTTTACCTGGCAGGAGCCCGGTTGTTACTCAATTGGTAGATCACTTTTCCAGCGATAATAATCCCTTCAGGAAAAAAATTATTATTATTTGGTCACTCAATCCACGACTGCGTGGGACACTGCTGTGGATAATTGGCTACCGCGTTTCACCCTCAAATATACAGTATATTCTGTGAAGTGCTTTGAGATGTCTGGAAAACATGATAAGATGCTATATCAAATGCAAGGACTATTGGTATTATTATTATTATTATCCCATACAGATATGAATGTAAATTTGTGTTGCTAAATTGAAATTGATGCATCAAATCTTGCCTGTGACAAACGTGATATCTGAGACATACAAACTGCAAAATTGCAGTCTGTGTTTTCTAATCTAAAAATCAAATCAAACCCAGTTCTGCAGGATTGCTCAGGACACGACATAGTGAGAAAACGATAAGAGCCATAAGTCATTTTCCTCTTGACACCATTTTATCTTTTCGATGACACTTCATGACACTTTCATATTGTTCATGAAGTGTCGTTCTCTTGTCAAAGAAGAGATGGAAGAGGACATTTCTCCCCAGCTCTACACCAGAACCGCAAAGGCAAACTCCCCCTTAGTTTGTTTTTTATTGTGAAGCCAAGTGCTGTTTCCTGTGTGCATGCAGCACTGAGCTCGTGAAAAGCCTCCTCCCAGTCTGGTCACGTTTTTATGTCATTTCTATCCAGCACGCAACGTTGTATTAAAAATAATAATAATCCTTGCATTTGATATAGTGCCTAATCACGTCTTCGAGATGTTTAACACCACTACAAATGCTATCGAGAGAGTCTCGTCTGAATCAACCCCTCCCCTGGCTTCTCAAGTACTCTGAGCCTATACCCTGCGTGGAGGGCACTATGTAAGTGCAAGTTGTTGTTCTTGTTGGGTTATTGAAATGCTTCCCCTCAGCTAACGGCAGTCTTGAGCAGGTCAATGAAGTGTTTTTAGGGCTTTTCTGTTAAGATAGGTTTATACAAAGATTGCGATATACCATATACATGAAACTGCTGCTGTTGGAACAGGCTCCCGAGGGAGACAGAAAATATCATTTGTTTCAAGAACAAAATAGATAAATTACTGCCAGAAAATAATATCTGGGGATACAGGTTATAGTTTGGGGCAAGACATGTCAAGCGACTGCCAGGATGATGGAAGGTGAACTAGATGGACCTCGGTCTTCCTTTGCCTGGCAAATTCTTATGTTCTTATGTTAGCAGGAAGTCTGAGGCCTCATTGAGCTGCTTCCTCTCAACGTAAATGAAAAACCGAATCCAATTCACTTTTCAGAAGCATTTGAGAGGAGAATAGTGAAATCAATGCGATTTAATATCCTGTCGGCAGGACTGTAAAAGAACAACAAAAAAAATGTGGCAATTACATTGTCAAATGAAAGGAAAAATTGTTAATTAAATACTGTATTTTTAAAAAATATTGAATTCTTACTCATGAAAGCCACCTCATTCATCAATTGCCTCTGATCCCAGCAGGGTATAAATATATATATATATTTGCCAATTTTTACAACTCTCTCACGTGTCCTCACGTGCTGCTCCCTCCACCCCCCACCACACACACACATAAAAAGCAACTGCTTAGTCGCAAGAGGAAGGGCTTCCAATAAGTCGATTGGAACCCGGTCGATTGGTGGATCACTTTCAGGGGATAATAGTCCCTCCCCACCAAAATAAATAAATAAATAAAAATGTGGTCACTTAATCCACAACTGTTTGTGGGACACTGCTGTGCGCAATTGTCTGCCACGTTTCACCCATGAAATACTCAGTCAATTCACTTTACAATATAATAATAATAATAATCCATGCATTTAATCCGTGCCTAATCATGTCAAAGCGAATCACAGAATATACTGCAAAGTGAATTGACTGTATATTTTATGGGCAAAATGTGGCAGCCAATTGCACACAGTGATATGATAAAGCACTATATGAAATTCAAGGATTATTATTGTTATATATTGACCATTTAGTCCATGGTAGCTTGCTGGCTGCATATTCTGTGAATTTCTGATGTGAATTTCAAACATATTTTATTAGCTCTGTTCACTGCATCTCAAGTGCTAAAGTTAACATGTTTATGTATAGACTGTATAAATATAGACATGTATTTATATGTTGAGAGGCAATGCATTATTTTGAACAGTTGGGTATCGAATATCCGTGCAATCCCAGTTTTGCTGATCTATGCTGGACTCATACTCCATACATGGAACCATAGAATTCTGCCCCACAGTAAGAGCCCATTCCGTGAAGTGTTGGTGTTTGCTCCTCCAATGGTTTCTTCCTCCTCTAATCCATTACCCTCCAATGCCCTGCTTCCAATTCCTTTTTAAAATTCTTCTTATCCACTACTCCAGCAACCACTCTGGCAAATCCAGATTTAATCCTTGCATTTGATATAGCGCCTTATCACGTCTTCGAGATGCCTCAAAGCGCTTCACAAAATATTGAATATCAAGTCAATTGACTGTATATTTTGTGGGCGAAACGCGGCAGCCAACTATGCACAGCAGTGTCCAATAAAAGTTGTGGATTGAGTGACCAAATTATTATATATTTTCTTTAAGGGATTATTACACCTGGAAAGTGATCTGCCAATCAACTAACAACAGTGTTCCTACTTACTGCTTACTTACTTACACAGAGGTGTGTGGAGTAAGGAAACTTGCCTAAGGTTTCGCCCTTCTTGGGAATCAAACCCAGGTCCTCTTATTTGCAAGGCACGTGCTCTGGTATGATAAGTATATGTTAGTTGTGACTGCTGGAGTTTAACCAGATAAAACCACACATCTTGCCACTGTACACACTGTGCAGGCAAGCTTCCCTGTGCTTGTCCAGCTAGGACCACCCTGCACGTAAGGCTTTAGTTTGGAGGCTTAACATGAATCGAGTGGGAACAATCCTCGTCTCTTGTGATTAATTTGCCTGTCACATCCTGCCTGGTTGATGAGCCAGGATAGCTCATCTGTCACGAAGTACTGTAATGAAGTGTAAGCCTCTGTGAGCTCAAGCTCCAGTTTAGGGCCAGACTCCTATTTTGTTCGCCCGCAAATATACATTCACTCCACTTGACAGCAATTATCTTGTGAAGTGATTTTGAGTCTTTTCATATGTCATGTAATAGATGCTGCATCAAATGCAAGAATTATTACCATTGGATTGTGTTATATACTGGCAAAGGCATGCCATCCTTCGGATGAGACGTTAAACCAAGGTCCCGTCTGCCCATTCAGGTGGATGTTAAATATCCCATGGTGCTATTCCAAAAGAGAAGGGAGTTTCTCCTGGTGTCCTGACCAACAAATCCCCCAAATAAAATTGATCACTCACTCCATGACTGTTTGTGGGACACTGCTGTGTGCAAACTAGCTGCTGCATTTCACCCACATTTCACACACATTTCACACACATAGTCCAATTACTTTATGATGTATCCTGTGAAGCGCTTTGAGATGTCTCAATGACATGATAAGGCTCTATATCAAATGCAAGGATTATTATTATCATTATTATAATAAAGAAAATTGTTTTGCCAGATTCTTTCTTGAGACTACAGTACCCTTTTAAGGAGAGTGCAGTCTTTAAACAGTTAGCAGCTAGTTAAAGGGGAGCTGGTTTGAGCTAATATTAGTCTGACTTGCAGTAAATATAATTTCAATCCTCTATTAAGACCTGCAGGGAACTGGAAAAACATTTCTTCTTCTGAGCATGTTACCTTATTGAAGCTTGAATTTAATTATGGGAATATTAGTGAACTTAATTGAAATTCTGCCTAGCCCTGAGGTGCCTTATTAATTGGAGAGCTATTTCATAAAAGTAGGCTTTGCAACAATGAGGGCCCCTTAAGCATGGGAAGATTCCAATAAACCTCCAATCAATCTACAGCTAGAGGGCCTGAAATATAAAATGAGAGCTTAATGTCAGCGTAATTGACAGTTTGACATCTCTATTTTGATGTTACGCTTTGTATCTACTGTAAACATGATCTGCTTTAATATAACTCAGAATAATGATATAATGATAATCTTGTCGTATCATGTCATCAACATGTCTCAAAGCGATTCACAAGATGTACTGTAAAATGATTTGACTGTGTAGTTTGTGGGTGAAACATACAATAATGCAGCAAACAAGAAGGCAGTGGAGCCTAATGAGAATGGGGATCTTCATGAATCAATAAGGGTCAAATTGAGGAGTTCTGTGGTGTATTCTTGGAAAGGCTGGTGGAAGCCGATTCGATAATAGCTTTTAAGAGAGAACAACAAGCTTGCAGGGGTATGGGAGAGCGCGGGGGAGTGGGATTGAATTGGATAGCTTTTTTCAAAGAGCTGGTACAGATACGATGGGCTGTGTGATTCTATGATTGTTTAGAACACTCGCCACACAAGCAAAAGGATTTGAGTTGGATTCCCGGGCAGAGCAAAACTTCAGGTAAGTTTCCGTATTCCACACGCCTCTGTTTACCAAGCAGTAAGTAAGAACCTAGTTTTAGTGAAATTAACAGATCGCTTTCCGGGGGTAATAATTCCTTCAAACATAATAATAATAATTTGGTCACTCAATCTACAACCATTTGTGTGACACTGCTGTGCGCAATTGACTGCTACGTTTTGCCCACAAAATACATCGTCAATTCACTTTACAGTATATCCTTTGAAGCGCTTTGAGATGTCTCAATGACGTGATAAGGCACAATATCAAATGCAAGGATTATTATTAGTAGTATTATTAGTTGTATTATTACCCTGCAAAGTTTTAAGTAGGATCGATTGAACCAGCTGTTGGTAATCCTAATATTCAAAACTCACCAGTACTCTGCTCTGTACTCTGGCTCCACAAATCACTTCACTTCTGCAGTGAATGTGAATGCAATCCTACCTCATCCAAGCCCTTATCTAACACATCACCATGCTTTCAATGTCATATTAATTGTAAGTTAACATAAAAAGCGATACATGGGGGAGGGGGCAGCGGAGGTGAGAATTATAACCTCAAATCGAATTGACATCGACTGAAGCGAGAGGCTTCAGATCAGAGGATTCTACTGTAAGTGGAGGCGAGGATAGAAAGAAGGCAGAGTTCACCTGCTTTCGTGTAACAATACAATCCTCCGCTATTATTTATGGGCTCTGCTGTCACTTTTGATGACCCAGATGCAGCTGGGCTGAAAAGCCAAACTCCTTTGATGAAAGGAGGGCTTTGTGGGCTGAAGTTCGCAATGGAATGTACGTTCTGCCTCCCTCTGAGGTGACTCACTGCTGTTGGCTTCTCACCTAGCAGAGCCAGTGGCACGATAATTAATAGTCTTCACAGAGAGCAAGGTACAGTGCTTACTGCAGTCGCCTAGGGCACATTCTGATTTACGACCCAAGTGAAGTGTTAGGTGTGAGCAGCCCTTCAAAGATGTGCTGGCAATAATTTTACACTCACTTCATCCTATGCGAAAGCACCTTTAACAGCAGCTCAGGCTAAACATCTCCCTTTAATTCCAGTGCCTGTTTGTGCATCGCTGGTCATGAGCCAGGACCAATATCACTGGCAATATGACAGCAATATAACTTGGACAAGTTTCCTTACTCCACACGCACACCTCTGTTTACCCAGCAGTAAATAGGAACCCAGTTGTTAGTCGATTGGGGGTCACTTTCTTGGGGTAATAATCCTGCCCCCCCAAAAAAAAATGATTTGGTCATTCATTCCATGACTGTTCGTGGTACACTACCGTGTGCAATTGGCTACCGCGTTTCCTTTGCAAAATACTGTCAAAACACTTAACAATATATTCTGTGAAACACTTTGGGACGTCTCAATGACGTGATAAGCCGCTATATCAAATGCAAGGATTATTATTTTTATTACCACTGAAAAATGACTGTAGGATATTTACAGATGTTTGCCAGGGAGGACATGCCCTAGATGCTGTCCAACATCCATTGTGTGTGCTGGATTTTGACATGAGTACAACTTATGCCCAGAAACACTCAAAGGCCTGAAAACCAATACCTTGTCCAACTGACCTTCTGGACTTTTTTACAGGGGCGAAGTGCATCAAGTCTACCAAAAGGCCTTTGACAAAGTATCACAGGAGAGACTCTTTTTACAACTTGATGTCTCCCGACATCAGAGGTAAGACATGAATTTAGATTAGTAACCGGCTAAACACAAGGAAGCAGAGTGTAGTTGTAATGGATGCGGGAGACCAAATGGGGGAGTATTAAATAGGGTACCTCAGCGGTCTGTACAGAAACTCCTTCTCAGAGAATCGAGTACAAAATCCTTGTTCTCACCTTCAAAGGCCTCCACAGTCTCCTCTCCGATCTCCTAACCCCATATCAGCCTACCCGCTCCCTCCACTCGGTTAGACACCGACCTGCTTCAGGTCCTCCGCACTTCCCGCCCCACTATTGGCAGTCAACATATTGGCCCCACACTCTGGAACTCTATCCCGCAATCCCTCCGCCGCACACCCTCTCTTACCTCCTTCAACTCCCATGTAAAGACCTTCCTCTTTAACCGTGCTTTTGGCTACCCAACCCACCTAACCTCACCTGCCCTCTACCCCTCCAACTCCTAGCTCAGGTCCAAAAGAATCCTGACTGTCCAGCACCCTAGGACATCTTTCCGACGTGAAGGGGGCTAATATAAGTGTAATTTATTGTTCTGTTCCTGACATAGCTAAATGACCTGGATTTGCAGATTGAGTCCACTACAGTGTGTAACAAACAGGAGCCCAGTGATACAACCATTTGTTATTGATAGGTAAGGCCGTATTATGATGTGCTGTGATGTCATTAATTGAACTAACTTTGCCAGTCCTATTCTGTTCAAACTATTAACTCGACTTTTCCACCTGTCCTGGGTAAGGTATTGGTACAAGTTTCAGGTCAGTCATTTAAGGATTTAATCATTTTTATCTGTCTGATGATCATTTTAAGACATTGTACTTTAGCTCATTGGCCGGGCCACTTCACCATTTGAATAAGAAACTTGCTGTAGACGTTATCACATCGAAATATCCCTCATGCTTCACACAATGAATTACTCACAAGCTTAGCTAGTATCCTATAGATTAATGTTCTACAAACATCAATGAATGAACGAGCTGTTAACCTGTGTTTTGGGTGATTTGGGATGACAATGGAATATTAGTCAGTGGGACGGGTCAGTAGGAGAAACTCCCTGTTCTTCTTGCAAATAATCTCACTGGATCTTCAATGTCCACCTGAACCAAGATGGCAGGCAGAAAGGATCGTGCTTGAATATCATATCTGGAGGCCAGCTCTTCCCACAGAGCAGCGCACACACCAGCACAACACTGGAATGTCAACCTGGATTATGAGCTCAAGGATTTGTGTGAAGCTTAAACAAAAGGCCAGAATTTTACCAACTGAGCCAAAATAGCTGAGGAACGATGCAGAGCGAAAGCTGCATTCAGAGCGAGAGAGTTCACTTCTCCGGCTTGAGAAGAACCACATGTTTTTGGTCAGCCGGGTGTCTGACACATGTGGAAACCTCAAGAGTGAGGTTCACAGATTTCGGTAGGTCAGGGTATCAAGGGATACGGGGAAAAAGCGGGAAATTGGAATTGACAGCATTAGTTGAGGTACAGATCAGTCACAATCTAATTGAATGGCAGAACAGGCTCAAAAGGCTGAATGGTCTACCCCTGTTCCTATGTTCCTAGTATTTTCTATGTGTCTCTGACATTAAGAGCGTTCCGCAGGGTACGACAAAGAAAGAATTATATCTGAAAGTTAAAGGTGTTGTAGTTTGACAAAGCTTATCATGTTACAAATAAAATATGCAATCAATCCACTTTACAATATATTGTGTGAAGCGCTTTGGGATGTCTCAACGATGTGATAAGGCACTATATCAAATATTTAAATAAATATCCATACTATATTTTTTAAATATTATAATATTTATTTAAATATAAAGATATATAAATAAATATATAGCTATATCAAATGCAAGGATTATTATTATTATTATTACACAGCTATAAGGCACGAAAATAGATCATTCAGCTAAATTAGTGCCATATATGTGTAATAAATCCTTGATTAATATAGCGGCTAATATCAAGACATTTCACAGCGCTTCACAAGATTTATGATTGTGTGGAGTATAAACATCTACAGGTGTTTATACTCCACACAAACCCCCACCCCACCTATTTCCTTCATCCTTGCCCCTCTATTCCCCTCTAAAATGTTCTGTTATTTCCACTTCAAACATTGCATTGTGATTTAAATTAAACCACAATTAAGACTGAACAGCTGCTAATTTGAAATAACAATTCATTGCGTCAGACTTGCTATCGTTAACATACAATAAAAGATCCTCTCATATACAAATAACATTTACACAGCTGCTTTCACATATAAGAACATTTCAAAGTACTTTACAAAATGGAATTGATTAGAAATAAAGTGAATGTGGTAATGTAGGCATGCGTCCCTCCAGGGAGAGAGAGAGAGAGAGCATTACATTCCAATAATCTATCTCTGGGATTTCCGTGTGTAGGTGGGATGAATGCAATTCTCAGTTTGGTTTGGATATTCCTAAGCAACGGTGATGGGTTTCCACATGGGACAGACACCCGGCCGACCAAAAGAAAGTGAGGACTTGTACCTCTAGCCACTAGGTGGTACACAGGACTGAATCCAAATTACTTGCTCTCCACTGAGATGAAGAGGTCACAAATGCTGATAAAAATCTGCGCTTGAAGCAGAAAGACAAAATCACACAGTAGTCAATGTGAAATACATTCAGGCTGATTTTGTACCAAACTATTTTTGGCGTGAAAATGTTCTCATATTATCCGGAACAAATGGTTCTTTTCATAACTCACCATTCCGACAGAAAACGCAACCCACACATCCCAAAGCCACTTTGTCACCTCTTCCATCAGAGACTGAAAAAAAATCTTGCACTTGATGCAATGCTATAGCGCTATAACACTATAATTAGTGCCCATAAAAGTAACCAGAGTTACTTTTATGGGCACTAATTAATCCTTTTGAGACTTGGAAAAATAGAAGCAGAGGAATTTGCAGCAAAGAAGGAGCACTTTTTGGCTCATCATTGCCTACAAAGTGTGGAGGCTGTTGGTCAGTGGGCTTGCCTCACAAGCGAGAGGACCTAGATTGAATTCCTGGGCAGGGCAAAACATTAGGCATGTTTCCTTATTCCACACACACGCCTCTGTTTACCTCACGGTGATTAGGAACCCGTTTTTTTAGTCGATTGGCAGATCTCTTTTCTGGGGATAATAATCCCATTAAAAAATTTTTTTATAATAATTTGGTTACTCAATCCACAACTGTTTGACGGACACTGCTGTGTGCAATTGGTTGCTGTATTTTATCTATAAAATATAGTCAACACACTTTACAATATATTCTGTGAAGTGCTTTGAGACGTCTCAATGACGTGATAAGGCGCCATAGCACATACAAAGATTATTATTTATTATATCATGTCTATGCCACTTGTATTATCACCTTCCGTTAATATCCTGTTTTTCAGCTCCATGCTTCCCTTAATATTTTACTAATGTGTGCTTATCCAGTGGGGTATGAATGAGACCTTCCTTCAATAATTATTTGTGGTTTCAAATCCTATCACCCTCTGAGTGAAGAAGTTCCTTTCAACCTCTCTTCTGATACTTTTGCTAATAATGCCAAGAATATGGCCTCTTGTCTTGGACTCCCCAACGAAAGGAAATAATTCTCTCTATTTACTTTGTTCAGAATCTTGAGATAATTGGGAAAAGAATCTTATCAAACTAATCTGTACCAGCTGTATCCCACACACAGCAAAAGAATGAATGACTGATTAATATGTGCTTTGGTGACTTTTTGGCACTCTTAATATTAATTAAGGGACCACAAACTTCGAGTTTTTAAAATAAATTTCCCAATTCGAACTACATATCAGATTTTTCCCCCAAATCCCTGTAATTTGTGGTACATACACTGGACCTATTATTATGGCATTGTGTAACCTAGTGTACAATTTGAGGGTTGAAAATCAGATTTATGTGACTTAAAGTACATTGTTTCCATAGGGAGGCAAAACCGTTTCACCTCTTCCTTCGCCCAAGACAAGATTTTAACCTCAACTGTTTATCAGTCTCCAGTCACATATTCTTTCACGTAGCATATTACATGAAAGGTATTTGTGGAGTCCTGCAGTGCATTTGTTAGAGCACTGGCCTCGCAAGCGAGAGGACCCTGGTTCGATTGCTGGGCAGGGCACAAACATATTGCAACACCCTTCTACATGGCTCTCAAAGCCACAGTTTTCTAAGTGGTGACATCCATATATGCACCAATGCAATGCGTTGGCATGAGCTCCGAGAAGCAAAATTACAAGAAGAAATTAAAAGGGAGGTCAGAAAGAGTGAATTTCTCTGCCACAAAGAGTCTTTGAGGCAATGTCCATCAGTTCTTTTAAAGTCAAATTCAATAGATGTTTGAAGAAGAGAAATATAATTGAGAGCTAGCAAGACCAGGTGGCCATTTGAGGGATTTTGTTGTGGCTAAACTGGGTTTGCTTATAAATATACAGTCACTGCAGTTGACAGCAATTACCTGTGAGGCGCTTTTGAGAGGTTACAAATTTTAGGTGCAACATCAAATGCAAAGATTAGTAGTAGTTGCAGGTTCGATCTTGGTTAAATATTCATATATCGTTAAAAATCGCCATCTTTGTAACATGCTGAGGTTGGCAGGTGGGTAATTGGACTCAGAGAGCAGAGTTGAAAGGCACATATTTTGCAGTAATGTGAGGTGCTAGGAAATGGTATCACAGGACTGTGGATGAGAGACAGAAAGATTTACACATCCGCTGTGCTCTTTGACTTTAAGCACAGCTTCTCAATAGGTTTGTAATCCATCTTACTCTCATGGTTTATTAAATACAGTAAAACTCAGCCCTTGGCAGATGTGTTACATGTCGCTGGTCCCAGGCATACAGGTGATACTTTCTAATAATCAGTTTCAGTGAGATCAATTTGTTCCAACCCCACACTCCAATAAGAGCATCACTTGAACTCTCAATCGAGAATCATAGAATCGTGCAGTACGGAAGGAGGCCATTTGGCCCATCGTGCCCATGTTGGCTCTTTGAAAGAGCTATGCAACTAGTCCCACTAGTTGGGACTAGTACCACGCTCTTACCCCGTAGCCCTGCAAATTTTTCCTTTTCAATTACCTAGACAATTCCCTTTTGAAAGCAACTATCTGCTTCCACCACCATTTCAGTCAGCGTATTCCAGATCGTAGCAACTCTCCGGGTAAAAAAAGCACACCCTCATCTCCCTTTTGCTTCTTTTCTCAATTATCTTAAATCTGTGTGCTGTGGTTACCAACCCAAACAAACAAATTTACATCTGGATAGCGCCTTTCACGTCAGGAAGATGTCGCAAGGAGCTGGACAATCAGTGTTTCAATCCACCCGCCAGAGGAAACTATTTCTCCCGATTTATGCTTATTAAATCTCTTATCAGTCTTGGCTGACACTCCAGTGCAGTGCTGAGCATTGCAGATCCCACGTCTCTATTCGAAAAGAGAAAGGAGTTTCTCCCGTTTTCCTGGCCAAGAAGAAATTGATCCTTCACTTCATGACTGTTTGTGAGTTGTTCCTGTACACACTTTGGCTGCCATGTTCACCTCCAAAATACATAGTTACTACACACTACAGTAAATCCTGTGAAACACTTTGAGGCGTTCTCCTGACGTGAATCAAATGCAAAGATTACTTTCATTAGATTATAATAATAATTGTTGCATTTGATATAGCGCCTTATCACGTCTTTGCGACATCTCAAAGCGCTTCACAGAATATACTGTAAAGTACAGTGACTGTGTATTTTGTGGGTGAAACACGGCAGCCAATTGCCCACAGCAATGTTCCACAAGCAGTCGTGGATTGACTGACCAAATTATTTTTTGGGAGGCAATCCGCCAATCGACTGACTTAATGCAAGGTTAACAGAGGCATGTGGAGTAAGGAAACTTGTCCAACATTTCATCTTGCCCGGGAATTGAACCCGGGTCCTCTCACTTGCGGGGCGAGTGCTCTAACCACTACTGTATAGGACTCAACATTAATACTCCTTTTCGCTCTGATTTTGAACACTCATTTGCAAACTGTTTTGTGTTTGCCGTCAACTCCCTCAGCCCTGCCCTGTGTCTGTGCCAGAGTCCTGTAGCTCAGTGGTTAGAGCGTTCGCCTTGCAAGCGAGACACCTGGGTTCAATTCCAGGCAGAGCCAAACCTTGGGCAAGTTTCCTTACTCCACACTCCTAATAATAATCACTTCAAAAAACAATAATAAATTGGTCATTTTCAACCCACGGCTGTTAGTGGGACGCTGCTGTGCGCAATTGGCTGCTGCCTTTCGCCCCCACATATACAGTCAATTCACTTTACAGTGTGTTCTGTGAAGTGCTTTGGGACGTCCTCCCGACGTGAAAAGCGCTATATCAAATGCAAGGATTATTATTATTATTATTCTGTGAAGCGCTTTGAGACGTCGAGAAGACGTGAAAAGCTCTATATCAAATGCAAGGATTATTATTGTTATTATCCTCTTCGGAATCCTGTTCCAAGGGCCGAGCGTGGCCAGGGAAAGCCGAAGTCGGAGCTGAGTGCTGCCGGGGAAAGCCGAAATTGGAGCCGAGCACTGCCGGTGAAAGCCGAAGTCGGAGCCGAGTGCTGCCGGGGAAAGCCGAAGTTGGAGCTGTGTGCTGCCGGGGAAAGCCGAAACGTTGAAGCGGGGCCGGCATCACCTTGAAAGGTTTCGGGGAAGATGGTGGTGTTTCTGAGCGGGTACCGCAGAGCAATCCTTGGCCATCCTCTGCCGGGATTCCTGCAGATCCACTTCACACGGGAGCAATTCGCTCCACAGACGTTTGTGCACTCACTCGGATCTTTATTTCCAATCCTCACCTCTCCAATGCCGTCCAATCTCCTCTCCATCGGAAAGGGGACTGGTTGCCACGGCAATGGTGGTATTATAGCCTCGCCAAAGGAGTAACAGAGAAGTTTTAATGTGATTTCATCTCACAGATGCTTTACTTGGTGTCTGTGAACCTGTGATTTCGGGGTGGGGGCGGGGGGGGGGAAATATGTATATATAAACTTAGGGTTAGGGTTAATATAGCTGATAATATAGCTCTCCACCAACACTGCACTGGAGTGCCTGCCTAGACTGTAAGTTCAATGCCCCGACAATTTGAGGCTTGAACCCACAATCGTCTGACCAAGCTGCTACTTAACACAGTGAGTGAACGTGACCGTCTTTGAGTTGAAGGTAGTCCGTAGTGTACTGGTTAATGATCTCGAGTCACAAGTGACAGGACCCAGGTTCGATTCCCAGGGCAGGCGAAACCTTAGGCAGGTTTCCTTATTCCACACGCCTCTGTTTACCTCGCAGTAAGTAGGAACCCGGTTGTTAGTCGATTCGCGGATCTCTTTACGGAGGTAATAATCCCTCCCCCCACCCCAAAAAAATGTAGTCACTCAATCTATGACTGTTTGTGGGACACTGCTGTGCGCAATTGAGTATTGAGGCGTTATATCAAATGCAAGGATTATTGTATTTATTATCCTCCCCCTCCACGACCACTTACTGGAACAGCTCCTAACTACATTCCCTCCAACCAGCTCCAAAACTGCTCCTAACTACATTCCCTCTTCAACCAGCATATGCCTGCTTTTCTGCAATGCTTTACTCTCTTCCACGGGAGTGCAGTGTATGTATAATTTAAACTCACACAGGATAATAGATGTCTGGCACTGAGTTACAAGGCAGTAATTGAATCAAGCAGTTCTGATGATGTCGTCATAAACTACAAGCGTGAAGCTCCAAGTGGTTACTAAACATCACCAGAACCCTGTAGATTGAATTAACGGCCTTCAACGCTGTGCCAGACACCTCTTTTGCTGTATAATAGATGTTGAATGTATTTTTTTTAATGCTTTTGACCTTTCTTGCCATTATGCAGTCGAAGCAGTGCAACGTAGGCGAAACAGTTAGCAAGCAGGCTAATAAGATAGGAACTGAAGAGCAATGATATCACCAGGTGAGTCTCACTGCCTCTCTCCTCCTGCAGCAGTAAATTACTGTACTTATTTACAACACTACAGTAATCACATGGGCAATACTGACTGTACAATGAAAATATGCCTTTCCTTATTTGCTATGTGACTGTGAAGTAACTTTTAAGTTGTGCATCTTGCATGCTTCTCCCCTCTGTTTGTTCTTGCTTTAAGACGCTCACTGTTATTAAGGAGTCCTGCAGCGAAGTAGTTAGAGGCCATGTCCTGTCTTCATCCAATGTCCACAAAGTCCTGATATCCCCCTCTTTTTTTATTATTATAGTGTACTGACCAACAACTGAAACATGTAATTAGAAGTACTTAATTGTATTCAGTACAAGTGTTTAACTGTATTTAAACATCCAGAGAATTGGTGTGTGTATGTGTGTGTGAGTGTGTGAGCGCCATCATTTCCATGGCAGATAATGATCCGTCGCCACATCTTCTGTAACATGGATGGAGTGAGGAGGGGAAATACACCACTGGCAGTTTGTTTCAGCTCCTCCATAGTCTCGTTTCATGGTTCTATAACAAGCGGATAACAGGACTTTGTGGACACCCTGTACACTCTCCAGGAGAGGTTACTAACACTGAGCAAATAAATAATAATAATAATAATCCTTGCATTTGATGTAGCGCCTTATCACGTCTCAAAGCGCTTCCCAGTGGAGTGACTCTGTATTTTGTGGGCGAAATGCAGCAGCCAATTTCGCACAGCAGTGTCCCACAAACAGACGTTGATTGAGTGACCAAATTATTATTATTTTTTGAAGGGATATTGCCCCCGGAAAAGTGATCCGCCAATCAAAATATATTTTTTTAAGTAATCCATGTAATGACAGACCTCACTGTCCCGGCGTGAAAGGCCCTCTATAAATGTAATTTTGTTGTTGTTGCTATCTCACCCTTTTGTACAAATGAGCAGGATTCTTCGCTCAGTCACAAAATTGTTTGGGGTTTAAAATTTTACGGTGAGTGCCAATGTGAAAAGCCCTTTTTCAAAATGCGAATGTTTTAAAGAGAATCCGTCATTAACTTTACCTGTTTTAAATCTGTTTTATGGCGAATGATGTGATTATTCTGAGCCCGGCCTGGGAGGAGTTGCTCAACCCTGCCATGTGAGGGAGCTGAATTTACATGACATGCTCCAAATGAAGCAGCTTTTGTTAATGACTGTTCTTTCAACACCCTCCCTGCATTTCTGGCTCTCTCCCTCTCTCACCTTCCAACTCTCTTTGTCTCTGTCTTCCACTCTGTCCGTTTTTGCCCGTGCCTCCTTCTCTCTCTCTCATTATTTGTACGCCTTTCTGTTCTTTGTTGCTTTCTTTTTTTTCTTTCTCTCGCCCCATCTTTCTTTCTCTCAATTCCCTCTCTCTGTCTGAGAAAGAATCGATCGTAGCTTTCAAAAGGCAATTGGATAGGTCCTTAAAAAGGAAAAATTTGCAGGGCTATGGGGTAAGAGCGGGGGAGTGGGACTAGTTGGTAGCTCTTTCAAAGAGCTGACAAGAGCACGATGGGCCAAATGGCCTCCTTCTATGCTGTAAGATTCTATGATACTATTCTGTGAATCTACTTCCACCCTTTCCTGCAGCGCATTCCAGATCGTAACAACTCGCTGCGTAAAAAAAATTCTCCTCATCTCCCCTCTATTCTTTTTTGAAATGGAGTCATGGATCTTTAGCATCACTGAACAGGCATACGTGACTTCAGTTTAACGTATTGTTTTCCTGTTCCCCCATTACAACACTAGAGTGTCAGCCTGCACTGTGAGCTCAAAGTACTAACATGGAGCCTGAACCCAAAACCATTTGATCCGGAGGAGAGAGTGCAACTGGTCTAGCCAGACTGAAGCCAGTTGAGTCTTATAATAATGAATATACTTCAAAATACTGTAAAGTGTAATCATTATCATTAGACCTGCTAACGAGAGATACTGTGCATCTATTCGGTATGAGACTGCATACAGAAGGGAGCTTGATATGACCAGAGCAGAAAAATGCTTCAATATTTTATTTTAATGGGTTTCAACCTGCTTTTCAGAAGGGAATAAATTCTTCCAACTCCTATCGTGTGAAGACAGCTGTGAAGTGAAACAGTAGTAGCTGAGGGATGGGTTCCGCGCTCTATCGCTTTAGGGTGAGTGCAGGACTGTTAGCCAGCTTAAAGTTGATTGTAAGCACTCTGTTAACAGAGCTAATTTGGTCACAGGCACAGATCTACCTTGCCGTGGGACCTGAGTGGGAGACCGAGCCTGTGTTGATTCAAACTACCCTGGGCGACTTGATAATTAACTGGGAAATGGCCTGAATGCTAATTCTTCCAAGACCCTGCAAAATTGCTATCCAGTCTAGAAGTCGGAGTTGTGTGTGCCTGCTTTCACTGTCCAATGATTCTTGCATCCTTTACTAACTTTTCTGGGTCTGAACAACTTCTCTGGCGTTTCAACACAACCCCTTTTCATATGAATTGATACACTGCAGTACAAGTTTGTATTTGTATAGTGCTTTCACGTCGGGCGGCCTGTCCACTCCTTCCGCTGGCGGACTCTGGCCTCCTCCGTGGCTCCCATCCTGCCTGCCCACTATCAGTGGTCTGTCTTCAGTTTTTCTGACCCCTCCTATTTCCCTCCTATTCTCCCTCCATTCCACATTCCCTTAGCCTTGCCCTCTCCCTTGCCTCCTTCAAAACCTTCCTCTTCGACCGCACCTTCGGTCACCCTGGCCTCCACCCCTCCTGATCCCAACCCACAAGCTCAGGCACTAGTATCATGGCTCTTCCTCAACTTGGGACAATGTTGCCCATTATGGTTCTGGTTTGGTTTCTGTGGACCTATCTGGTATGTATTGCTCGGGCCAATTCAACCCGACAGAGACCCTAATTTTCGAGAATAAATCATACAGGAAAGTGGAAACAATGTTATAAGGAGAAAAGTCTTAGGGAAAAAACTAAGACACAGTGATGCACTATGTAGGCAACTTTTGTCCAACACGTAGATGGATTGATTTAAACCCAAAGAATAGGGACTTTTTTGAAAAAAGTTGTCAATTTGTTTAAGAGTTCAAAATTGTCATTCTTTATAAAAGGATTCTCTTTAGAATTTTGAAGCTTTGAGTCTCTGTTAAAGTTTCTTAAAAATGTTCTTTTTTAATTCCAGGCCAAACCATCCACAGTAGAAATGCTTGAAGGGATTGAAAAGGTATGTGCTGTTATCAGACGAAGGGTGTGTGAACAACAGTAACTTCAACAACAAATTACATTTATACAGCGCCTTTCGCATCGGGACGACATCTGAAGGCGCTGGACACTCAAGGATTTGGACCGGAACTGGGGGTTGGGATCAGGAGAGGTGGAGGGCAGGGAGGGTGGGGGTAGGAATGTGACCGAAGGCGCGGTCGAAGAGCAGGGTCTTGAGACGTGCCTTGAAGGAGGCAAGAGAGGGGATGAAGCGAAGGGACTGTGGGATGGAGATCCAAAGGGTGGGGGGAGTAAAAGCTGAAGGTCCGACCGCCGATGCTGGGGCGGGAAGGGAAGGGGCACGGACCAGGTGAAGCCTGCTGAGCAGAGAGAGCAGATAGGTCTACATGAAGTAAGCAAAGAGTTGGGAGGAGTAAGGCCATGGAGGGCTTTGAACACACAAACTTATGTATGCAGTCATGTGGAATAAAAACGAGGTCTTCAGTACAGCTTAAAAGTCCGTATGGTAAATGCAATAAAGTTATTTTTGTTTGAAACTAGAAAATAAGCAGACTCAAGGAATCATTGGAGAGGAACCAGCGTCTGGAGAGGATTTGGTTGGCCAGACTGCTGCTGTACTCCTGCACTCTCTACACCATGACCTGCCTGCTCTTGTACTCATGCTATCGACCCAAGGAATGGACAACATGGCTGCTGTTGGCCTGTGTACTCATGCTCGTCCCATTACTGTGAGTATCCATTACTGTTATTCCTGAGGTAATTTCTCAGGCTCCTTCCAACGTCCACCCATCTCTGACTCATAATCAGTGTCAGAGCTGTCACTGTGTCCTCCCTTCTCCTCCCTGCTCAATGATTCTCACCGTTATGTGGAGCACTTTGAGGTATTTGTCCTCCTGATACACTGTACAGCGTGAAGGGAGCTATATAAAATGCAAATTGTTGTTTTTGTTGTTGTTGAACACAAGTTATTGTAATGATGTGTCAATTATTCCAGATTTGCTCCTGAAATGGTTCAGTTCAATAATAATAATAATCCTTGCATTTGGTATATTATTATGTTTCAAAGTGCTTCACAGGATATACTGTGACATGCCGTGACTGTGACATGAGGTTTATCCTGTGCTTAAGAGACTGTATTTGTAGGCAAACGTAGCAGTACAATTTTGTACAGCAAAGTTTCAAAAACAGTCATGAAGTGAGTGACCAATTTTATTTGGGGGATTGTCAATCAGGACACCAGGAAAAACGCCCTCTCTTTTCGAATAGTGCCATGAGATCCTTAACGTCCACCTGAACAGGCAGATGGGACCTCAGTTTATCGGCTCATCTGAAGGATGGCATCTCTGACGATACAACACAGTGCTGCATAGGAGTGTCAGTCTGTAAAGATATTCACGACTTAGTCTTGAATCGAGCCATGCAGACATAGAAAGGATTGTGTATTCGTAAACCTAAGCTGGGCTGGCAATGGAAGACCCACATTCATGTCAGACTCCGTGGGCCAACAAGAGAAAATTGGACAAGGTTTCAGCTGGATGAATGTCAGGTCAGGGTGAGGTTGAACCTGACTGTGAGGAACAACAACAAATTGCATTTATACTGCATTTCATATTTACTAAGAGGGAGAAGTTGACACCTCATTGCTATTCTAGCTAGGATAACTTAAATTGTTTCCCCCTCCACAAAATGTGATGACAGTGCCATGGGCTGAGTTAACTGGCTGTTTGTATGCATGTCAGCAAGTACTTTTGCGGGTTAGTGATTTCTTAATATAATTTCTTGAAGAGTACAGATTTTCTATCCTCTTTTCCTTTCCCCCCAATTTTCCCTCTCTTTCTCATCCTACTTTTGGGGGCATTTTACCCACAAAATATACAGTCAATTCACTTTACAGTATACTCTGTGAAGCACTCTGAGATGCCTTGAAGGTGTGATACGGTGCTATATCAAACGCAAGGATTATTATTATTATTACTTCCCTAAATGTGGTGATTCATGCTTCAATCCTTTGGAATCTTGCCCAGGGTCAGCAAGCTATAGAGGACTTCACAGGTGAGGTTTATCCTGTGCTTAAGAGCCCTTTATAAAATCACTGAATAGCCATCAGAAACAGGAACCTTGATCGTTTTATTTGCGTCTCAGAGCAGGTACTCTGAGGGCTTCATCTTACTCCCTCCTCCCCATCTTCAAATGCTGCATAAAGACCTTTTTGATCGTGCTTATGTTCACCCTGCCCCTCCCTCTCCCCCCTGGCTCGTTGTCAACTCCGCCGTTGTGAAAGGCTCCAGGATGCTGCCACGTGTGAAGCGCGCGATATAAATGCAGGTTGTTGTTGGCAACTGTTGTCCTTTCCCCAGATCCTTTGTTCAAGCTCTCTGATATGCTGCCCCGCGTGAAGGGCGCTGTGCAAATAAATGCAAGTTGTTGTTGTCGTTTGCCTGCAGGGTGACACAGTGTTGCATGACTGATGTCAGCCGAGAGACATATGAGCTCATCCTTCCAGAATCCCCAACCTATTGTCTTCCTATTACTGAATCAAGCTGTTTCTCAAATATGTCCCAATATCCCTGGCCTCAGCCACCCTTCTGGTAACCATTCCAGTTGTTAATCACCATCTGCCATCTGTCCTAAACTTGTCCTTCGTATTTGGGCTTCGTTACACTGCTAGCCTGGCATATCTGAAAAAGTTATTTTAGGTTTAACTTTCCCTGCCCTCGCTCTCTCTCTCTCTCTCTCTGTCTGTCTGTCTGTCTCTGTTTGTCTCTGTCTGTCTATGAGTTAAACAATTAAAATGATGATATAAATGCAGCTTATGTGTATAAGGCAGAACAATTTAAAAGGATTCTATTACTGCAAAGATTATAGTTTCTCAATCCAAATATCACTCAAATATCTTCATTTTTTCCTTTTTGCTTGCTATGCCTCCCTTACTGGAATTTTCCCATTAAAAGAAATCCTTTGATAGAGAGAAGATGGTGTATTGAAGGCAGTTAAATGCCACAGTGATTTACGCAGCCTCCACATCTTGAGCAGCCCCTGCAGTCTATCACTGCGGCACACTGATTAGAATTCCACACTGCTCTGACTGCAGTACTTCAGCACTTGAATATTCAATAGAAGTGTCTAAAAACCCTTTTGTTTTTCCCATTGATTCCTCACCCGGTTTGATGATCTTCACAGTGATGTCTTTGCATTGTTTCAGGGCTGTTTGGAGCGTGCAAGACTCCGCATTTATCCAAATCAGCTTCACTAGTACTAAGGTTTCTGAAATTGTCAAAGTCATCCTTTTCGAAAGGTCCACCTGTCCCCTGGTTGTGCCTCCCTCATGGCAGTTCAACCAGCCTTGCTGATAGCACAGACCAGCCTGGCTCATCAGCAGGAACTGGAAAGGCAGACCAGTCACTGGGGGCAGGGAATCATCCCACTCAGCTCCTGTTAACCCTGCAGCCAAAGCCCTATTGGGTAGGGTGGTCCAAGCTAGACAAGCAGTGGGAAACCTTGCCGCTGCTTGTCCAGCAGATAGCGATATCAATCTGCAGTTTTATCTGGTTAAACGTACACTGGCTTGGCTCCTACCAACCTGCGCCTAGTATGCATTCCATTCCATTCACAGATTCCCAATCTATCTCTGAGATTCCATGTGTAGGTGGGATGCATGGAATTCTCAGCTTGGTTTGGAGACTCTTAAGCAACGGTGATGGGTTTCCGCAGATACCCGGCTGACCGAAAAATCAGTCTCACCCAAGTACGTAGGATGTACAAAATCACTTGTTGACCAGTTTGTTAGGGGGGTGCTTTGAGTCCCAGTGATCTCATTCACAGATTCCCATTCTTTGTGTTTACAGATTTACATTCATGCGAAAGTGACATCCCAATGTCCTTGGAAATATCCAGATATTAATAACATATCCTTTGCATATGACACAGCACCTATCACATTAAAATATCCAAATGGACTAAATATAATTTAAATACAGCAAGGTCCCACAAACCACCACAGAGTGAATGACCAATTATTTATCCAGAAACTCTTGAACACTGTCCCTCAATCCCTCCGTCTTTCCCCCTCTCTCCCCTTTTTCACGCCCCCCTGAAAACCTTCCTTTTCGACCGTGCTTACGGTCACCTCTCCCCCACGCACCCCCGCCCCCAAGCTCGCTCTGAGGCCCTACCCTGCGTAGAGAGCTCTATATAAATGCAAGTTGTTGTTGTTGAATTTTAGAGCACTGTTGGACAGAGTCCCGGAGAAACTCCCTTCCCTTTTTCAGTGGTTCTGTAACATCTTTAACATCCACCAGAACAGGCAGACGGGACCTCTGTTTAGTGACTCATCTGAATGACGGTGTCTGCGATAATGCAGCACACTGCCTGTACTGCACTGGAGCATCATCTTAGACAGCGCTAGACTGTCAAGCTTGGGCTTTGACCCCACTACCATCTTACTCAGAGGTGATCATGCTGCCAACTGAGTCAATTTGACACCTGACACCAAATTATCTTGGATGCACGGAAATGGGATCTGTCTCTGGTGAGCGCACACATTGTTCAACCAGTTTGCATCCTGGTGACTTCCCGTATGTTCCTTTATCCCAGATCATTTAGGCTCTCTGAATTGCTTTCAGTGAGCCCTTTCTATCTGTCTGCCTCCCCTTTTATGGGACGTGCAAGAATTTGTCTTGTTAGCTACCTGGTGTTTCTACAGCTCTGAGGCCTGTCATGATTTTCTGGGATATCTGGGTGTTTTCTTTCCTCTTTCCCCTCTTCTTCCTTCCAGTATGGTATGATGCCACCCTTCCCAGCGAATGCCTTTGCTCTCACTCTGATTTTATCCCCTATATGCTCTGTGTTTACTGACCTTGACCAGGGTAGAGCAGTTGAGACTACAGTTATCCTCCGTGGTCCTTGGTTAGGAAAGGGAAAGGAAGCCAATCTTCCTGCTCCTCATCACTTACTAATGACTCGCTGTTAGAAGGTGCGTGTGAGCAATTGGGCAAGGACAAAATTAGGATCAGATGTGATACCCCACTCACATTCTAGGCTCATACAAATTCAATGAGGTACTAGCAGGTAGAGTAGAGAGCGGAGAAAGAGACGCTGGTGAAGGAAATGGAGGATGAGAAAATATCTCCTCTGCACAGGAGGTCAGGGTCTGATAATCTGCCCACAATGATGCAATGATGCCCTGTAATCTGGCGTACTGCTGTGCTCTGACAACAACAACAACAATTTGCATTTACATAGTGCGCTTCACACGGGGTAACGTCTCAGAGCACTCCCCTCTGCTTCTCCCCAGTATCACTGTTCATTTTTCCAAAGGAACATTTCTACAGCATGAATCAATTCATGAAGCATCCAGACTGCAGTTGCCTCCTTGACTTTTTTTATCTGTTGGATTATTAAATGTTAAATCTTGGGATTTTGAGAAGGGGAATGTTCTCTTTCCATATCTCAACATCACCTCAGAGAATGCAGCTGCTTTTCGTCATCTGGGGCAGGTGCTTCCTTGATCTGTTCATTCCTTAATCCATGGAATTAATACCCATGAAAAAGCACCGACTCCCCCACGCGGTGGGTGGGAGGAGAGAAATAAGTGATATCAAATGCTAAGATTCTCCAATTTTTTAGTTGAGTATCAGAGGTCTGCGTGCATTAACCCCTTTGTGAAAAATTGGACTCCAATGGCGAGAACAGTTCTGTTTCAATGCATCTCTCTGCCTACGGAATACGTTACATGGAGCCCTGTAGTCTACTGGTAGAGCACTCGCCTCGCAAGCGATAGGACCCGGGTTGATTCCCAGGCTGGGCGAAACCTTAGGCAACTTTCCTTACTCCACACGTCTCTGTTTGCCAGCAGTAAGTAGGAACTCGGGTGTTAGTCAATTGGCAGATCGCTATTCGGGGGGAGTAATAATTCTTTTAAAAAAAATAATAAATTGGTCACTTCAATGCACGACTGTTTGTGGGACGCTGCTGTGCACAATTTGCTGCTGTGTTTCGCACACAAAATATACAGTCAATTCACTTTACAGTATATTCTGTGAAGCTCTTGAAACAACTTGGTAGGGCGAATGTGAGGATTATTATTATCGTCCTAGTTGGAAGGTTGGGATCTTTTTTTTAAGTTGTGCGTGTGACAGAGAGAGAGAGAGAGAGAGAGAGAGGCGAAACCAACATATTTTAAAAGGTCTTTGAGTTCTCTTCAAGGTGATGGTGAGAGGGTATCTCTTTCATCTGGCGGAGCTTTCACACAGCGCTCTGGACCACAAATGCCTGCATAATGTTTACCATCTGTTGTGCTTCTCTCTGTAGAATCTGGCTCACCCAAAGGCTGTTGAAAATGTGGTTTATTAAAAGAGCGAGGAAAAGTTGTGAGTAGTATCTGCATTGGGATTTTAAAGGGGGGCTTATGTTGTCCTGCTTGGGGTGGGAGAGGGGCAAAGGTGAACTGCTGTGTTATCTGAATGTCTTTTTTCACCCTTTAGTGTAATAATAATAATAATAATAATCCTTGCATTTTGGTAAAGCGCCTTATCACGTTGAGACATCTCAAATTGCTTCACAGAATATACTGCAAAGTGAATTGACAGCACAAACACTTGTGGATTCCCAGGCAGGGCGTTTCTTACTAGGACGTTGGGCAAGTTTCCTTACTTCGCACGCTTCTGTTTACCTAGCAGTAAGTAGGAATCCTGGTTGTTAGTCGATTGGCGGGTCGCTTTTCCGTGGGTAATAATCCCTTAAAAAAAAATATTAATAATAATAATTTGGTCACTCAATCCATGAGTGCTTGTAGATTGAATAGGGCCAACCGGGTTCCTAGTTACTGCTGGGTAAACAGAGGTGTGTGGAGTGGGGAAATGCCTCAGATTTTGCTCCGCCCGGGAATCGAACCGGGTTCCTCTCGCTTGTGAGGCAAGCGCTCTAACCGCTTCGCGACAGGACACCATAAATTATAGGAACGCGCCCAGTGTTTGCGGTGGGCTGCAGCTTGCCATTGATCTGGTCCCGTCAGGAATGTTCGCATGTCAAACTCTCACTGTTGTGAAATCCCTCAAAAATTCTGCAAAGCTGGAAAGGCAGAGGCAGGCTGGGGCCACGCTCGCTGCCCTCCCAGAGGACCGCTGATGAGCAGCTCGTTTATTATCTGAAATTCCTGAGATTGCTGAATCCTTTTAAACAGAATTCTGGACCGCTTCTAGTCTCTGTAGCAGTCTTTCCCCCATCCTCCCACCCACCCACCCACCCAGCCCCTCGTCTCTCCTGCAGGCACCAACCTGCGCTGAGGGAATACAGTTGGCCAGGTGTAGAGCAGGGACTCCCAACTATTTATGAGTGAGCCTAGAGGGCAAGGCAAGCATTGGTGGGCTATTTGCTGGGTAGCAGCGTCACAGCTGCCTCTGACTGTGAACCTGTCCAACTTGCACGGGTGGTGACTGGTTGGTGGCCGGGGTCAGGAACCCGTGGCTGACTTTTTTTAACCCCGACGTCTGGCGAGTTTTGTGTGTTGTGCTGTTCTTTATGCAGTGCTCATCATCTCAGTCAAAGCTGGCAGGGAAATGGAACTGGGTCCGATCATTTCGTCCACAAATCTCCTCATGCCCTGGCGCCTCCTTAACCTCTCTGACCTGCTTTCTTCCCACTCCACTACCCGTTGCCTCCACATGGCTGGCTCCGGCCTCCTGCTTGTCCTTCGTCCCCTCCGCTTCACCATCAGCGGCCGCACTTTCAATCACTATTCCCCAAAGCTTTGGAACTCTCTCCCCCAATCCCTCCGCCTTGCCCCTTCCTTCCCCTTTTTTTTAGATCACGACTGAAGACCTTCCTTTTCGACTGTGCTTACGGTCACCTCCTCTCGGCGTCAGGCTCCACCACCGTTAAGCGCACCGAGACACTACCCCGCATGAAGGGCGCTGCATAAATGCAAGCTGTTGTTGTTATTAAGATCGTCATTCACTCTGCGTGTGCGCGGTCGGTTTGTGTGCTTGCATCCGGAAAATCTTTGTTGCTGATCAGACTTTGCAGCTTAACATCATCATCATCATCTAGCCACCTAACTGCCTCATCAACTTCCATCTCACCTTTCCTGTTTGTCAGATGTCCCTTTTATTTACGATAAGTCCAAATAAAACGGGTGTTGATGAGGAAAAAATAGACGCAGTCAACTCCTGATAGCTCGACCTGGCTTAGCTTGTCACTACCATTTAAATCATTGTTTTGTCGATATCCCAGCTACATTTATTCATTTAGATATCATTTATACATACACCTAACTCACCGCTCCTGATAACTCATCACTGAGCCAGCGATGAGTTATCAGGAGTTTTACTGTATTAAGACTGAGAGGAGGCGAGTCAATATTTCTCCCCCTCCTCCCAAGAGGTGAGCAGTGTGAGTTACCCTGACGAGGAGTGAGCATGACTTTATGTGTTGCTGTGTCCCGCTGGCTGCCACACCACCACCACACTTTATTTTATTCTCCAATGTTTAATGGCAGGGCTTTAAAAACCGACAGATGCGGCTTGTTTATAATGATGACTGAGCTCTTGCAGAACTAATTTGTAATTTCCAGTGGCACGTAAGCCCGCATCTTGGCAGAGTTCCCGCTGCCTCCAGCTACCCTCATATCAGTCCGAACAGAATTGATTTTGCATCATCTTATCAGGGCATTGATTTTGCTTCTGCTCTCGCATGCCAATTGTCTTTATTCCCCCCCAGCCCCCCTCCCACCTGCTCCTTAAATTATTTCCTCGATTCCCTTTTACCTTCTGCTGGGGGGTGGGTGGTGGGGGGGGGGATGATGTGGGGAAACAGTTCCACAGGAGTTCTCGGTACTTTGCCCGAATGTCCGTTCTTCCTGAGCAAACCTTGACCGCGAGTGGGAAAGGGGAGAAACAAATGTGTCTCTCTGTCTTCTCGTCTCAATACACAAAATACGCAGTCAATCCACTTTAGGATATATTCTGCGAAGCGCTTTGAAGCGTCTCAATGACGTGATGAGGCGCGATATCGAATGCAAGGATTATTATTGGCCTCACCTGTCATCCTCAAACACGCGTACCCTCTCGTGGGGTGAGGGCGGGTCGTAGCTGCCTTTTTTTTAAACTCGGAAGGACTGCGGTCAATTGTAACTCTCTGTACGTTCCTGAGCTGTGGTTAGTTCACTCTCCGGGTACCGAGAGTGGAACCTGGTTCCTGTAACGGTGACTGTACCCCACTAGGCCATCAGGGGGCGCTCACGATAGGGGTTCCCATGTTTTTTTCTGAACTGTAGCAATTAAATCTCTCGGGCTTGAGGGCTCTATAATTCTGTTGCTTCACGAGCATCTCTGACAGAGGACCTTTCATAGCAGGAGAATAAAACAATACATTTGGAGGGAGGGGGGGAGGAGGGGGGGAGATGGGGAATAGCTGCAGTTTGTGTGCACCATTTATCTTTTTTTTTGAAAATAATGAGTTAACCTGCGCTTTAAAAGAATTTGTGTGTTTTCTGACAAGATAGGGCTATAACTGACCAAGCAAGCATGATCAGGACACACACACACACACGCGCGCGCACACACCCGCAACACGGCGAAGCTTCACAGTGCAATTTTACAACCGAGCTCCATCATTTTTATTGCAGCTCAGAGGGCAGAATACATTTGTAGCTGCAAGAGGTCAAATTTGTTGCAAATTAATTTACCTTTTCGTCGTCAGCTTTTAATGATTCCTGAATCTCTGTATAAAGGGACCCATAATGGGGTGGGGGTTGGGGAAGGGGGTGGGGGTGGAGGGCGGGGGGTGGGGGGGGGATTCTGTTTATCAGCATTTTTTTGGGAAAAAGTGCTTCCTCTTTGTTTTTTATTTCCCCTCCTCTTTTGTTTGTCATTAGCTGCGGTAGAGCTATATTTCACTTGAGCCGCAGTTCAATGCTTTGCTCATTAAATGGATTTAAAGCGCTATAGCGCAGTGTTTTATTGCACAGTGCAGCTCTGGGTTTTAAAAAGCGTGACTCGTCCATTGGAGATTCATCAGTTTGCAGGCAACATGATTTGTTTGAAGTTAAGATAAGATAATTATCATATCTCTCCAATTAGATTCCCCAACAGCCTGGCATGACAGATCATGCAATTCATTAGAGACTGGTTGATCTTTGACTGCTCTGTGATGACGCCACTATTTCTCGAGGTTCACAATTCAAATACAGTACATAATCCCTTTTTGTAAAGGGCATCGGCCAGTGTAAAACTTAACCAGTATCTCTCAACAACGGGTCTGTGATCACGTCATGGGGTAGTTGCATTGTCAGAGATGCCATCCTTTGGTTGAGACGTTAAACCAATGTCTCATCTATCTGTTCAGTTGGACGTGAAAGATCCAACTGAGAAACTCTCTGAGAAGGGAGTTGCTCTCTTCCAGGGGTCCTGGCCAACAATCCACCCAAAATAATAAAAATAAAAAAATTGGTCACTCACTCTATGGCTATTTGTGGGGACGCTGCTGTGCACAATTGGCTGCTGCGTTTCACCCACAAAATACACAGTCAATCCACTTTACAGTATATCCTGTGAAGTGCTTTGTGACGTCTCAACGAGGTAATAAGGCACTAAATACAAGGATTATTATCATATCAAATGTAAGGATTATTATTATTGTTATTATTATTCTGGCGGATCTGTACCAGAAATCTCTTCAGATTGACTGATCTGATGTGTCTCACTTACAAACACAAACTGAACCGGCTTCTCGAAAGACAAAAAGAAAGCTTGAGAAACGCCACTCAAAAACACCCAGGTTTTTATCTCCGGCCCGAAAGGGAAGTCATGCTTGACTAACCTTTTAGAATTTTTTGAGGTTGGATAAGGGGGAACCAGTAGATGTGGTATATTTGGATTTTAGGAAGGCATTTGACAAGGTGCCACACAAAAGGCTGTTACTCAAGATCAAGGCCCACGGGATTAATGGGAAAATATTAACATGGATAGAAGAGTGGCCATCGGGTAGAAAGCAGAGAGTAGTGATAAACGGATCATTCTCGAATTGGCAGGATGTAACTAGTGGAGTGCCATAAGGATTAGTGTTTGGGCCTCAGCTATTTACCATTTACATCAATGATCTGGACGAGGACATTGAATGTAATGTGTCCAAATTCGCAGATGATACTAAACTCGGCAGCAGAGTGAGCTCTCAGGATGATGCAAAAAGATTGCAATAAGATATAGATAGGCGCGGGGAGTGGGCAAGTAGGTGGCAGATGGAATTCAATGTTAGCAAGTGTGAAATTATTCACCTCGGTAGCAAGAATAAAAGAACAGACTATTTTCTGGAAGGAGAGAATTTAGATAGTGTTAGTATTCAAAGGGATTTGGCTGTCCTTGTACACCAGTCCCAAAAAGTTAGTTTGCAGGTGCAGCATCAACAAAGAAGGCGAACGGCATGTTAGCGTTCATTTCGAAAGGTTTAGAATATAAGAGTAAGGAAGTCTTGCTGCAACTGTATAGGGCTTTGGTGAGACCGCACCGAGTGTATTGTGTGCAGTTTTGGTCTCCTTATTTAAAAAAGGACATACTTGCCCTCGAGGGGGTGCAGCGTAGATTCACTCGGTTAGTTCCTGGGATGAGGGGACTGACCTGTGAGGAGAGGCTGAATAAACTAGGCCTGTATTCTCTAGAGTACAGAAGAATTAGGGGAGATCTTATTGAAACTTATAAGATTCTTAAAGGGCTGATAAAGTAGACACTGAGGGTCTGTTTCCCCGGTAGGAGAATCTATAACCAGGGGTCACAGTCTGAAAATTAAGGGTCAGCCTTTTAGAACAGAGTTGAGGAAACATTTCTTCACTCAGAGGGTAGTGAACTTATGGAATCCACTCCCCCAGAAGGCTGTAGATGCTCAGTCCTTGAACATTTTCAAGGCTGAGACTGATAGATTCTTGAAAAATAGAGGGATTAGGGGATATGGGGATAGGGCAGGTAATCAGAGTTAGGTGAGAAGATCAGCCATGATCTTATTGAATGGCGGAGCACAGGCACGAAGGGCCGAATGGCCTACTCCTGCTCCTAATTCTTATGTTCTTATGAAAGAAAAATTGGTCACTCAGTCCGCCTCTGCGGGACACTGCTATGTGCAATTGGCTACGGCATTTTGCTGTGAAGTGCTTTGAGACGTCTCAACTCAAATGCAAGGATTATTATTATTATTCTCAGACCACGAGAGGACTTGTAGATTTGAGACCGCTGGTACAGTAACTATTAGCTGCCACTAGATGCTGCTACTGTGCTTCGCCAGCGCAGCGCAGCATTGCCATCTAGTGACAGCAGATCTGTAATGGATCACACCACAGGGAAGAACAGGCCAAGTAAGGGAGAAGCTTCAATGGGTCCAGGCATTTTCAGAATAGATTCACTCGTCAGTCGTCGAGTGTTTGCGCCTCTCAAAGATGGAGGAATGTCCATAGTATTGGAATGCTCGAAAAAGTCATAAGGCGGTGCATCAAATGCAAGGATTATTATTTATGATTGTAAGCCATGGAAGAACCTTTCACACTGGGCAGTGTTTATGTGTAACCTTTCCAGGTTTTACCATCAACAATATCTAACATCATAGGAAGCTTACAGCAATGAAGGGTGGTCATTTGGTCTAATAGTGTCGGAGCTGGTGCTCGCTCACTGTTGGCGCTGTTTCCTCCTCCTATGCCCTTGCTCTTTACCCCAAAAATCTTTCAATATTATTTTTACTCACGGATTCATTTACTTTCCTTTTAAGTGCATTCACAGGTTCGGCTCCACAGTCATTTATGGTTTAGGGAGTTCAGAATTCTAATAATTGTTAATTGTTAATCCCCCACCAATCGTGATTATCTTTAATTTGCGCCCTTTTGTTACTTGTCCAGGGATCAGTGAACTTGTGCCTGTTTATTCTTTCAGACAATGCTCTCGAGTTGCTAAAGAAACAGAAAAAGAATCTAGTGAGTACATTTCATCTTCAGTGAATTTGAGTAACCCTCCACCACTTGATAAACAGCGACAGCGTCAGCACAGACAGTTACTCAGCGGATTACCTTCACACTGCAAAGCAATAATAATAATAATATAACAACCCTTCCATTTGGTATACCACCTTATCACGTCGTTGAGACGTCTCAAAGCGCTTCACAGAACATATTGTAAAGTGAAGTGATTGTGCATTTTGTGGGTGAAACACTGCAGCCAATTGTGCATAATTGTGGATTGAGTGACCAATTTTCTTTTGGTGGGGAGGGATTTTTTCCTCCAGAAAAGTGATCCGCTAATCGACTAATGACCAGTTTCCTACTTACTACTAGGTAAACAGAGTTGTGTGGAGTAAGGAAACTTGCCTAAGGTTTCGTTCGCCCTGCCAGGAGTCAAACCTGGGTCCTCTCGCTTGCAAGGCGAGCTATAGCAAGCAAGCAAACTCCACACAGTGAGACACATCGTGCTATTACTCCTGTACAAACAGATCAGAAATCTGTAAAAAGTCAGGATGGAAATCAAAACCGTCCTGGCCGGGGGCAATGCGTGCTGGGAACGGGAGAGAGGAAGCGGGCACAGGCTTTGAGTTCCCAAAGAGACGGGCAGTAAAAGTGCCCCCTTGACACCGGCTGGGGCCGCAGTCATTCATAATCTCGAGTTTGTGCCGCATCAAACAACTGCCTCCACTCGTGCGCTGTGATTAAAAACTAATGCTGTTTTACACGCTACTTGTTGCCAAGTGAGTGATGAGCGCGGCAGCTGCTGCCTTTTATGAAGTGTTTTATCAGGTTAGGTCCAATTAGAAGCCAGCGAGGCTATGAACAGACTCTCCAGCCACTCGCTACCCACAAGTGATTGTAAACCACTTCTCTGTACCAGTTCATTTTCCCCAGCCTTTATGTCACTTGATGCAATGGAAGGCAGGGAAACTTCATTTCAGTTTAAAGCTGCATTCCAGCTAACATCATTATCAAATAATACTGGCCATATAAACCCCGGGGGGAAGAAGATTTTCTTGGTCCGACCTACCTGCTCTCTTTCTCCTTCCCTCAATGAAAGACAGGGATGGTTTCAGATCGATATTGCTGTCTAGCCAACAATGCCGTTATTACTGTGGAGTCTTGTAACTAACTCGCCTCGCAAACAAGAGGACCCGGGTTCAATTCCTGGGCAAAACCTTAGGCAAGTTTGCTTACTTCACATGTTTACCAAGCAGTAGTAGGAAACCGGTTGTTAGTGGATTGGCAGATCACTTTCCCTTCTAAAAATTAAAAAAAATGGAGCCGCTCAATCAACGACTGTTTGTTGGACGCTGCTGTGCGCAATCGGCTGCCTATTTTCGCCCACAAAATATAGTCAATTTACTTACAATATATTCTGTGAAGCTCTTTGAGACGTCTCGAAGACTCGATAAGGCGCTATATCAAATGCAAGGATTATTATTATTAAGACCCACCTCTTCGACTGTGCCTTCAATCACCCTCCTTCCCCCCTGCCCTCCACACTCCTGAATCCCTACCCCCAGCTTGGGTCCGAAACACTGACTGTCCAGCGTATTGTGATGTCCTTCCAACATGAAAGGTGCTTTAAAAATGCAATTTTGTTGTTGTAGTATTGGGTCAGTCAGCGCCTGTTTGTGGGTGAAGATATCCCTGTCACAAGGTCCCATCTGCCTGTTTCCATGGCACGATTGGAAAAGAGAAGTACATTTTTTCCAGTATCTTGACCAGCAATTCGCCAGATATATTTCCCATTCTTGCTGCGAGCAGAACGGCTGTTGCGTTCGTCTACAGTCACTACACTCGTCCCTTGAAGTGCTTTGAGACATTTCGGCGTTATCGCGCGATATAATGCGGCGTCATTGTTGACACGATGGGCCGAATGGCTGCCTTCTGTGCTGCAAGTTTATATCAAATGCAAGGCTTGTTATTATGATGTGCACAAGAGCTGTACAGTACCAGGCAGCAATGAATGCACTTCTTACCTGCTACGTAGCAGATGTTTGACATGCTCGTAGATCTGCAGTCCTTTGACAGCAGTAAGATATCAATGTACAGACTCCATTAGCTCCTTTTGTCTTAACAGCATCCAAAGTAAACTCCTTGCAGAGTGGCCCTGAGAAGCCATCTGACGACAATGTTAATGTGTGTTTATTGCTGTGGTGACATTTGTGGTGTACTTTGGCAGCGTGCGATCATGCTGGTTTAAGAACACAACCATAACTCAGATTATTACAATAAAATTTTATATAACCATTAAAGCCAAGAATGATTGGGATGAAAGGCAAATGTGAGCAAACGGGACACTCCCCAAGTCGGAGCGAGCGCTCAGGCTGTGCTGTGCGATGAATCTTCCATTATTTATTCATCATGAGTTACAACACCAAGCATCACTGTGAGCTTACTGTAAAACCGGTGCTGTAAATACACCACAAACCTGGTCTGTTTAGACCAGCTCCACGCAAAATATATATTTATAATAATAATAATCCTTGGATTTGATATAGCGCCTTATCATGTCGTTGAGACGTCTCAAGGCACTTCACAACATATACTTCAAAGTGAATTGACTGTATATTTTGTGGGCAAAACGTGGCAGCGAATTGAGCACAGAAATGTCCCACAAACAGTCGTGGATTGAATGACCACAATTTTTTTTTGAGAGGTTATTATCCCCGGAAAGCAATCTGCCAATTGACTAACTACCTGGTCCTACTTACTGCTGGGTAAATAGAGGTGTGTGCACGGAGTAAGGAAACTTACCTAAGGTTTTGCCCTGACCGGGAATCAAACCCGGATCCTTTCGCTTGCGAGGTGAGTGCTCTAACCAATACGCTACAGGACTCCACGTAGTCCTTTGCTATGTTGACATTTCAAGCTCTTCAAACTGAAATTGCTTTTATTAAGTGTGGGGCACTGCTCTGAAACTGCATAGCTTGCCATTGAGAGCGCTACCCACTGAGCCGAGCTGACACCTTAATTGCTGTTGGTTGTACTTTCCCCAGTCCAGTGTGGACCCACTTGAGTTCCGCACGTGCTAAGTGTTACCTCGTGAGACGTCACTGGACTTACCGATGAGCAGAATGCCAGCCCCATTATTGCTTGATAAGAAAAGTGAGCTGAAATTCCCATCAAATCATTTTTTACACAAAGCCATCTCCAGTTAAACTGCCAGAGGCGATCAGCGCTGAAAGGCTGAATTACAGATGAGTTATTTCTCAGAGATTATGAATGGAAGCCACGGGGCGATTCTTCAATGTATGTCGCCTTGCACGTTAAATTTATTTTTTGCGTTCCACGTTGTAATAAATTTACCTGCATTCTGACTGCAGTATGACCCCGTGTCTGATGAAATAGCTGTTGCAAGCTAGATAAGACCACAGCAGTATTTCCTCATAACTCTTGAGACAAGCAAAGCCAAATGCATCCCAGTAAAACCGCAAAGCCCTTCATAACAAAAAGCCAAGTGGTTTTGCTATTGAAAAGTTGTAATAATCATTATCTAGTGAAGATGTCCGTAATGGTTGACCGCTCTCTCTTCTCTATCTTACTCTCCTGTCTCACTACCCTTCTCTGTAGCTTGAAGATATTATGGAGACTGAGACGTATAAGATGGCCAAGATCATCCTAGAGAGATTTGATCCTGACTCGACTCATATTAAAGTGAGTGCCACATGCAAATGTAATTTCTGTTCTGTGTCTGGAGCTCCCTGTGAGAGGTGCCACCAGGCAATGTTTGGCCAACTTGGGCTTCATTGTCCCATGAGGTTCTGTGGCTCCAAATCCTTTTAGTGGGCAAATGGAAAAGGCTTACGACACTGGAAGCAGGTAGTGTTGATTCATTCAAATGTAAATTATATGGGTTTCCTTTACAAAATAATATTTTGGGATACAGTGCAGTATATGAGTAATTTGAGTAGGTGTCACCTAGCTATTCCTATGTTCCTTCAAAGGAGTCCAGCATCCTGTTCTCAATGAACCTGTTACAACTGTTGATTCACTGCTGTGTAAGGAAGTAGCTCCTGGTGTCTGTCTCGGAATTGTCCTTCACAAAGATGAATCTGAAGCCACTGCTTTGGAGTATGTGAAAATATTGCCTTGTGCTTGCTTTCTCAATCCAATTTGATATATCTCCATATAAGATCTCCTCTGAGAGCCATTTGATCGGCCTATTTTCTCACGGGTTGAAGGGCCTTTTTCGTCCAAACCTCTCGTGAATCGGAACTGTTTGTGTAAAACCCTGATTCCGGCTGCGTTTGCTCTGTTGCTAGTGTTAAGCTTCTGACATTACAGAAACGTGAGAAGACAATGGACTTTGAAGAGAAGATAAAACCTCTGGAGGTTGGGACCGGTGAGTAACCCTCACTGCATGAAGCATTCATTGATTGCTCTCTCGAAATCCGGAGAAGTTTACCATATAGAATTTGGAATTGAGGTACAGAGCAGCCATGATCTAATAGAACGATAGAACAAGCTTGAGGGGCTGAATGGCCTCCTCCTCCTCCTATGTTTCTAAGTTCCTACAACAACAAAATTACATTTGTATAGCGCTTTTCACATCGGGAGGATGTCCCAAGTCGCTGGATAGTCAAAGTTTCGGAACTGAGCCTCGGGTCGGGATTGGGGAGGGTGGAGGGCAGGCGGGGAAGCAGGGTCGAAGAGGAGGGTCTTGAGATGGGTCTTGAAGGAGGCAAGGTACGGGGTGAGATGGAGGGACTGCGGGATGGAGTTCCAGAGGGTGGAGGCAGAGCGGCAGAAGGCCCGGCCGCCAAAGGTAAAGCAGGCCAGAGCCCGCTGAGTGGAGGGAGCGGGCAGGATGGTAGGGAGTTCAGAGGTCACAGAAGTAGAGGGGAGCAAGTCCATGGATGGCTTTGAAGGTGAGGACCAAGTTGCATTTGAAAGAAAAGTGGAAAAATGCTTGAATAAAGATCAGTGAACTCATGGCACCTCCAATAGGGATTAGAGGTGTGTGAGCTCTGTGTTGTGGTGCCCAACAAGATCTTTGCAAAGAGTTGCTGGTATCTGCTACCCACGCACTGAGGGCTCAAATCTGGGGCCTGTCGGATATCCACAAACCGACTCGTATATGAGTAACTTGCGACATGACCTCTTGGAGTGGGATGGGGGGAGGGGGGTTGGGGGTTGGTAAATGGGGTCTACCTGGAGCTGAGTTGGCAAAACGGTGATTAATAACAATAGAAAACAGAAACTGAAGTCGCTGGGAACACTCAGGGAGCATCTATGGAGAAAGGAAAGTGAGTCAACGTTTCGGGTCCATGACGCTTCATCAGAACAGGGTCTGCAGCATCTTTATCTGTATCTGTTTCGAGCATCTGCAGTATTTTGCGTTTTGATTAATAATAATAAATAGGTGAAGTACCTGGAATGTCTGAATGTCAGCGCTTTGGGACGTCACTTCCGACGTGGAAGGCGCTATGGAAATGTAATTTGTTATTGTTGTTGAATTGAAACAATCCGCTGGCACTCCGGGTAAGAAGTGAGAAGTTTGCCAGAGAGAAAAAANGTATATTTCTTATTGCTTTCTTCTAGACTGTCACCAAAGACCTTTAGCATCGTGCCAAGGCAGACCCTGGGTATCGAGATCTCCTTGTGGGTCGATCTCACAGGCCAAGCTTCCGCTGCAAAGGGATTCATCGACCCGGTCTCCGGCACCACCACACACTGCGTCAAACACAGCAGCTGTCTCTCGAGCAGGTGAATTAGCAGCCCTTTGAATTTGATGTACCAGCTATAACCTCATAATGTCTCAAAACACTTTGCAGCTAAAGGGCAGAACAGCAACTAATATGTGTGCATTACAAAGATCTCGCGCACAGCCATGGCCAATTTATCTTACCTGGCAGGGGAGAAACCTCAAGAGACACCATGATCACGATCACAATGTCCTCCTGCCAGAGAGGCTATCCGGTCACCGGATTTGCTCGAGTGGTAGTGAATACATGGTTCAGTGAAAAGTTTCGGTCTACATTGGTTAATGGCGGGTGAGCAGGTCTAACCTCGCTCACCAATAAAAATAAATGATACGAAAAAATAAATTGTTGGCCACAACACTGAGAACGACACTGCGAGATGTGATGACAGAGCTGACAGAGTGATAACTGACAGAGTGATAACGACCCAATAATAATAATACTTGCATTTGATAAAGCGCCTTACTACATCGTTGAGATGTTTTAAAGAGCTTCACAGAATATAGTGGATTGACTGTATATTGGGGGCGAAACTTGGCAGACAATTGCCCACAGCAGTGTCCCACAAACAGTCGTGGATTGAGTGACCCAATTTTTTTTGAGAGTTAATTAACACTGGATAGCGCTCTGCCAATCGACTAACAATGCTAAATGCTAGGCAAACAGAGGCATGTTGAATAAGGGAACTTGCTTAAGATTTTGCCCTGTCCAGGAATCGAAGCCGGGTCCTCTTGCATGTGAGGCGAGCGCTGTAACCACCAGCTACGCTACGGGACTCCACACTAAAAATGTTAACCAAATGAATGGGAATAGGTGTGTTTGTCTCATGTGTGTGCGTCTCTCTTTCTCCTATGTGCCAATTGTTTCTCAGCCTGCGTATGTGGAGCCCTGTAGCTCAGTGGTTAGAGCACTCGCTTTGCAAGCGAGAGATCTGAGTTCAATTCCAGGCAGAGGGCCAAACCTTGGGCAAGTTTCCTTACTCCACACAGAGCCTAATAATAATCCCTCCAAAAAAACAAAACAATAATAAATTGGTCATTTTCAACCCACGACTGTTTGTGGGACATTGCTGTGCGCAATTGGCTGTCGCGTTCGCCCACAAATATACAGTCAATTCACTTTAAGGTCTATTCTGTGAAGCGCTTTGGGACGTCGAGAAAACGTGAAAAACGCTATATCAAATGCAAGGATTATTATTATTATATTATTATGTGTGCATCTCGCACGTGTGTTGTGCGCGGGTGCGTGTGTGTTTTGATGCTCCATCTCCTGCAGCTGAGTAGTCTGTTGACACTATCTGTCTGGGCTGTTTTTGTGTGGGTGTGTGGGTGGGGGGTGGGGGGTTGGTGGTGGTGCCGTAGAACCATCCCCAATAGAAAGCAAACCGAGTCCGATGAGTTCAGAATGAAGTTGGTGAGATAGGAGGGTTGAAATGTTAATAATAATAATAATAATCCTTGCATTTAATATCTCGCCATATCGCGACTTCGAGACGTCTCAAAGCTCGTCACAGGATACACTGCAAAGCGAATTAACTGTATATCTTGCGGGCGAAACGTGGCAGCCAATTGCGCACAGCAGGGTCCCCGCAAACAGCCGCGGGTTGAAGTGACCGCATCCGCTTTTTAAAAGGTCACTGGAAGAAACACGACTTTAAAAGAGATTTGAAAGAAACGTTCGCCATTCTTTAAGAAGACAGGCACAAAGATTAGAATCTTTCGGGATCACCGCTGAGCCGTTCTTTCCCACTGCCAAACGGTTAATCTTCTGGAAGCTTCCCAGATCGTTTGGGGTTTGGGAGCCTCTGTCTGCTCGCTGGGCGACGGGTGTGTGTGTGTATGTGTGTGTGTGTGCGTGTGGCACACTGTGTAACATCCCATTAATGTTAATGGCTGTCACCGTGCGTTACCGTAGCACCGGGCATCGCTGTGATCAGATGGTGCGAGAAGCTGTAATCCTTCCACTGTGGCTCATACCACATAAAGCTGTCATTAATCCTCTTGAATTACAGCGAATGTGCAACATTCTTTATGCCTAATTGGGAGCAGGCTCCTCGGTGTGATGGCTCTCGCTCTGCTCAACAGCTGGCCCACCTCCTTTACCCTCATCTGTCCCTCCAACCGGCCCCGGCCCCTGGATCGTGAACAGAATCCACAGCAGAGACAGACCGGTGCACAAACTAACCCCAGTCTCGCTTTCCTGCGCAGCAAGCGAGGGATGCATTTATTATAATAATAATATTAATAATCCTTGAATTTGATATAGCGCCTGATCACATCGTTGAGACGCTGTAAAGCTCTTCACAGAATATACTGTAAAGTGCAGCGACTGTTCATTTTGTGGGCGAAAAGCAGCAGCTAATTGCGCACAGCAGCGTCCCCACTAACAGTTATGAATTGTGTGACCACACTATATATTAATCTATACATTTTTTTGGGAGGGATTATTACCGCCCAGAAAGCGATCTGCCAATCGACTAACAATCGGGTTCCTACTTACTGCTGGTAAGCAGAGGCGCCTGTGGAGTAAGGAAACTTGCCTAAGGTTTCGCCCTTCCCGGGAATCGAACCCGGGTCCTTTCACTTGCGAGGCGAATGCTCTAACCAACACGCTACAGGACTCATTGAATTTCACAGAGGTACTGCCCTCCACAGCAAGCGCTAGCAGGGCTCAGTTAGTAGCACTCTTGTGTCTAGATCAGAGGATTGTGGGTTCAAGCCCCAGAGCAACACAATCGAGCTCCCACCCAGTCTGACATTGCAGAATGAAGCAGCGCCTCCACTGACCCTATCCTTCGGATTAACCCGCCGTTGCGCTTGCCTGTATCTTCAGGTGGACGTTAAAGATCCCACGGCGCTGTTTGAAAAAAGGAGGAGGTTCCTCCTGATCAATAATCCTCCAGTGCGGAAAATGCCTGCCACTTACCATGCTCTACACTCCCATTACTCTCGTCCTCGCCAGGCTCCACTAGCTCCCAGTATCCCAGCAGATCCATTGTAAAATCCTTGCCCTGTCCTTCAAGCCCCTTCACACTCTTGCCACCTCCCATCTGTGCAATCTCTTCCAGCCCTGTTGTCTGTCCTGCCCTTGCCCTCTATGCTGTGATTGTTTGTTTGTTCCTCATTCCTTCTGTCCCGTTATCAGTGGTCGAGCCATTCCGGGTGTACCCCTCTGCAACTCGGTTCTAAAATTTCTTCACTTTGTTCTCTCTCCCCTCATTTCAAAACCACATCCCATCAACCCTGTGTTGGGTCTTTCAATCTTCTTTTCCTTTCCGTCAATTGCGATGAGACATTAAACCGAGCTCTGTTCGTCTGCCCGTTCGTTCAGATGGACATTAAAGATCCCGCGGCGCTATTCGAAAAGAGAAGGGAGTTTCTCTCTCCGGGTGTCCTGGCCGACAATCCCCCAGATAAAATTGGTCACTCACTTTGTGGGGCTTTGGTGTGTGCAAAATGGATGCCGAGAAAAATACAGTCGCTACACTTTACAGTGATTCCTGCGAAATGCTTTGAGAGGTTTCATCCATGTGATAAAGTGCTGTATCAAATGCAGAAGATTAAAAGAAGTATAGTTATACAGCGCTTTGAGATGGTTGTCCTATGTGCAAGCTTTTATTATTGTGGTTCTTTTCTTTATTTCACTTTGCTTTCGGTCAAACTAAACAGGATGGAAGGGAGGAGGGGAGGGAAAGAGAGAGAATCCTAGATAGTAGTGAGATTAAAGGCCATCTCTCAGGGAGATATTGATCCTTGGATAAAATGACTGCTTAGGAACACAGAACAATTGCAGCGTAGAAGGCAGCAATAACTAACTGGAATTAAATGGAAAATATGGTATCTATCTGTTCTCGCCTTGGAAGATGTACAGGTTAAAGTGGTGATTCTTTCAAAAGCAAATTGGATAGATTTATTTTACGAAATAATATCTTGGGATAAGGAATATAGTTTGGGATCCAACATGTACATGTGACTACCAGGATGGTGGAAGGCGAACTGGATAGAACTTGGGCTTCTTTCATCTAACAACTCTTATGTTTTTAATCACTATTGAGTTAGTTTAACATTATGTTCAGGAGGAATTTCAGAACAGGAAAATGCTTCCAGATAATGATTCCATGTAGATTTTGTTCCAGCAAACTGTATTAAATACTACTACTGATAATAATCCTTGCATTTGATGTAGCGCCTTATCACGTTGTTAAGATGTCTCGAAACACTTCACAAAACATACTGTAAAGCGGAGTGACTGTACAGTTTTTGGGCGAAACCCACCGAAGTGAAAGAGCAGAGACGTACGTGCCTTGCAGCCTGGTTTTGATCTGCAGTCACTGGCACTGTCTCTCTCTCTTTCTCTTCTGTTCCTCAGCATAAATCTTCCATGTGCTCGAAGTCTCTACCAGCCAGATTAAGGCTCTTTCTTGTGTTAATTTGCCCGAGTTAGGTGATAGCCTCCGATCATAAAAATATTATTGAGAGCTTGCCAGTCACTCCAGAATCAATCATACGCAGTACTTGGCTTCAGTTTGCAAGTTGCATCATCTTAACAGAACTTGCAGTATTTTGTTAATTATTTCTTGTAAGTCACCCCTCATCGACAATTGTCAGCCAGGACACCGGGAGAGAGAAACTCTCTTCTCTTTTCGAATAACGCCGTGGGATCATTAACTTCGACCGAAACGGGACCTCGGTTTAATGTCTCATCCAAAAGGACGCACCTCCGACAATGTGATTCCAAATCTCGTTGTGGGGGCTTGAACCCACCCGCAATTCGCCCACAAAATAAACAGTCAACAGTATATCCCGTGAAGCGCTTTGAGATGTCTCGAAGCCGTGATAAGGCGCTGTGTCAAATGCAAGGATTATTAGTAGTAGTATTATCACGTAGCGGGCGAGATAAGGAGACCAAGGGAATAATCCACACAAATCGAGGCCGTGTCGCAGTCAAGACTGAACCCATTGTGAATGGTTTCAGTTATTTTATCTTTAAGAATTCAGGTTTTGTTTTAAGTCTGAGTGGGGTGGGTGGGGGGAGGGGGTTGGGGGGGGGCGGGAGCGGTGGGGGGAGAGAGAGTGAGAGAGCCCCCTGCCCGGTAGGCATAAATTTTTACTACACAGTTGAGTCTTTCCTGCCCGCATCTGCAAAGCATTTCGCTAACCCTGCTCTGTTTGATTGCAGACTTCCACCCTCCAGGCCCCCCTCGTCCCAGACCCACTGCCCCTCGTGGCCAAGGTTGGATCATTAAGATCCTGGAGTATTTAATTGGTGTCGGCTTTCGGAACAGGTAAACCTAGAGCGAGTGGATTTCTCCGCAGCGCCTCGTTTCCCCCCATGCTACAAAGCACCATTTAAGACATAAACCTGGTTAAGAGAATAATAACGGCACCGCAGGCTGTATCAAAAAAAACCTCCCTCCCTCCCTCGCCTAGAAAAGGGTTAATTATGCTAAATGTGCCACAGACTGCTGCAAAATTGGGCACTGGATTGACAGCGTTCTGCATTCCGTGAATCAGAAATATATGTGCTCGTCAAAGTGAGTGATGGCACTACTGGGGAAAGGAACATTAAGCACCCAGTCACATCAAGCACTCTCGAGGCAGGTATGGCACAGGTTGGATACAATTTACAGCTCCCACACACACGCGCTAATGCAATGCAGCAACACCCACTCTCCTGAGAACGCTGTCTTCTCTTCCCCTCCCCTCCCCGACCCACACACAGCCAAGGAGACGCGCTTAGTTGCCTGGGGAAGGGAAGAGTTTAGTTGCGGATCCTTGTTTTTTTTTTATTCTCACCCCCACCACCAAAAAAGCACAAACGCACGCAACTGCCAAAAATTATAAAAAAGCCTAAATTTCAGACAATCACCAAAATACAAAGATGACTCAAAGCGCTTCACAGGATTCAGAGTCCTGCAGCTCAGTGATTAGAGCACTCGCCTCACAAGCGAGAGACCCGGGTTCGATAGCCATCAGGGCGAAATGTTGGGCAAGTTTTCTTACTCCACATAGCCCCTGTTTACCCAGCAGTAAGTAGGAACCCGGTTGTTAGTCAATTGGCGGATCACTTTTCCGGGGGTAATAATTCCTTCAAAAAAAATAATAAATCGGTCACTGTTTGTGGGACATTGCTGTGCGCAATTGGCTGCCGCGTTTCGCCCACAAAATATACAGTCAATTCACTTTACAGTATATTCTGTGAAGCGCTTTGAGATGATAATGCACTATATCAAATGTAAGGATTATTATCATTATAATATAATGTGAAGTGGATTGCCTGTGTATTAGGAATGGAGGAGATTAGAAGCATTTTGTTCGCACACAAAGTGAGTTATTAGGACATGGAACACCAACCAAACATCGGTGACTGGAGCGAAACCCATTTGTGCTTTTAAAAGGAACTTAAGGATAGAAAATAGTTAAAAGGGTACGAGGGGGAGCTGGAGAGGAAGAAAGGGCAGAGGAGGGGGAGCTAAACAAATAGCTCTTTCAGACAGCATGCACGAAGCTGAACTGAATGCCTCTGTCTTATAAAATTGATGCAATTCAAAACTGTTTTGCTGAACTAAATTTCCTGTACCGTATTTTCAATTTCACAGCCCGGGGATTTTGTCTAAAATGCACTGCATTCTTCACTGCATGCCCCGTCGTGTGCACGTTAATGGTGCCGTGGTTCTGTTGGAAAAGAGAGAGGAGTTTTACTCAGTGTCCTGGCCAACAATCCTCCAAATAAATTGATATCTTCACTCCATGCCTGTGCAATCTTATGCGCAAAGATGGCTATCCCTTTCACCTGCAACTACAGTCACTATGCTTGGCACCATTTTCCTGTGAAGCGCTTTGAGACATTTTCACATTCTAGGAATTGCAGGAATTATGTTAGACGGAGGCCTTGCTGACCACAGGGGAGGGAGAGTGTGGGTGTGTGAGTGAGAGAGAAGCTGGTGGTTGATACAATGAAGATGAGTCTTGCTGCTTACACTGACATCTTTGTTCACAGAAGTGCTCTAATCTGCCGTCATTGTTACTGCCACAACGGGATGGCGCTGAGAGAGGAGTTTGAGTACATGGGTAAGGGTTCCTCAACCTAGAGGTAGAAGCAAACGCAGCAGTCATTTTGCACGCCACAATCAGCTATGGCCAAGATTATTAGCCAAGACATCAGTAGAAATTCCCTTTTCTTTTTCAATCGTATCACAAGATCATTAATGTCTGCCTGAACAGGCAAACAGGACCTTGGTTTTAAAGTCTCATCCCAAAGGATAATATATAATATCTTTTTTGCATTCGATGTAGCTCCTTATCACGTCTTCAAGATGTTTCAAAGCGCTTCACAAATATACTGTAAAGTGAATTGACTGTGTATTCTATGGGTGAAATGTGGCAGCCAATTGTGCACAGCAGTGTCCCACAGACGACTGTGGATTGAGTGACCAATTTATTATTATTATTTTTTTGGAAGGAATGCATCGCGGATTCCCAGTAACCTCCAATACTGCGCTGGAGTCTCAGCTAAGACTGATCTCAAGGTCCTTCTGACCCAAGGCCAATTGTGCCACTAACTGAACCACTGACGGATAAATCAACAACAACAACAAAATTACATTTGTGTAGCGCCTTCCGCGACGGGTGGACTGCCCAAGGTGCTGAGCACACCATACAGGAGCAAGATGAATGCCCTCTTACAGTAAGCTGCTTCGCTGATATCTAAATGACCTGCGCCCCATTCACCAGCCCATCTAAAGCTAATCATTTATCATCTTCAGTAATTCATAGGTTTGATTTGCTCAATTCGGCCAAAGATTTTAATTTTGTATTCATCTCTCATACAATCTGAGGAACAGCTTTGTTTGTGTTTTGTTTCGATTTGCCCCAGCGTTCAGATGTGCCTATTGCTTTGTATTGAACGCTGCCAAGAAGACTCGTTGCCGGGGGTGCCAACCTGTGATGGGCAGTGGACAGACGCCCCATTCTTTGGACTGGGGTCCACGACGGGAGGCCAAGCCCCAAGAGATAGTTGGTCAGTCAGGTACATCACACGTTTTCTATCCTTTCTGTCTGTGTGCTGGGTTTCAGCCTTTTGCCTGTTCTGGAGGGCAGTCATTGAAGATCATCACCAAATACAGTACAAAATTACATTTGCGTAGCGTTGGGAGGATGTCCCAAGGCGCTGGATAAACAGAGCCAGAGGTTAGGATGGCAACAACTTACATTTACACAACGCCCCCCCCCTTCATGCAGGATAGCGCCCCAGAGCGCTTGACAGTGGCGGAGCACGAGCCGAGGGGGGAGGTGACCATGGGCACGGTCGAAGAGGAAGGTGTTCAGGCACGACCTGAAGGTGGGGAAGGAGTGGGCAAGGTAGAAGGATTGAGAGAGAGCGTTCCAGAGTTTCCGGGCAAAGTGGCTGAACCCACGGCTGCCGATGGTGGGACGGAGGGCACGAAGGACAAGCAGACAAGCAGGAGGCCGGAGCCAGTCAGACATAGGAGAGTTATTTTTGCACCGAAGGTTATTACGGCACGGAATGCCTAGCCAAAAATCGCTGGGTTTATTTTTCTTTCTGAATTATGTGCAATCTTAAATTTTAAGGGGGAAAAAAATGGTTTGAACAAGCGAGACTCGGTGGAAGTTTGAGGCCCAGGACTGTAAGGGTCGATTTCACACGAGCGAGCGAACCTACCAAACGAGCCATGAGAGGGAGCTATGACAAGGGTCTGTGCCGGGTGTCAGTCACTGCATTAAAGCTGCAGAGTTTTTAACTTAATAAACCTTTTTTTTTTGGCTAGATCCAAAAGACAACACATCTGCTGTCAAAGTGCCCAGCGACGAGGTCCGGGAAGACGGAATAACCGGACGGGTGGAACCTCAGCCGAAGACGGCTAAAACAGGAGCGGGAGAGGGGGCCGAACAATCACAGGAGGGGGTCGAACAATCACAGGAGGGGGTCAATGCAAAAGCCCCAGAGACCACCGTCCCGGAGAGCCCACCCTGAGGTGGTTGGCTCTGTTTCAGGGATAGATTGCTTATTAATGCCTGTCCTCCAAGGCAGCGCTCCCCCTCGGACTCTCACACACTGGATCCTTATTAAAGCTGTAACCTAGAGCCTCTTCACAGCCTTGTGTATGTAGCTCGCTCCAGAGCGCCTCCTGTGGCCACTTGGACTCCTTCAGTTAAGAGGATTGCTGTGCGCTTGCGTGGGGAAACTTATAATAATCCTTGCATTTAATGTAGCGCCTTATCACATCGTTGAGCCGTCAGATTATACTGTAAAGTGAATTGACCATAAGAATTTTTGGGCGAAACGCGACAGCCAATTGCGTACAGCAGTGTCACGTGAACAGTCGCGGATTGAGTGACCAAATTGTCATTTTTTTTAAGGGACTATTACCCCCTGGAAAGTAATCCGCCAATCGACTACTTACTGCTAGGTAAACGGAGGCGTGTGTGTGGAGTATGGAAACTTGCATAAGGTTTCACCCCACCGGGTCCTCGGTTGCGAGGCGAGCGCTCTGATCAGGACACTACATGACTCCATAAGTAAAGATCACTGCATAGCAATAAGGAATGTGAGTTTTATTTTCCGCTTTTCTCTCCCATCCCAAGGACACCGAGGCCAATTGCTTCACCCTCGACTCCTCTAGAGCAGCACAAACCATGAACTATTGTTGGATTTCCCTGAACTCTTTGGCTCAGGTTCAGACCCGGGGCATGGCCTTAACCAAACTAACCTTTGAGGAGCTGAGACTGAGGCTTTAAGCACCATTTAGTTTAGTTTATCGCCCGCCATTTGATAGTGGGGTGCGATGGAGCGTGCTCCCAACAGCACATCAATAGTACGCTCATTGTTGCCGAGCGACAGAAGCTTGAAGCAAACAGAAGGACCGAAATGCATTTTGTTGTACATGACAGATGGCAACATCAATTCTTAAGCTATGCTGGGACATCGCATTGATTTTGTGATTCAAGTGCCATTTGGATGTGCTTTTGATATATCTAAGATATCGAACAGATGGAGAGGAGAAGGATTTCAAGTGAAGATGTTTACACTACCTCGAAATCAGGCTCGAAAATCCATCGCTACTAATCTGATTGTATCTGTTGATTGCGCTTTCACCTCTGGGCCAGAAGGTTGTTCAAGACATAGATCAGGGCTTGAGGTCTTCAGCACCTTGGGACGTCCTCCCGACGTGAAAGGCGCTTTACAAATGTGATTTTGTTGTTTAGTTCTAGGCTGACATTCCACCACAATGCTAGGGTATCGCTGCATTGCCAGAGGTGCCATCACTTGGATGAGATGTTGAGTTGAGGCCTTGTATATGTTAAACATCTCCGGGAGGGGGGGGGTGTGGGGGGCTTCTGCCAGGGTCGGGGCCAACAATCCCCAGATAAATTGACCATTCTGCGAGTTATTATGATCTGGAATGCATTGCCTGAAAGGTTAGTGGAAGCAACAACAACAACAAAATTACATTTTGTACAGATTTAATAATGACTTTCAAATGGGGATTGGATATGTACTTGAAAAGAAAAAATTGTCAAGGGTGTGGAGAAAGAGCAGGGGGAGTGGGGCTCATTGGATAGCTGGCGCAATGAGCCGAATGGCCTCCTTCTGTGCTGTAAGATTCTATCAGTTTGTTCATACTGATGTTCTCTCTCTGTCTTTGTGGAGTGTAATGGAGATTGATAATATATATTATATCATCTCCTCTGATAAAAGCAGTTTTCTCCCCATGCCTGAACACTTGGGCTGTGGGAACAGACATTTTTCTGGTGGTTATTCTTCTCCTGCGAGCCTGGTCAAGTTTGCGTCTCCTGCCTGAAGTCCACAAATGTGCACTCAACAGTGATGAGAAGCAGGGACCATAGGTGCCTTTTTATCTCTGTCTCTAGTGTACGTGAGGGGTTCAGGAGCTAAGACTCAGTACTGTACCCATAAAATACAATCCACTAAGTGGGTTCATTTTCACCGGTGAAACACTGAAGGGAGACTTAAGGACATAAAAATTGCTGAACGAAAGAAGACCAATGTCCATCCAGGTCGCTTTCCACCATCCTGGCAGTTGCATGAACATGTCGTGGTCCCGAACTATATACTATATACTGAACCATAACTTAAGCGCTATGAGACTCAGTCCGGCCTGAATGCCTTTTTCTGGCATTCAAAATAAGGAGGACATTAGAGAAACTCACAAGCTTAGAGTTAGAACGATTTCTCTCCACAGTATGGTAGATGTTTGGATCGAGTTCCCTTGTGAAGTAATTAATGCTGAGTCCTGAACCTGTGTCAATATCTGTTGAGTGTTTACTTCTTTACCATGGGACAATAGAGGAATGCAGGAACTTTGATGATGGAATTAGCAGCTCTAGCTGTGCCAGGCGTGACAGAGCGAGCATTTGGCTCTGCAAGACCTCCCCAGAACTATTACCTGCTCAATTGCCCAGGCTTGTTGGCACACGGATTAGGCCAAGGGGAAACAGAAGGGCTCTCAACACTGAGAAAATGTCCCGGGCGAGATTTGTGTTCATGCCGAGCTAGAGTTTCCAAACCCATTTAATCCGAAGGAGCTTTCATTCATTTTTATGAGTGGTGTACATCAAAACCGGTTACATTTTTAAAGCAAGCCACATGGTGGGTCCAGAAAACACTGCTGGTGTCCATTGGCACTTCTTGCAGATTCACAGCCCGCATCCTCCTCTCTCAGCGACCACCTGGGTCAGTTTTGTCAGGCATCTGTCTGTTTTGTTTCCTCTGACAACTCTCATAGATTTTATTTAAAGATTAGCCCAAATGCCCTGACCAGCACGGGACAGGCAGCCTAACAAAAAATGCTGAAAATTGCACAGATGGTCAATCAGCTTAAAGAGAAAAATGGTTTAATGTCTGGGATATGAAACCTGCCCCAGTATTTACCATTTTTACTTCACATTTCCACGCTAATTGAATCTCCTTTCCTGTCACTCTTTGAAATAGGAACATAGGAAATCCTAGCTGAATAAAAGACCAAAAATAATAATATTAATAATAATCCTTCATTTGATACAGGGCCTTATCAACTGTTGAGACGTCTCAAAGCGCTTCACAGGAAATACTGTAAAGTGAATTGACTATATATTCTGTGGGTGAAAAGCGGCAGCCAATTGCACACAGACAGTTGTGGATTGAGTGACCAAATATTTTTTTCTTGAAGGAATTGTTACCCATGGAAAACAATCTGGCAATTAATTGACAACTCGGTTCCTGCTTCCTGCTTGGTGAACAAAAGTGTGTGCAGTAAGGAAACTTCCTAAGGTTACGTCTAATCCGAGAATCGAACCCGGGACCTCTCGCTTATGAGGCGAGCACGCTAACCACTACGCTACAGGACTCCACGATGGGAGTTTAACAAACATTCCCCGCAGACAGTGAACGGGTGGAATTCACTCTCCAGAAAGTAATTAGATCTTAGTCAACTTTTTTTTCATTAAAAAAAAATGAATTAGTAATTGTTGAGCAAAACGATTGAGAATTGGAAGATTCTTGATGGATCGAGATAGCAACGCCTCTCGAGGGAGATGGTTCTGCGAGCATTAGTAGAAACAGCCAGACAGGACTGAAACATTCAGGATGACTGGATCATGGGCTGTCTGTAGACACCCTTAAGGGTTTAAATGAGAGACCGTCTACAGAGAGTTAGAGATTAAATGGATCTGTGGGTAATAATAATAATAATCCCTGCATTTGATATAGCGCTTTTCACGTCGGGAGGACGTCCCAAAGCGCTTCACAGAACAAACTGTAAAGTGAATTGACTGTATATTTGTGGGCGAACGCGGCAGCCATTTGCGTAGATTGAAAATGACCAATTTATTATTGTTTTTGGTTTTGGAGGGATTATTATTAGGCTCTGTGTGGAGTAAGGAAACTTGCCCGAGGTTTCGTCCTCTGCCTGGGATTGAACTCAGGCCTCTCGCTTGCAAAGCGAGTGCTCTAACCACTGAGCTACAGGACTCCATGTACAAGGAGGGGTTCCATGATAAGGGAGTTGTGCATTGTCTGGGGGGAGAAAGTATGTTGGCTCAAATGACCTTTCCTCAATTTAGTTTTTTGGAAACATTTAACCCAATTTTGGTCAGCCTGGTGTCTGACACACGTGGAAACCTATCACCATGTTTAAGAATATCCAAACCAAACTGAGAATTCCCGGCCTCCGACCTGTACATGGAAATCCCAGAGATAGATTGGTGGAATGGAATGCACACTCTCTCCCCCTAGTGGGACGCCATCTGCTTACATAATTCCCGGAAAGTATTAGGCACAGGTTAGCAAGAGCCAAGGCTTGGGGGGAACCCAGAGTGTGTGTTGGGGTAACTGCTGGGGTCTAACCTGCTAAACCCACACAGAGCTTGGCCATCGATAGCGCTGTCTGGCTAAGCTTTCCCGCTGCTTGTCCATCTAGGACCACCCTACCCATTAGGGGTTTTGGCTTGATGGGTTAACAACAACTTGCGTTTACATAGCGCTTGTTAATGGAGCTGACTGGAAGGATTCCGCGCCTCCTTTAGGAGTCCGGGAGCTCAGTAGTTAGAGCACTCGTTTTGCAAGCAAGAGACCTGGGTTTGATTCCCGGCAGAGTGAAACCTTGGGCAAGTTTCCTTACTCCACACGCCTGATAATAATCCCTCAAGAAAAAATAAATTGGTCACTTCAATCCACGGCTGTTTGTGAGACATTGCTGTGCACAATTGGCTGCCGCGTTCGCCCACAAATATACAGTCAATTCACTTTACAGTGTGTTCTGTGAAGCGCTTTGGGACGTCCTCCCGACGTGAAAAGCTCTATATCAAATGCAAGTATTATTATTATTATTATTACTTTACAGTCACTTTACCCTGTGAAGCGCCTTGAGCCGTCGAGAAGACGTGAACAGCGCTATATCACATGCAAGGACTACTAGTATCAGGTTTTAAACCAAACAAAAAGAGCTAAATAACAAGCCACGTGGATCATTGCCTCCCAGAGAGCCCCCGGAGGGGTACAGATTACAATGCAACCCAAAGCGACCGAGCCCGGCTCCCCAAACCCTGGGTCCCAGGAAGCCGAGAGCCACCGGTGTGGTGGTGCGGGGAGTGGGGGGGGTGGTCCCCATGGTCAGGGCTTGCAACCTTGGAGCCCATCAAAGGGAGGTCAAGGGCAGAATCCCCCCCCCCCCACCAACCCCTGTGAAGGGCACTCTGGGATCTGTAGTCTCTCTGTGGAAGCTCCTGGCAATGCAACGGGAACCCCAGGAGACTACAAGTCCCGGCGTGGCCCGCGGGCCGCAGTTTGTTATTGTGCGAGATTGTCGGAGCAGCTGATTGCCTCTGTGGTAAGACGTGAAGGGTCAGAGCCTCGGGACCTCGACCCTTTGCTTTGTAACTTTCTTTGCTATATTTTTTTTTGGTGGGGGGGGAAATAATAATAATAATAATGATGATGATGATGATGAATGCATCGAATAATCCCAGATCTTTAGAGGCGAGAGAGAGAGAGAGAGAGAGAGGGGGGGATCAGGAACCCCCGCGTCCTGTCTCTGTGGCTTTTATTTTCTCGACGTTGGGAACCGTCTGCAAACGACTGACCTCCGCGGCTTCGAAACCCTCTCCATCGGCATTTGGGGATTTCTTTTTTTTTTCCGCATTGAACGTCTGATGGCGAACCGAGGGGTTGAAGAGAGCAGTGGGGGTGGGGGGGAGTGGGGGGGGGGGGGGGGGGGGGGAGAGAGAGAGAGGGGGGAGGGAGGGAGAGAGAGAGAGAGAGGGCCGAGCAAGTTGCAGCTGTATACATTGTGTCAAACATTTGTTACAAAGTTGGAGCTGTTACTCTCTTTGGATACATTGTGACTCTTGTGCTATACTGTGTATATATAATGTTACTCTTGCGATTATATATACAATGTTACTCTTGTGATTATATATATATACACAATGTTACTCTTGTGATTATATATATATATATATATATATACACAATGTTACTCGTGTGATTATATATATATATATACAATGTTATTCTTGTCGTATCTATACAGTTACTCTTGTGAGATATATATGTATACAGTGTTACTCTGGTGATTGACACTGCGCTACTCGTGACAGAGTGCTGTAGCGAGACGTCCCCGAGCCTCTGGTCTGGGATTGGGCCAAGAAACATCAAAATGCCAACCCGGAGGTGGGGGGGAGGGTCAGTCAGCTCAACGCCATTTGCTTGACGGACCCGCTCGGTCTCATCGTTGCTCGCAGGCAAAAAGAGAGCAACAACGGGCCTGTGCGAACAAGTTTGCTTTTTTTTTTAGAAAACATAAAACGGATTGTACTTGTTGCCCCCATTTTTAAAAGAAAAAGAAAAAATTCCAGCTATTTAAACGCGAAACGGCGAGTCTCGCAAGTATTTGCGCCTGCCCTTCCGTCTCCTAATCATTTTATTTTTCTTCCATCGTTTGCGGCTGTCACTGAAAAGCTTCCTCTGAATTTTCCCAGTTCCTTTCACCCCCACCCCCCACCACCCCCCCCCCCAGAGCTGGGAAATAATTCTATCACAGCTGTCACTGGGGTGATGTTGATGAGTGTATGTTACAAACATTGTGACATAAACAGGCATCAAAGCAGTCATGTCAGATGACTAATGGGGGGGGGGGTGGCGGGGGTGTTGGCATTATACCAGTTAATTTTTCAATGATGGAGGACTGTTGGCTTCTGTGTAAAGCATAATTCGATTGGTTTGGGGTGGGTGGGGGGGTCGGGTGAAGGGCGCAGAAGGTATGAACTTCTTAACAGAGACGTGAAAAAAAGTTGTAATTTGACAGAACCTAAAATGTTGGAATAAATTGCTTTTTGAATTTATTTTAAATATTTCCAATTCCCACCCCCCCCCTTCCCAAAGGGATTGGTTGTGCAAGACATCCACTCACATCCCAACCTCTCCTCCGCTCCCCCGTGGCCTTTCTTGTAAGTTTTGGCCAGTTCTGCAATAAGCAGACACATCATAACACAGCCCTGGTCTAACCTGTTCTGTTAACAGTAACCTGTATATCGAGGGGAGCCAAACTCCACCCCATGGCCCCCCACCCCCAAAGCGCTTCACCCATAAATGAGTTACTTCAAGTGTAGTGACTGTTGATATGTGGGCGAACATGCCAGCAAATCTGTGTCAGTGACATAGCGCAGAGTTGAGTAAGGCCGGATGGTTAACGTGTGTTGGAGACATGAGGAGAGGTAGATGGAGTACCGTTTTAGTGCCTTATCCGACATGTGGCTCTGGGGTCTGAATTAGACTGTGAGCTAAAAGTTTTTCCTCTTGGTAAAATAACAATAATTATAATAATCCTTGCTTTTGATATAGCACCTTATCATGTCGTTGAGACGTCTCAAAGCTGGAATTGTTCTCCTTCGAGCAGAGAAGGTTAAGGGGAGATTTAATAGTAAAGTTGTTCAAAATTATGAGAGGTTTTGATAGAGTAGATTTTTTTAATTTCAATTATGAAATTATTTTTTGAGGGGATTATTAGCCGGCAGGAAAAAATCCACCAATCGACTTAACAAACGGTTCCTACGGGAAAGTTGTCTATGGTTTCGCCCTGCCCGGGCATCGAACCTAGGTCCTCTCGTTTGCGAGGTGAACAAGCTAACCACTACGCTATGGGACTCCACAAAGTGGCTTCAACCACAGGGTTACTGGGCTTCTCCACCACATACATCTCCTTGGCACCAAGTTAAATCCCAGGGAGACCCCAATTGACGTGCCCACACCTGACTGTGCAGTGCCTGTGACATTCTTCCATCTATCTGCCTCTGCATCCTTATTTATTAACAGCGCTGATCGCGTGCTGTACACAAGGTCACGGGATTTGTTTGAAACATGATCCGTGTGAGTGTATGTTTCTGTTAAGTAGGCTGTAGGTCAGCCAGGAGACAGAGTCACTCTGAGCACAGCAGGCCTCGTCCTGGCTGCATGTCCGAACCTTATGACTTTACAGGGTAAATGAAGTCATCTGGTAAAGGGAGGATAATAATAATAATAATCCTTGCATTTGATATAGTGCCCTATCGTGTCAATGACAAGCCTCAAAGCGCTTTACAGAATATATTGTAAAGTGAATTAACTGCATTTTAAATTAACTGCATTATCTGTATCATAATCTGACCCCCTCTCCCCCCTACTCTCTTCTCTTGCAGTGACCGCTGAGGGTGAGGAAGATGGAAGCTCTTCCGAAAAGTCAATCCCAGCCGAAAGTCACGTTCCACAATGTGGCGTCCTTGTATATCCCCGGAACCAGCGTGGAGTGTCACTATTCCCTGGCTCCCCACGCCAGGTGGACATCGAAAGACTGGATCGGGATTTTCAAGGTACGGCTGAGTTGTAAGCGAGAGGATCCGGGTTCGATTCCCGGGCGGGTCAGGGTGAAACTTTAGGCAAGTTTCCTTACTACACACACACGTCTCTGTTTACTAAGCTGTAAGTAAGAACCTGGTGGCTAGTCATTGGCTGATTGCTTTCTGGGGGTAATTATCTCTCCCTTAAAAAATTTGGGTTACTCAATCTGCCCATCCTGACTTTTTGCAGATTTTGGTTCTCTTTGGACATGAGTGAAATTTGACGTGTTTCACTATGTGGAGTTTTCTTGCTTGGAGTCCCAAAGCGTGGCGGTTAGCATGTTTGCCTTTCAAGCGAGAGGACTCGGTTCGAATTACCGGTGAGGTGAAACCCTAGGCAAGTTTCCTTACTCCACAACCCTCTGTTTACCTAGCAGGAATCTGCTTATTATTCGATTGGTAGGTTGCCTTTCCGGGGGAACTAATCCCTCTCCAAAAAAATAAGAATAATTTGTTCGCTCAACCTACGACTGTTTGTGGGACATTGCTGGGTGTAACTAGCTGCCGCTTTTCGCCCACAAAATACACAGCAGTCAATCCACTTTACAGTATATCCTGTGAAGCACTTTGAGATGTCTCAACGACGTGATAAGGTGCTGTATCGAATGTGAAGATTATTATTAATAATACTCCGTGTGCAGAAGAGACACAGAAACCAGGGCATACGTGCCCTTCCAGCTGGGTTACGATTACGAAGGAAACTTTTACAGCCCCGAAAGGGCAGCAGGTTTAGAGCGATCATTGCGATTGCCAGAGCCTGGCTTATTATGACCAAGTCTCTTAATAGTTTGTACTTCACAGAGAATATCCCTGTGCCATCAAGCACTTAAGCCTGAAATTATAGCACTGCCCACCGCCATCTGTGCCCGAGCCTCACTGATGTTCTCTTGTTTAAGATGACACCTGCTGCTGGCTCTGTTCCACTCTTTATCCTCGCTTCCTCCACCCCCCGTTCTCTCCCCCCCCCCACCCCCCCCCCCCACACACACACACATAGAGCGTTTGTCCCAGCACAGCAATTCATGACTGATTTCATTATCTCAATAATTATAATAATCCTATAATCCTTTCCATTCCAACAATCTCTCTCTGGGGTTTCCATGTGTAGGTGGAAGGCAGGGAATTCTCAGTTGGGTTTGGAGACTCTTAAGCAACGGTGATGGTTTCCGCACGTGTCAGACACCCGGTTGACCCAAAAAAAAATGGGTTCCAGCCTTGTTGCCATCGTGGGTTTCCCCAGCTCATGGACAGACTTTTTTCTGGGGGTAATAATCCCTTAAAAAAAAATTTGATCGCTCAATTCATGACTGTTTGTGGGTCACTGCTGTGCGCAAATTGGCCACCACGTTTTGCCTAGAAAATATACATTATTCAGTGACTCGGATTCTGTTGGCTTTCAGGTACGCTGGTCATCCGTCCGTGATTATCACACCTTCCTGTGGTCACCTTCGCCCGATGGCTACGCAGAGGGTTCACCCACTAACTGCTCCGTCCGCTTCCAAGGTCAGTTCACAACATAGGAACAGGGCCTGTTTCAGGGGGTGTAAGCTGTGGGGCTGAGATTTAATCACACGGTTTTAGCTGGTTAGACTCCAGCAGTTACCCCATCGCCCACTCTGGGCCTCTCCCCCAAGCCTTGCCTCTTGCTAATCTGCGCTTTAAATAATACTTTCCAGAATTAGCTAAGCAGGATGCGTCCCTCCAGGGGGAGGGAGAGGGAGAGAAAGAGAGAGCGCATTCCATTTCAACAATCTGTCTCAGGGATTTCCAGGTGTAGGTGGGATGCCTGGAGATCTCAGCTTGGTTTGGAGACTCTTAAGCATCGGTGATGGGTTTCTGCGTGTGCAAAGGTTCAGCTGGGTTAAACTCCTGCAGTACACACTATGGGGTTATCCCCCAGGACTCTATTCATGGGTTCCGCATGGGTCAGACACCCGACTGACCGCCCCCACCCAAAAAATGGCGGAAAAGGCTTGAGGGCTGAATGGCCTCCTCCTGTTTCTACGTTTTACGTATGCACGCCTAGTAGGTGCCCACTTGCACGGCTGGCAAAGCCTGCCTGCCCGCTGAGGATTGGGGAGTTAATCGCTGGCACCCGACTCGTGTCCCCTGTCTCACCTCTCAGCCTCCTACCTGCCCCGCAGCGGGCCCACCCTTTACCAGTTCTGTTACGTGGAGTTTAAAGGAGAAGTGGCCGGTGTGAGCACACCCTTCACCTTCAGCGACCCCAAACCTGAGGAGGACTTCATCACCCTCGAGGACTTTGAGAACAACTCAGACATGCTGGTGGTGATGACCAAGACCTCTCTACTCGAGGTAACAACAACAATAACAAACTACATTTACATGGCGCCTTTCAAGTCAGGAGGACGTTCCAAGGCGCTGGACAGTCAGGGATCCACACCCGAGCTGGTGGTTGGGATCAGGAGGTGGGGGTGAGTGGGAAGAGTTGGGGTATGAGGGTGACCAAAGGCACAGTTGAAGAGGAGGGTCTTGAGATGGCCCTTGAAGGAGGCAAGGGAGGGGGCGAGGCGGAGGGATTGCGGTTTGGAGTTTCAGAGGCTGGGAGGGCAGAGAGGCTGAAGGCCCGACCGCCGATGGTGAGGCGAGCAAGGCGGGGGACGTGAAGCAGGCCGGAGCCCGCTGAGCAGAGATAGTCCCTTGTACCTGCTTATGATGAGGGACTACATGATTGCAAAAAAAATAGTTTGGTCACTCAATCCGCGACTGTTTGTGGGACACACAAAATACTCAGTCAATCCACTTTACAGTATATCCTGTGAAGCGTTTTGAGACGTCTCAAAGATGTGATAATGCGCTGTATCAAATGCGAGAATTATTATTTCTAATATTATTATTGTAAACATTTGCGTGGAATTGACAGAGGCAGCTGGAGGAGTCGGACAGGACGAAGGAGAGTTTGGTGGCCAGACAGAGGCACCTGGAGGGTGAGATGCAGCAACTCCAGGGGAAGATTGAGGAGCTCGAACAAGCCCTTGAGATCGCCATCGCAGAACAGACCCGTCTCAACCAGGAAACCCACGTGAGTGTCTTTCAACCAATCCGGGGCAGTGGACTTTTTGTTAGTGGTGGTTGTAGGGGGAATTGTAATGATTATGCGCAAGTTTCCAGCCCCCCCCAAACCGCCACCCCGCCCACACACACACACACAAATTATTCTTCACACCCACTGACAAATCAGGATTCAACAACCAATTTAATCTGCGGGATTGTTGGCCGGGACACCGAGAGACACTCCCTTCTCCGTTCCAATAGATTTGCGGGGTCTTTAATGAGGCATTGGTTGTCTCAATTAAAGGACGTTCTCTCCCCCCCTCCCCCACCCAACCCCAACTCCACACACCCTAGCACTGCACTCTCAGCCTGGATAAAATAATAATAATTTGATCACTCAATCCACGATGGGCAGAAACCTTAGGCAAGTTTCCTTACTCCACACAACTCTGTTTATCTCGCAGTAAATAGGAACCCGGTTGTTAGTCGAGTGGCGGATCGCTTTCCGGGGGTAATTAACTCTCAAAAAAATTCTAATAATAATTAAAATAATAATTTAGAGACCAAATCCACTGCTGTGTGCAATTGCCTATCACGTTTCATCCACAAAATACTCAGGGTATCCTATGAAGCATTTTGAGATGTCTCAATGACGTGATAAGACGCTGTATCAAATGTAAGGACTCTTATTATTAATTATTATTGTGAGCTCAAAGTCACCATGTGGGGGCTTGAACCCACAACCTCCTGACCCAGAGGCGAGAGAGCATGAGGGAGCGAGTCGCTGAGCAGAGGAACACCTTGGCGGGTGATGAGGCTGGTTTTGTTTCAGAGCCTGGAGGAGGAAAAGCAGAGAGTGACCACACAACACATCTCCCTGGAGCAGGAGCACGCACAGGCCATCGACAGGATTCAGGAACTAGAGGAGGACATCCAGGCACTCAGTGGCACCGTGTTGGAGAAAGAAAGTGAACTGGAGAGGTATCGTTGCGAACTGCGGGTGGCAAGGCCACTACTGGGGTGGGCCGAGGAACATAGGAACAGGAGGAGGCCATTTGGCCCCTTCGAGCCTGTTCTGCCATTCTATTAGATCATGCCCGATCTGTACCTCAACGCCTTTGCCCCATAACCCTTGATCCCCTGATCTAACAAATATCTATCCACTTTAGTCTTGGAAAATGTGACTGGATCCAGCCGTAATCCACAGCCTTTTGGAGAGAGAGGGTTCCAGATTCCCACTCCCCTTTGAAAAACTGCCCTCTTGATTTCGCTCCTAAATGGCCTGGCTCTAATTTTAAGATGATGCCCCCCTTGTTCTGGATTCCCCCACCCCACCACCCACCAGTGAAGCTAATCTTTCTATAGCTACCCTATCGAATCCATTTATCATTTTAAACACCCCAATCAGATCACCAATCAATCAAACTTCTAAACTCAAGGGAATAGAGGCCAAGTTTATGCAACTGGTCTTCATAATTTAACTCTTTTAAGTCCTGGGTATTATTTTGGTGACTGACAGGAGGCGAGGAGAAGGGGCAGCCTGTCCCCAAGGTGAATTTAACTTAGGTTGAGCAGTTACGCACTGGCTAAGAGGGTTGTTGGCAAAGCTGGAGACCATAGATGAGCTGGGCTGTGCTCTCACCAGCAGTGCCCTGGAGTACTGAGGCCCAGCCTGGCTCATCGGCAGGACTAGGAAGGGCAGACCAGTCACTGGGGGCAGGGAATCACCCGCTCAGCTCCTGTTAACCCTGCAAGCCAAAGCATTAATGGGTACGGGGTCTGAGCTGGACAAGCAGCAAGAAAGCTGGCCAGACAGCGAAATCAATGGCCAGCTACGCAGTTTTAGCTGGTTAGACTCCAGCAGTTACCCCAACACACACTCTGGGGTCCCCAAGCCTTGGCTCTTGCCAACCTGCGCCTAATACTTTCCAGAATTAGGTAAGCAGGATACGTCCCTTCAGGGAGAGAGTACGCATTCCATTCCAATAATCTCTCCACGTGTAAGTGGGACGCATGGAATTCTCAGTTTGGTTCGGATTCGGTGATGGGTTTCCACATGAGTTGTTTGGATCCGAATTGTTCGGATCTGGAATGAGTTACCTGAAAGGGGGGTGGAAGCCGATTTGATAGCAACTTTTAAGAGAGAAGTGGATCATTATTTGCAGAGGGCAAGTTTGCAGGGTTTTGGGGTTGAGAGAGCAGGAGGAGTGGGATTGATTTGGAAGCACTTTTCAAAGAGCCGGCACAGACATGATGGGCCGAATGGCCTTGTTCTGTGCTGTATAATTCTATGATTCTATATGTCAGACACTGGCTGACCCCCAAAAAAATTTAAAAATGGGTTCCCTGTGTTTCTCCTAGGATGAAGGAACGGATTAAAAAGCTGCTGTTACAGAGGGAGCAACAGAGCACACGGTTAGAGGAAGAGGCAGAGGAGAAAGGATTCTATCAGGTAATGTCTTTCAGATGAGATGTTAAACCTCACTCCCCGTCTGTGTCCAGTTCAGGTGGACGTTAAAGATCTCCTGTGACGCTATTCAAAAAGAGAAGGGAGTTTCTCTCTCTCTCTCTCTCTCTCACCCGGTGTCCGAGCAAACAATCCAGTCCCAAATTTAAAAAAATTGTTCACTCACTCGATGGCTGTTTGTGGGACACTGCTGTGCGCAAACTGTCTGCTGCGTTTCATCCACAAAATACACAGTCAACCTCCCTTTATTGTGAACCCTGTGAAGCACTTCGAGACGTCTCAACGATGTGATAAGGCGCTATATCAAAAAGCAAGGATTATTATTATTGTTTCACACCCGTGCCAATTCCCCACCCCCCCTCTCTCTCTCTCTCTCTCTCTCTCTGTCTCTTACTCTCTGTCCCTCTTTCTCTGACACTCTCTCTCTTCCTCTGACATCCTCTCTCTGTCTCTCACTCTCTCTGCCTCTCTCTCTCCCTGTGTGTCTCACACTCTCTCTCTCTCTCTCTCTCTCGGCAGAGTCACTCGGAGGCCTCTCAGTTGGAGGTCCAGCGGTTACAGGGGGAGCAGCAGGTGTTGAGGAATGCGTTGGCGGACACAGACTCGCTGGTGACAGAGCTGAGAGACGAGGTTGAGGATTTGCAGCAGAAAGCCTCCGCAGCTCACGAGCTGAAGGTTAGAGCAGAGGTTCACCATCACACTTGGGAGCCAATGATCACGTGGCTGGTCGAGGAGAGAGGGGGGAGGGGAAAGGGAGAGGGAGGGAGGGGAGAGGGAGAGAGAGGGAGGGAGGGATGGGAGAGGGAGAGGGAGAGGGAGGGAGTTCTGGTGGTTAGGAGCAAGGAATGAAATCTCAGCCACCAATGTGCAGCAAACTCCACAAGGCTGTGGAGTCCTGTAGTGTAGTGGTTAGAGCACTCGCCTCACAGGCGAGAGGACCTTGGTTCGATTCCCGGGCGGGGCAAAACCTGAGGCAAGTTTTCCTACTCCACACGCCTCTGTTTACCGAGCAGTAAGTAGGAACCCGGTTGTTAGTCGATTGACGGATCGCTTTCCGGGGGTAATAATCCCTGCTGGGTACAAGGATCATATGCAAGGATTATTATTGTTATTATTATCTTGTTGTGGCTTCGTGTCCTTGTAGTCCCCCCCCCACTCCCATTCCCCGTGTCATAAGAACATAATAATTCGCTGGCCGAAAGAAGACCGAGGTCCATCTAGTTCGCCTTCCACCATCCTGGCAGTCGCTTGACATGTCATGTCCCAAACTATACACTGTATCCCCCCCAGATATTATTTTCAAGCAGAAATCTGTCTAATTTATTCTTGAAACAAACAACATTTTCTGCTTCCACCGTCTGTCTCCCAAGGGAATCTGTTCCATAACTTTATTGCTCGCTCGCTGAAGTAGAGGGCAAAATACTACAGATGCTGGCAATCTGAATTAGAAAAGTTCATCGACCTCAAACGTTAACTCGCTTTCCTCTCTCCGTAGATGCTGCCTGACCTGCTGCGTGTTCCCAGCGACTCCTGTTTGTATTTCAGTGTCTCCGCAGATTTGTTCTGATTTGTCCTGTGCCTCTCCGGCAGGGTCAGGTGGATATTCTCCGTGAGCAGCTGCGATGTACCCATGACCAGCTGGCGGCCAGTCAGCAGAAGGTGGTGCTGATGGGCGAGGAGATGGGCAGCGCCTCCTCCACCCGGGACAGGACCATGTCCGAGCTCCACCGCAGCCGGCTAGATGTGGCCGACCTCAACATCCGTCTGGCCGAGGTGACCGTCAAGTGGAAGGAATCGAAGGGCCAGTGGCTGAAGGAGAAAGCCATCTTCCTGCAGAGTTCCGAGGTACGGTCAGGCGGGAAAGCGAGTCTCATCCAAAAGGATGACAACAACAATGGCCATTGCTTCGGATGGTGGAAGCAGATTCGATAACAACTTTCAAGAGAGAAGTGGAAAGATATTTGGGGACGACAAATTTGCGTGGCTGTGGGGAGAACGCGGGGCAGTGGGATTAATTTGCACAGCTCCTTCAAACAGCCGGCACAGGCACATTGAGCTGAATGGCCTCCTCCTGCGCTGTATGATTCTTTCACGTCGAGAAGACGTCCTAAGACACTTGACAGGCAGTCAGGGATTTGGACCTGGGCTGGGGGCTGGTGGGGTATGGGATCAGGAGGGGTGGAGGGCAGGGAGGGAGGGTAGAGGTGGGGTTTAGGAGGGTGACCAAAGGCCCGGTCGAATGCTTTACTCTCTTTACCGGAGTGCAGTGTCAACGACGAGGCAAGGCGCTGTATCAAATGCAAGGATTATTGCTTGCAGAGAGGAGGGGAGGTGAGGGCAAGGGCAGGCAGCTGAGCGTGTGGGAGAGTGTGGGCTGAGGTGTGTGTGACCTGTGCCCTGTCAGGCTGAGAAGGAGCGGGTGCTGAAGCTGAGCGTGGAGCTGGTCAAGGTGAAGAGCAGCCTCCAAGAGCAGGAGTCTGAGGCTGAGAATCTGCGTCTGGAGCTGATCAGAGAGAGAGACTGCAGCAGGGTGAGGAATCATTTCCATCTCGTGTGTCAGCCTGGCGCGCTCTCTCACCTCCCGAGTCAGAAGGTTGTGGGTTCAAACCCCATGTCGAGACTTGGAATCACACGGTCTAAGCTGACGCTCCATTGCAGTGCTGGGGCTGTGTTGGAGGCACTGTCCTTCGGCTGTAGAGGTTAAACCGAGCTTCCCCGTCTGCCTGTTCAGGTCAACGACGGAGATCTCCCGAGGCGCTATTCAAAAAGAGAAGGGAGCTTCGCTCTCTCTCCCGGTATCCTGGCCAACTATCCCCCAAATAAAATTGGTCACTCACTCCACGACGTTTTGTGGGACCCTGCTGTGGTGCCAAATTTCACCCACAAAATACAGTCACTCCACTTTACAGTATGTCCTGTGAAGCGCATTGAGATATCTCTATGACGTGATATCAAAATCAAGGATTATTTATTGTTATTATTTATCATCTTCGCCAAATGCTCCCCCACCCTCCTTCAATCTCACCCCGTATTTGTTCTCTCACTTAATAATAATAATAATAATAATAATAATCCTTGCATTTCATATAGCGCCTTATCACATGGTTGAGACGAATGTACCACAACTGCAATCGCAGACCTGGATTGTAATCTGGGACCTTCCTACTCTGTCACTTGGCACCACCTCAATCAAATACATTCTCTTCGGTGAAGCACTTTGAGACGTCTCGAAGACATGATAAGGCGCTATACCAAATGCAAGGATTATTATTATTATTACCCCTTGGTGGCCAAGCTATGTAAGTCTGCACCACCAGGGGGCGCCACTGCCCTGTATTTACCAATACATTAATTGCAATAACAATCCTTGCAGTTGACACAGCGCCTACAATATCAAAGCGCCACACAGATTGACTGTGGATTGGTAGGCAAAGATTTTCACACAGCAGAGTCCCTCAAACCGCTACGAAGTGAATAATCATCTGAAGGACTGTTGGCCGGGGACTGGGAGAAACTCTCATCTCGAAAAGCATTGCGGGACCTTAAAGAACTCCCTGAAACTGGGCCTGGGTTTAATATCTTATACAAAAGGTCGACAGTATTGGCTGCCGCGTTTCACCCACAAAAATAAAGTCAATCCAATTTACAGTACATCATGCGAAGCGCTTTGAGACATCTCGAAGACTTGACCAGGCGCTATGCCAAATGCAAAATTATTATTATGCGAGCTCAAAGTCCCCCAATATAAGGCTTGAACCCACAAGCGTATTAATAAGGTTGAATGATAATAACTTGGTCACCTAACAGCAATAAGGGGAATAATACCAATTTGGTCACTCAATCCACGACAGTTTGTGAGACACTGCTGTGCGCAATTGTCTGCCAACAAAATACAGTCAATTCACAATATATCCTGTGAAGCGCTTTGAGACGTCTCAACGAAGTGATAAGACACTATATCAAATGCAAGGATTATTCTTATTAACCTTCTGACCCAGAAGCCAGAGCGCAAAGAACTGAAGCAGGCGGCTGATACCTAAAGAAAAATATCAATACCTCTCGGGCAGTGAATGAAATCCTTTCGCCCTCTTTCCCCCTTCCCCCCTTTCCCCCCTCCGCCGCCCCCTCCTTTCCCCAATCCCAGGTCCAGCTGTCGGAGCTGCTGCGGGAACGGAAGGAGATGAAGTCGGGATTCCGGGTTGTGGAGAAAGAGAAGGAAAAACTGCAGGAGGAGAAACAGGTAAAGTCGGAATTTTCTTTTGGGGGAGGGGAGGGAGGGGGAGGGAGGAGGGAGATCAGCAAACACCGGGGAAGTGAGGTATAACCCTGAGTGTGTGTTATATCTGGTTATACCTTTTTTTATCCCGGCATGGGATAATAATAATAAATTATTATAACAATAAATTATTATCCCATGACGTGGAATCCCGTGGAGTCCCATAGTGTAGTGGTTAACACGCTCGCCTCGCAAGCCAGAGGACCCGGGTTCGATTCCCAGGTGGGTCAGGGCGAAATGTTAGGCACGTTTCCTTAATCCACACACACACACGCTCCTCTTTATGCAGCAGTAAGGAGGAACCCAGTGGTTAGTCGATTGGCGGATCGCTTTCCAGGGAAAATATTCCCTCCCCCCCCCCAAAAAAATATGATCACTCAATCCACAGCTGTTTGTGGGACACTGCTGTGCGCAATAGGCTGCTGCGTTTTGCCCACAAAAATACACAGTCACTCCACTTTCCAATTTATTCTGTGGAAGCGCTTTGAGACGTCAACAAGCTGTGTCAATTATAGTAAATCCTTGCATTTGATATAGCGCCTTATGACATGTGAGACACCTCAAAGCGCTTCACAGTCAAGCCTTCTGCCCGGGGTGAGGAGGGGATCACTGAGTTGGATGGGGAAATGGAACCCCGGATGAGTTGCTCCACCTGCCCATGTGCGACGCCCCTGTATTATTCTCTGCAGGAGTTGCTGGAGTATGTGAAGGTGCTGGAGGCGAGGCTGGAGCAGATCCCAGGCCCCAATGACAGCGACACGACCTACAAAGAGGCTTCAGCCATCACAGAGGGTATGGTTTCCAACAGCATCGAGGGTCAGAGGGGAGAAGCGAGCACCAGCACAGATATGATGGGGAGAGAGAGGGAGAGAGAGAGAGAGAGAGAGAGAGCAGGGAATGGGGTTAGAATGGGCTGAGTGTTTTATTTGAATTGTGTCCCTTCGCCTTGCCCCCTCCCTCGCCTCCTTCAAGGCCCGTCTCAAGATCCTCCTCTTCAACTGCGCCTTCGCCCATCTTCCTACCTTTCCTGCCCTCCTCCCTCACTGATCCTAAACCCCAGCTCGGGTCCATATCCCAGACTGTCCAACGCCTTGGAACATCCTCCCGACGTGAAGGACGCTGTGTAAATGTGCTGTTGCTGTGCCGAGATTCAGCCTTGACCCACTATCCTGGTCATTGCTTAGAGAGGAGAGGGAAGGTCCTGGGCTGGTCCAGCATTTGTGGGGTTAACTCCACTGTGTTTTCCCCACAGTCGCAGACGGCGCTGAGGATGTGGAATGTGCCCCCATCACCCCAAGCGAGGGGAGAGGTCGACCCAAGCTGAGCAGCTACAGCCTGTGTGACAACACCAATAGCCAGGACTCCCTGACCTTCAGCACTCCCCCACTGTCACCCCAGGAACTCAACAGCCAAGTGGTCATCAGCCAACCCATGGCCATCTCACCCCAACACAACCCAGCCCCACACGACAGCTCCTCCGAGTCTGTGAGTACCGTACCTCTCACCACCCCATCCTCTCCTCTCCCTACAGTAGAGGAAGCTTTACTCTGTCTCCAATTCTCGCTATCACTGACCGGGGAGTGTGGACACACAGTGTGGAGGGAGCTTTATTGTGTCTCTAACCCTGATCTGGGAGTGTGGATGGACAGTTTAGAGGGAATGTTACTGTGTCTCTAACCCGTGCTGTGGTTGACCTGGGAGTGTGGATGGGAACACGGGGTTTCCACCCCTCTCCGCTGCGAAAAACAATCCCAACAGATCACACTTTTTGTGGTTCGAGTCCGACACGTCTTCATCACGCCCCATAAACACATCTGTCTGTCCGCGTTGCGGAGACGGTGGCTGTGTTTACGAGGCGAAGATGCAGTTGAACGGCATTTAGAGGGTCACGCAAGGCTCTTATATCACTGAGTAGCTAGATGTCAGGGTGAGGCTCGGAGACGGGGAGAAAGGGGACAGACGCCAGCGAGTTTAATTTACTCTTTAACCCAGACATCAGTCTCATTTCCCGGGCCTCCCTCCCCCACCCCCCCCACAAACATATACACACACACACACACACACAGCGCGGCATTCAGATGTGCTTGGATGTCCCTCCTCCAGTCTCGAGGACAGTAAATCACTCCCATTATGGACGTGAATTGCTGTGACTCACTGGAGCCCTACAAGGACATTTCTCATGCACTGTTCTGCTGTATGCTCACTGCACTTTATATGGTGCCTTGTTTTCATTGTGTGCTGCGCTTTGCCTCTGTGAGATTGAGCCTGTTGCAGAGTAAAAAGGGACCCTCTTCCCCTCTTCTTATTGCCCGCCCCCCACTTATTTATTTCTTCCCCCCCCACCCCTTTTCCGTGCGCAGTTGGCTGCCGTGTTTCGCCCACAAAATATACAGTCAATTCACTCTACGGTATACAGTATAACAGCAGAATGGATAGCAAGCTGGCTGCAAAACAGAAAACAGCGAGTGGGGATAAAGGGCAGCTACTCAGACTGGCAGGGGGTGGGCAATGATGTTCCACAAGGATCGGTATTGGTACCCACTGTTATTCACAATATACATTAATGATTTGGACTCGGGAATCAGCCGTACAATTTCAAAATTTGCGGACGACACCAATTTGGGGGAGTAGTTAATACAGAGGAGGACGGCAACACATTACAGCAAGACATTAATAAATTTGCTGAGTGGGCATTTAAATGGCAAATGCATTTCAATGTAGAAAAGTGTGAGCTGGTACATTTTGGTAGAAGGAATAAGGAAGTCACGTACATCCTGGAAAATAAAAACCTAAATGGAGTAGAGGAGCAAAAGGGATCTGGGGGTACACATCCACAATTCACTAAAAGTAGCAACGCAGGTTAATAAGGCCATAAAAAAGGCAATCCAGGCATTGGGGTTCATTTCTAGAGGGATAGAAATGAAAAGCAGGGAAGTTATGGTAAACTGCTATAGAACGTTAGTTAGACTACACTTAGAATACTGTGTGCAGTTCTGGTCCCCACATTATAGAAGGGATGTAGAGGCACTGGAGAGGGCGCAAAGGAGATTCCCAAGGACTGAGAGGCTATACCTATCAGGAAAGGCTGAACATACTTGGACTCTTTCCTCTTGAAAAGAGGAAGGTAAGAGGTGACCTGATAGAGGTCTTCAATATGATGAAAGGTTTTGATAGGATCGACGTAGGGAAGATGTTTCCACTTGTGGGGGAGTCCAAAACCAGGGCCATCAATATCAAATAGTCACAAACAGATCAAATAGGGAAGTTAGAAAAAGTGTCTTCACACAGAGAGTAGTGGGAATGTGGAACATGGTACCACAAGGAGTTGTTGGCAAATAGCATAGATGTATTTAAGGGAAATAATAATAATAATCCTTGCATTTGATATAGCGCTTTTCACGTCGGGAGGACGTCCCAAAGCGCTTCACAGAATATACTGTAAAGTGAATTGACTGTATATTTGTGGGTGAACGCGGCAGCCAATTGCGCACAGCAATGTCCCACAAACAGTCGTTGATTGAAAATGACCAATTTATTATTGGTTTGGTTTTGGAGGGATTATTATTTGGAGGGATTGGAGGGAAAGCTAAATAGATAAATGGGACAGAATGGAATAGAAGGTTATGCTTGAAGGCTTAGTTGAGGAAGGGCAGGAGGAGGCTCATTTGAAGGATAAACACCGGCATAGACCAGTTGGGCCGAATGGCCTGTTTCTGTGCTGTATATTCTAATGTATTCTAATGTATATTCTGCGAAGCGCTTTGAGATGTCTCGAAGACATGTTAAGGTGCTACATCAAGTGCAAGGATTATTTTATTTCATATCCCCCACCACCACCCCCTTCTCCCACACGTTGCCTTCCTTCTCTACATTGGGGTTTAATATATAAAAGAGATGCTGTATAAAATTGATTTTTTTTTTTGTTTAAATGTGAAACTTAAGTTGGTACCATGCTGTGCTCAAATTAGCTGCAACGTTTGTCTATGAATTATTATTACTATTAATAGTAATAAGAAATAAGTTTGGTTCTGTGTGTGTGTTTGCGTGGGTCTGTGTGTTTGCGTGGGTCTGTGTGTTCGCGTGGGTCTGTGTGTTCCCGTGTGTCTGTGTGTGGCCATGTGTCTGTATGTGTATCTTCCTTTGTGTGCGTGTGTGTGTGTGTCATTCTGTTTCTGCTTTTTATTGTGCAAACACAAGCATGCGTTAAACGCCTTTAGCTGTACTCTGTTTAATGAGGGGAGGGGAACAGTTACACAGTGCCGGAGTGGGGTGGGGGGAGGAGTGGGGTATTGCCATTTGCAAAAAATATGCTTTAATTTACGAACAAAAGAACAGGAATTTGGGGAAGGAGGGAAAGGGTGAGCCGTGGGCCGGGCTGGAGACTCTGCTATGGTTCCGTGCTGGTGATGCAGGGGTTAAAAATGGTCGCGTGGCCCCAGATAATGATGGGAAACAGGTCTGCGTTGTGTGAGGCGCTGGTCCTGTAGTCCGCCAGCGCCCGGCTCCAGCTCTGTGCACTCCATTAACCCGCCCGCAGCCCATCACACAGATTAAAACAAAGATACATTGCCTGCTCGTGCTCTACATACTAACGACACCTATAAAACAAGCCAGTTCTGCCACGTCACACATAAATCAGCCGCCTGCTTGGGAAAAACAGCAGCATGTGTGCTTTATATGTGTGTGTGTGTGTGTATATGTCTCTACGTGTGTGTTTGTGTTTTATATGAGCGTCTGTGTGTGTCTGTGCTTGTGTTTTATTTCTGTATGTGTGTGTGTGTGTATATATGTCAATGTGTGTGCTTGTGTTTTATATGTACTGTGTGTGTGCCTGTGTGTCTGTGTATGTCTGTGGGTGTGCTTGTGTTTTATGTATGTCTGTGTCTGAGTGTGTCCGCGTGTGTGCGTATATGTCTCTACGTGGATGCTTACAGGTTCTTAAAATTAGGCAGAACAGAAGGAGGCCATTCGGCCCATCGTGTCTGTGCCGGACCTTTTCAAAGAGCTATCCAAATCAACCCCACTCCCCCGCTCTCTCCTCATAGCCCTGCAATCTTGTCCTCCCCAAATAATTATCTACTTCTCTCTTAAAAATTGTGTGTGCGCGTGTATATGTCTGTATGTGTGCTCTGTTTAATGGCGAGAGCTTTTTACAAAAAAACTCCTGCAGTAACATTATTCCTAACCCCCTACCTCTCTTTGTCTTGTCCAATTGTTTCATTCCACTGACCCCCAAAGTGCAATCCTACCAGGAATATGTTGGAACAAACTCTTGATAATATTAACACGTCTCACTGTCCTGTGCATCAGGCTCCTCACTCCTTTTGTGCAGATGATTCCGAATGGTTCTGAACTCTCCCTCTCCCTCCTTGCCTTTTCCCCGCAGGAAGATGAGGAAGCGGGCGGAGTGTATTCGGAAGCGACCCCATCGCAGTCGGACGGACTGAACGCTCTGCTCACCGAACTCGGACACACGTTACATTTCGAAGTCAGGTGAGTAACTCGGTCAAACCAGGCCTCTGAGCCCCCTGGTGTCCTGGCCAACAATCCTCCCAACTGAACGGCAACAGCCAGAGTTACAATTGGCCTTTTAGTCTTTGCCCGGCCGGGCGTCTAACACACGCGGAAACCCATCGCTGTTGTTTAAGCATATCCCAGCCCAACTGAGAATTCCATACATCCCACCTACACATGGGAATCCCAGAGATAGATAGATAGATAGATAGATAGATAGATAGATAGATAGATAGATAGATAGATAGATAGATAGATAGATAGATAGATAGATAGATAGATAGATAGATAGATAGATAGATAGATAGATAGATAGATAGATAGATAGATAGATAGATAGATAGATAGATAGATAGATAGATAGATAGATAGATAGATAGATAGATAGATAGATAGATAGATAGATAGATAGATAGATAGATAGATAGATAGATAGATAGATAGATAGATAGATAGATAGATAGATAGATAGATAGATAGATAGATAGATAGATAGATAGATAGATAGATAGATAGATAGATAGATAGATAGATAGATAGATAGATAGATAGATAGATAGATAGATAGATAGATAGATAGATAGATAGATAGATAATGCTCTCTCTCTCTCTCTCTCTAGACCCATCCTGCTTACCTAATTCTGGAAAGCATTAGGTGCAGGTTGGCAAGAGCCAAGACTTGGGGAGCCCAGAGTGTCCATTGGGAGTAACTGCTGGAGTCTAACCAGCTAAAATCGCATAGCTTGCCATTGGGAGCGCTGTCTGGCTAAGCTTTCCCGTTGCTTATCCAGCCAGGACCAACCGACCCGTTAGGGCTTTGGTTGCAGGTTAACAGGAGCTGAGTGGGATGACTCCCCGCCCCAAGTGACTGGTCTGCCCTTCAAGGACCTGTCGATGAGCCAGGCTGGGCTGTGCTGTGGCTTTGCTTATTTCAATGCTCAATTCAATTGCCCTTGAATTGCAAATGGTGGTGGGGGGAGTTGGGGGGGGGGGGGGAACAGAATCAGACAGGGCTCCTGCTCAGGAGCCTTGAAATTCCGCCTTGTCTCAGCCCACCAAACCATTGTGCCTCTGAATTTAAGAAATCGGAACATAGGAACAGGAGTAAGCCATTTAGCCCCTCAAGCCTATTCTGTCACTCTATTAGACGATGGCTGATCTGTACCTCAACCCCGAGACAACGCAGAATGGTGGAATACTCTTCATTTCGGTCTTCATTTGGACGCCTTTGACGGGGACCTTGGTTTAACACCTCACAAGATCATTTGGGCTATGATGCTCATTAAATAAGCCGAGGGAACATGACAGAGAGAGAGCGAGGGAGAGAGAGAGAGAGAGAGAGAGAGCGCGAGCGCATGAAATAGCTGAATAGCTGAGCGGGTCCGTGACTTGGAGCCACGATTTCGAAACACTGACGGCTCAAACAGATGAGCCCTTCGGGGACAATTAAAGATGTTTGAAGAAAGGCATAAAGTCCCCATTGTCTGAGGCGGCTTTATGTTAATCCTTACCCTTGAGTGTCAAATGTCCAGCAAACCTGGGGCAGCTGGACCTTCAGCCTCTCTGCCCCCCAACCTCCATCCCTCAGCCCCTTTGCCCCACTCCCCGCTTGCCTCCTTCAAGACCCTCCTCTTCGACTGCGCCTTTGCTCACCCTCCTACCCCCACTCTCCCTGCTCTCCTGATCCCAACCTCCAGCTCAGGTAAAAAACATCCCTAACTGTCCAACGTCTTAGGGCGTCTTAATAATAATAATAATAATAACAATCCTTGCATTTGATACAGTGCCTTATCACGTCGTTGAGACATCTCAAAGCGCTTTGCAGGATATACTGCAAATTGGATTGACTGTGTCGTTTGTGGGCGAAACGCAGCAGCCAATTACGCACAGAGACATCCCCACAAACAGCCATGGATTGAGTGACCAAATTATTTTTCCCCCCTAACATGAAACGCACTATGTACAAACAAAATGTGTTGTTATTGGTGAGAGAGAGATGAGAAGACAGTATCTGCCACTGCCACCTGTTATTTTTAATTCTATTTTCCCCCCCTTCCCCACCCCTCACCCCCCAAAAAACTTCCCCAACCTCCTTTCTTTTAACTATCTCCCCTTGACTATGAGCAATCTCTCTACGCCCAGTGAATAACTTTGCTTGACTCACCAAAGACTGTTAAAATTGAAATCTATTCTGTAAAGGGATGAAATACAGTTTATAGCAGAGCGCTGTAAAACACGGAGTACGCACACACTCACACACACACACACACACACACACACAGAATAAAAAGAGAGAGAGAGAGAGAGAGCCGGGAAGATATAGAGCCCTGTCAAAATGTTTCAGAACCAATTTTCGGCATCATTAGATTCCCTCTTCTCTGCGGGGGCAAAAGGATGCCATTTGTGAATAAAATGTGATGGGAATGATATTCATAATATTTATGAATCGCAGTGCTGGAGATGTTACTCAGCGAGCGCCATCTTTCTCTTTCAGCAGCTGCCGTGGGCTGCCTCCCAGATCCCAGCATGAAGCGTTGGACAGGGATCAAGCGGAGGAATCGACGGCCGCCAGCCTGTGGAAAGAGTGTCCGATCTGTAAGCAGCATTTTCCCTCCGAGTACAAAAACCAGGCCTTGGAAGACCACATCGACAGCCATTTTTTCTTCAGCACCAGCGACCCCTTCACTTTCGAGTGACCTCTCGTGTCTCTCCTCCTCCCGTGATCTCTTCCCTCCTCGCTTTTTTTGTTTTTTGAAGACTTGTGATTGATATAAGATGGCGAGGAGCTAACAGAGCGAGTCACGTGCTTTACAACCTGATGAGTGAACTTTGCTGACAACCTTGTTCAGTGTATTTTTTTTTGTTCCTTCATGGAGTCCCGTAGCGTAATGGTTAGCGCGCTCGCCTCGCAAGCGAGAGGACCCGGGTTCAATTCCCGGGTGGGGCAAAACCTTAGGCACGCTTCCTTACTCCGCACACCTCTGCTTACTTAGCAGTAAGTAGGAACACGCTTGTTAGTCGATTTGGTCACTCGATCCACGACTGTTTGTGGGACACTCCTGTGTGCAATTGACGGCTGCGTTTCCCCCACAAAATACACAGTCACTACACTTTACTGTATATCCTGTGAAGCGCTTTGAGACGTCTCAATGACGTGATAAGGCGCTACATCAAATGCAAAGATTATTATTATATTCCCCATATGTTACCTTCCTGTGTGACTTGGGACAAAAACTGAGTTAGAATAATGTCCATATAAATGCGAGTTACCCCCACACCCCTCCCCCAATCCCTCAGGGGCTAGGAGACTTTATTCACTGAGAAGCTGATCTGTAAATACCAGGAAGGTCCTGCTTTCTATCCCTGACATGTGCTGAGTTCCCTGATTGCAGAGTTTCTGTTGATGGGCTAGGCAGGGAGAGGAGAGGAGGGTGAGGGAATTGTCACTCCTCAATGTAGTTAAGAGATCCCCATTGGGGAAATTGACGCGTGTGGACGTTGACGTGGACAGAGGAATCCCAACGTTCACAGTGAGTGTCATCGAGTGATCACCATCTCAACACCCACATTGGCTCCCGGCCAATTCCCTCTGTTTCTCTTCTATTCTTATGGGATACAAACAATATATAGTTTGGGGACATGACATGTGCAAGTGACTGCCAGGATGGTGGAAGGTGAACTGGATGGACTTTGGTCTTCTTTCATCCTCTAGCAAATTCTTAGGTGCTTCTGCTCAAGGTTAAGCACATCACTCCAGGTTCTAATTTCTCTTTTGCCAATCCAGGAGTTAAGGGTTGACACAATTGGCCTCAGCTCTCCTGGGCCAGGCAGAAAGATCAGCCAAGGATTCTTCTCCATTCTTCTCCACAGTGTCCAGTAACTCACTGCAGGGAAGGACAGGATTGGGGCTGCTCTGTGCTCCTGTTCCCCTGCCCCCCCCCCCCCCCCCCACCACCACAAACCCCAACCCACCCCACCACCATCACAGCTCATCCCACGGTCAAATAGGCCAGGGACACTCCCTGGGCTTGGCTCACACACAACGAGTGGGCATTTGGGCCAGATACCAGAGAGCGTGGGCTACCCAACTTCAGTACTCGAGTTGAGGAATGGGTTGGGGGAGGAGCTGAATTTACAACAGTTCATACCATTGAACATCACTTCAAAAGTTAAAATAATTTATGTTCAAAGCGCTGACATTTTTAAGACACTAATAATTGTAAGAGTCCGGGCGTAGAATGAATAGAGGCCGCGACAACTTAAGACACTAAGTATGGATGTGGACGAGTGCGTAATGAATTTGGGTTGGGTGGTGGGGGGGGATTGCGGGAAGAGATGAGATGAGAGATAATTGCTGGCACTAGTACAATATAATCTGTGTGGGAATGTGTATGTGTGTTTGTGCATACGCGTGAGAGAGATGTTCAACACTCGTTGAGTGATGAATCTTGCAGCCTCCTTGCAAGGAGAGGTTCTGGGGCAATGCCCCTTGAAGTGTGGGCACTGGAGAATGTGAACTGCCCCTGACTGAACCTCAAATACATTAAGAGGCTGATGTAACTGCTGAATGTGGCAGCCCAGGATTTTGCTGGGCTTTTTGATTTACTACGTTATTAACTCCTGCGTTACATTTTAAATAAGTATCTAGGGAAGCAATCGTCTTTCTAATCCACTGTATATTAATCGAGAACTTTTACATAGCGCCGAGATTCAGCCACTTTTAATTATTAAACGCTTTGAGGCTTGGCACTGTCTGTCTGTTATTTATTTACGATACAATTACTGTAACGTTTCTGTCCCCAAAAGAACCCTCAAAAGTCTAGTTTCAGGCCCATTTGATGCTCAGCGCTTCTGTTCCTGGGACGCTTATGGAGTCCTGTAGCTCAGCGGTTAGAGCGCGAGCGAAAGGACCCGGGTTTGATTCCCGAGCAGGACGAAACCTTAGGTACGTTTCCTTACTCCACACACCTCTGTTTGCCCAGCAGTAAGTAGGAATCCGGTTGTTAGTTGATTGGCGGATCGCTTTCCAGGGGTAATAATCCCTCAAAAAAATAATAACTTGGTCTCTCGCTCCACGACTTTGTGGTACGCTGCTGTGTGTAATTGGCTGCCGCATTTCGCCCACAAAATATGCATTCAATTCACTTTACAGTATATCCTGTGAAGCTCTTTGAGACGTCTCGAAGTCGTGATAAGACGCTTTGTCAAATGGAAGCATTATTAATATTATTATAACCTTGTTCCTTCTCATCTGCAATTCACACCCAGGTTAGCATTCTCATACCCATTATCAAAACAATTGGACCAAAACCCAGGGCCGTTAAATAGAAGAGAGCCAGTGTGAGATCTAATGAGGAATTTATGAGAAACCTCTTCATGCAGAGGGTGGTAAGAAGGTGACTCGCTGGCAGAAGCAAAGAAAGCATCAACATACAAGTATTTAGGAGGTAACTTGATTTGCACATGAAGGAGAAGGGAATAGAGGGTTGTTGGAGAGGGCCAGGCAATTTTAACAGATATGGAGATGGAGAAGGTTGGGCTGAATGGCCTGTTTCTGTGTTGTATCTTTCTACTAAGAAAATAGTTTCTGCTTCCAAGTTTAAAATAAAATTCTAAGTCACTGGAAACACTCAGCATCTATGGCGAGATGTCAGGTCACACTGCATCTATGGAGAGAGGAGAGTGACTCAGTGTTTCAGGTCGATGACCTTTCGTCAGAACAGTTCTGTTAACACTGTTCCCTTCCACTGTAAACACCCCATTCCTTGTATTGAGGCTGTCTCTTTGGACACTTTGCGCCTCTGTCACTGATCATCACCCACTCATTTAAGTCATTATCATCAACAGCTGCACTTTCCCAATCACCAATCTATGTCTTCAAGGCTCACTCACTCACTCACAACTGCCCTTTCCCTGACTTGGGCTGTGAGGATGACCGCCTCACCCTTTGGTTGCACCAACGGAACTTTGCACGGGACCATCCCAGGGACTTTGCCCGTCACAGAGGTAAAGTTCTCCAATCAGCCGTGTGATAATGGGACACGGATTCCAGCAGCCAGAGAAGGCACAGAGGAGCCAACAACAACGCCTCCATGTGGTCATGCAAGGCAAGTTAATATTCTGCATCGATGATGCGAATGGGTTTGGGTGGTTGGGGGGGGGGTGGGGAGGAGATAGTGCTCGGCAAATGGTCACGTTAAAACGTCAACAACAGCCCCCAAATTATGGAAAGAATGGATAATGCAATTAACAGATGGTTTATAACGACTAATATATTGTCATATCGTTAGACGGTGACATCCCTATTTGTCATGAGATTAGAGGAAATATTACAAGATCAATGAAACAGGGCTTTGTTGATGGGATCGGATCAATATTCCATTATTTAAGAATACATTAGCAGTCGTATGACTGGTTGCACCAGTACCGGTCTGTGTGAGTGAGGCAGGTCATGATTCCTTGGTAATGCAAGCTTGCCAAGGTGATCGAGGATTTCAGCACCGATAGAACGATTAGACCTGAAGAATTTGCTCGATGAAAGAAGACCAAGGTCCATCCAGTTCGCCTTCCACCATCCTGGCAGTGGCTCGAGATGTTGTGTCCCAAACTATATACTGTATCCCCAAGATATTATTTCCTAAAAGCAATCTAGCTGATTTTCTTTTGAAAGATTCGACACTTTCTGCTTACGATAATAATAATAATCCTTACATTTGATATAGTGCCTTATCACATCTTTGAGATGTCTCAAAGCGCTTCACACAATAAGTGAATTGATTATTTTATGGGCGAAACACGGTAGCCAATTCCACACAGACTGTCCCACAAACAGTCGTGGATTGAGTGACCAAATTATTATTTTCTCTTTGAAGGGATTACTACCCCCGGAAAAGTGATTTGCCAATCGACTAACAACTGGGTTCCTACTTACTGCCACGTAAACAGGAATGTGGACTAAGGAAACTTGCCCTACTTTTCACCCTGCCAGGGATCGAACCCAGGTCCTCTCGCTTTCGTAGCAAATGCTCTAACCACTGAGCTACAGGACTCCACCTGCCCCCTGGGGAGTCTGTTGCATAAATTCATAAATTTACTACTCGCTCACTGTAATACAATACGACAACAGTATTTCTGCAGATTTTACCCATCACTGTTTAAGAGTCTCTGTGCTTGTCCGGCTAGAACCACCCTATCCGAGAGGGCTTTGGCTTGTGGGGTTAAGAGGAGCTGAGTGGGATGATTCCCTGCCCACAGTGATTGATCTGCCCTTCCAAGTCCTACCGATGAGTCAGGCTGTGCTGTAATCAATAGTGCCCTTGAATATTGCGGATCTGCCTGGCTCAGGACCGGACGAGAGACCGCCAGAGAGGCCTGGCTCGATTCCGACATTCCGTTGCCAGGCGTGTCACCAGTTCAGCTTCAAGGAGACCTCGCTTAAATCAGGGGAGAAAAATATGATAGCGACTAATCCACAAAGAGAATTTCGGAGTAACTACTTCATGTGGAGGGTAGTGAGAGTGTGGAACTCGCTGCCTGAAGTGGTGGTTGAATCAAATACAATGTAGATACATTCAAAAGGAAGCTAGACCTTCACACTAGGGAAAGGGGAATAGAAGGAAGAGGGGAATAGAAGGGTGTGGGAGGGAGTAACAAATAGGTGGAGACTTGTGTGGAGTATAAACAACGGCACGGACTAGTTGGGACGGGTGGCTTGTTTCGACGCTGTGCATTCCGCGTAAATCTCCCGGATACAAAAGGCGATGTGTGTCGCATGTGAGTTTTCCCTTACGAGCTGCGGGGGGAAACCGGCGGATTAAGGGTTAACGCTAATGGCTAAGTCCACAATTCTTCCTAACAGGTAACTGCAGAGAGAGCTGGTCAGGAAGATGTGCTGATTGATAGCACCCTGAAAGCACTTTACCACTAGTTGTAGCCAATATTCAATCATCAGTGCTCAAGACTTTAATTGGTCTTAAATCACTGCAAGCAGTTTCCCCCATTTGTCAAAGTAATGACCCTTTTCTCTGTGTGTGTGGACATTGTGCTGGAGACAAGAGAGTGGTGCTTGCAAAATGCATGTGTGAATCGTTTCCTTTGTACTTACTTAAAGCAATTAGTCTTATCAGCTTTGGAGCGGAATTTTAATCAAAGACTATTACCGCTGCTCCCGCTTGGTTGTGGCGTGTGTTGGGATGCTTGCGCGCGGACACGCGGACACGCGTGCAAAAGCGGGCCGGGACGCCAGCCTGCCTGAGCCCTCATGCGCGAGGGGTTAAGGATCAACGCGCTTGCGAACGCAGTGCCGGGCGCAATTGGCTGGCGCGTTTCGCCCACAAAATACGCTTCGCAACGCGGTCTGTGAAGCACTCTGAGACGTCTCAACGAGGTGATCAGGCGCTATAACAAATGCAAGGATCATCGTTATTACCAGTATTTTTATTAATAATTGTTGTCTCCCCTCGTTCTGACCAGGTCGGCTGTGGTATCACACATCACCTGCGTCACTTTCAGACCGGCTCAGCTCACCGGTTGCCATTGACAATGGAGTCGGCGTAGAGAGACGGTGGAGACACAGAGCTCAGCTGTCACACTGTTTCCGTCTCCAACTCTTTTTTTTTTGACATGACAGTGTCACGGCTGAACGTGCGGGCTGAGATTTAGTTCTCTTCGCGTGTGGTCCCCACAAGCCTTTTAATTCCTCCCAAGTCGGGCTGTGAATTACCGTTGCCATTTCCACTGGAGGCAGTGATTTAGCTCTCACCTCGATGAAATAACAGCAGCAGCAATAGGGGCGCATCCACTCTCTTCAGCACAAGAGCCGAGTGAGGTACACAGGACCCCTGTCCCACTGTCCAACGTCGGTGGTGATATAATCAGAGAATATTACAGCGCAAAAGGAGGCCATTCGGCCCATCATGCCTGTGCCGGCTCTTTGGAAGAGCCACTCCCTCACTATTCCCCATATCCTTGAATCACATAATGCAAGGATACCATTGGTAAATCTTGACCAATATAGTATAAATAGATATATAAATATTATATGTTACGTTGGTAGAAGTGCACTGAAGGTCACCACAGAGAGAAATAGATTTAAATAGAGGTTACTATGGGACATGTGCCACTGCTCTGACTTCGGACAGTGGGTTAGTCACTGAGCAGAGTTCATATAAGGTCCCGTCCTCTGCTGAGAAAATAGTCTGGGCATCGGTTGGCCTCAGTGCCCCGGGATAGAGATGGGATTGGGAGGGAGGGGGAGAGGAAGGGAGATCAGGGGAGGGGAGAGTGGGAGGGAAAGGGGGTGAAGGGAGATTGGGGAGGGAGGAGGGGATGGGGGAGAGGGAGGTGGGACACGGGGGGAGGGAGAGAGGGAGAAATGGAGGGAGAAATTGAGGGAGGGAGAGACAGAGGAGGGAGAGAGGGGGGCAGGGTATAAATCAGCCAGGCTTCCAATCCAATGGACCAAACCCCTTTCACTTCCGCACGCACATTCCTACTGAACTGAACCACAGGAACGCAGGGCACAGGAGGAGGCCGTTCGGGCCGAATGGCCTTCTTTAATGTTATTTGCTCCTCCCAGAAGCCATCCATCTTGATCTCAATCCCCTGTTCTTTCCCCGTCCCCTCCAATCCCCTTCCTCGGGGTGAGCTTGTCTAATTCTCTTTTAAACCAAGACCTTCCTATTCGACTGGGCCTTCGGTCATCCCACAGTCCCTCCACCTCGACCCCTCCCTTGCCTCCTTCAAGGCCCGTTCGGAAGAGGTTCCTCTTCGACCGCGCCTTCAATCACCCTCCTACCCCTACCCTCCACCCCTCCTAATCCCCAGCCCCAGCTCGGGGTCAAATCCCTCACTTTCCACCATAAATGTAATGTGTTGTTGTTGGAGACGGCGTGAAGGACGCTGTGCTATACAAATGCGAGTCGGTTGTTGTTGCAAAACCCCAATGGACTGAAGCTCTTCCCATCCCAACCGACCCAAACTATTTCCTATTCCTTCCCCATCCACAGAATTCCTGATGCGGGGAAACTGGTGCTTTAAATGACAGCCAGGATACAAACGGCTTCAGCGTAGGCCATAGATTGTTACCCAACACATTGCAGGAAAGAATTTCATAAAGGCTGTGACTGCAAGCATGCAGTCTAATTGGGTGGAACAAGTTATTTATGATGTGCCTGCCCGCATTCAGCCTGATTTACACACGGCGATATTCCCTCCACTGCACCTCACAGCGGGAAGAGGAGAATTGTATCAAGCTCCAGATCAGGTGCCACATCAGGACCACTAAGCACCCCCCATAAATGTTGTGCTGAATATAATGTTTTAATGTAAAAATGATTCATTCCCCGCACTGTGATGAGTTCTGATTTTTTTTTTCCTCTTCTTTTTTTTTGTCCTCGCGCTCGGTTGCTGGGGTGCTGTGCTGAATTCATAGTTTGGCGCAGAAGGAAAGAGAAAAGAAATGCTTTTAAAACTAGGGAGACCAGGGAAGCTCAGCGAGGCTCAACTGGGTGCAAAGGGAGTCCCGTAGCGAAGTGGTTAGAGTGCTCGCCTGGCAAGCGAGAGGACCCGGGTTCGATTCCCATCACGGGGAAACCTTAGGCAGTTTTCCTTACTCCACGCGCCTCTGTTTACCTCGCCGTAAGTAGGAGCACGGTCGTTTGTCGATGGGCGGATCGCTTTCCGGGGGTAATAACCCCTTCCATAAAATGAAAATAATAATAATAATTTGGTCACTCAACTCCCAACCGTTTGTGGGGACGCTGCTGTGTGCAATTGGCTGCCGTGTTTCGCCCACAAAACATACAGTCGATTAACGTTACAGTATATTCAGTGAAGCGCTTTGAAACGTCTCGAAGACAAGGAATATATATTTTCATCTGCATTATTATTATTTCCATCTGCACGTCTTCAAACCGCAGAACGAAGGTGTGATAAAGTTGTGAATCCTTCACTTCCAGCCTCATCCCTTAAGCTGCCTGTTTAATTACTGCCTCTCACCTGAATTGACAATATATTTGCCTGAGAGAGGTGATGATTGCTTATTTTTCCCCATTCAGCTCTACAAACGTGTGCTGCTCCATTCATGAATTAACCGCCACCTCAGATTGTAATCTGCTCTGTCAGTGCAAGTGAGGCAATAAATAACAGTGTTCCCATCCTGATGATCAGCACTCGTGATCTCAAGCTCATCTCTTCTGTCGTTCACCATTACCATCCCCGATCGAGACGTCTTGACGGGAGCTTTAAGCGGTGATGTTTAAATTTTTATAGTCCTGCAGCATATTGGTTGGAGCTCTCGCCTCACACGCGAGAGGACCTGGGTTCGATTCCCGGGCAGGGCGAAACCTTAGTCAAGTTTCCTTACACCACACGTCTCTGTTTACCCGGCAGTAAGTGGGAAACCCGGTTGTTAGTCGATTGGCAGATCGCTTTCCGAGGGTAATAATCCCTTCAATAAAACGAAATATAATAATTTGACCACTCAATCCATGAGTGTTCGTGGTGCGCAATTGGCTGCCGTGTTTTCCTACAAAATGCACAGTCAATTCACTTTGCAGTGTATCCTGTGAAGCGCTTTGAGACATCTGGAAGCCCTGATAAGACGCTGTATCAAATGCAATGATTATTATTACATTATATTATAGATATTAATATTCTAAAAGAAGCTGAGATGACACAATTTGCTCCTTCTCGCTGTGTCAGTGTGGAGTCACCGTGTACTCACAGGGTGAGGGATAATTGTTTATCAATGTGTCACTCTAAATTAGACGTTTTATTAAGTGTTTGGAGCCAGAGATCTGGAGCACAATCAATGATTGGAAATCCTTTCACTGCGTGACAGATCCACAGCTTCCACCCGTGAAGCGTTGAGTGACTTCCATTATAATCGTTCGCTCTGTCACTCGCACTCTTGCCTCGGAGTCACAAATCATGGGTTCAGCCTCCCGCCAGGTCGGGTATTTTTTTTTGACAGTCCAGGGCTGACATTGCATTGTCAGCCGCGGCTGCGTTCCTTCAGATGAGACGTTGAACCCAGATCTGGTCTGTGCCTGTTAAAGCGGACGTTAAAGATCCCACAAAGTCGACGGAGAAAAGAAGGGAGTTTCTCTCAGCGTCCTGATCAAAAAAAATTATTAATAATTTTGTCACTCAACCCCCCCCCCCACCACGGATTGAGTGACAATTGGCTGCCGTGTTCCGCCCACAAAAATGCAGTCGATTCACTTGACCGTATATTCCGTGAAGCGCTTTGAGACGTCTCAACAGTACGATGAGGCGCTGTGTCAAATGCGAGGATTATTACCGATACTACTATCAACAGTCCTCCGGATAAATTGGTCATTCACTTCACAGTTCTGTGCGGAATCGTTTACACGATATAATAATTATCCTTGCATTTGATACGGCGCCTTATCGTGTCTTCAAAGCGCTTCACAGGATACGCTGTAAAGTGAATTGACTGTATATTTTGTGGAACCGCACATGTTACAAGGTGCTGGATTGATCGTTTGTAGTAGCAATAATGATCCTTGCACTTGATGCTGAGACTAGAAACTCAGAGCGCCAGACAAAGTTTCTGCGAGTGTAGTGACTGTGATTTTGCTGCTTGAACCTGCCGTGTGAACGCGGCCGTCCGCCCGCCCGCCCACAGTTGTCGCCCTGCCTCAACCTGTAAACCGGAGTTGTAAACCGATTTCAATTTCATTTAAATCTCCAGATTATTAATACAAAACTAAAAACCTGACCTTGATAAATGTATCTTAATTACAATAAACGTGTCAAACCGTAAACGTGTTTGATGTATCGGACCCATCACTCAGCCTGCTTTTAATTTTCAAGTGCGGAGCTGAAAGCATTTTGGTTCGGAGATGATTTTATTAATTAAATCATTGTTATAATTAACTTTTATTTAATGAAAATCAATAAAATGAGCCGGGTTTGAAGAAAGGCATAATTTATGTCGCCTCTTTAACAAGATGCATTAGAAGGATGATGTCATGTGTGGACTGCGAGAGGTGAATGGTGAGACGGAAAGTCACACAGTCACAAACAGCTGGTCAGACAGTCACAAATCACCCCCTCCCTCTCCACTCCTCCTTCTCTCTTTCCAGCCCCCACCTCTCTCTCTCTCCCCGCCCCCTCTCTCTCCCCGCCCCCGCCCCCCCCCTCTCTCTGCCCCCTCTCTCTCCCCGACCCCCTCTCTTCCCTCCCTCCCCTTTCTCATCTCTCCCTTTTCTCCCCCTCTCTCTCTCTCTCCACTCTTCCCCGCCTCTCTCCCCATCCCTCCTCCTCCCCTCTCTTCTCTCCCCCTCTCTCTCCCCTCTGCGCCTCTCTCCCCCTCCCAAACCCACCCCCCCCCCACCAGCCTTAACAGCGATTAACAGTTACACTCCACAATAGGAAACTCGATCCCGACCCCTCTCTTAAGATTCATAATAAAAACAGGAGTCACTGGGAGCACACAGCAGGTCAGGCAGCATCTATGGTGAGAGGAAGATGGTCGAGAACCTTTCACTAGAACCTTTCCACTTAACATTGCCCGCCACACCTGTACGCTGCCAAGAGAGGTACCAGGAGCAGTAACCCCAGCTGATTTTCCCCCTCCCTAACCCAGGAAGCCCATTGCCAGTGTAACCTATCTCTAAGGAATCTGAGTGGGGAAGTCCTTCTATGAAATACATCGCACTACATTGTACATCAGAGTGACAAGAGCAAATTACATTTATATAGCGCCTCACATATAGTCAGGACCTCCCATGACCCTGGACATAATACATAAGAGGGTAGAGTTCTCACGTGGTGCTTTGGAAGAATTTCTTATCCCAGAGGGAGAAATTCTGCAACACTCTTCCTCTGCTGTTAGAGCGCAGTTGATTGGAGTCATTTATAAGAGAATTGAACAAGAATATGCAGGTGAAAGTTCTCGTTAATAATATTATTGATAATAATAATAATCCTTGCATTTGATACAGCGCCTTATTGAGCCTTCGAGACGTCTCAAAGCGCTTCACAAAATATACGGTGAAGTGAATTGACTGTATTTTCTTCGGGCGAAACACGGCAACTAACTAAGCACCGGATTGAGTGACTTTTTTTAACATATTATTTTGAAGAGATTGTTACTCCCGGAAAAAACGATCTGCCAATCGACTTCTTACTGCTAGGTAAACAGAGGTGGGTGTGGGTGTGGGTGTGTATGGAGTAAGGAAATTTGCCAAAGGTTTCGTCCTGACCCTACCCGGGAATCGAACCCGGGTCCTCTCACTTGCGAGGCGAGTGCTCTAACCACTGGGCTAGAAAATCTCTCTCTCTCTCTCTCTCTCTCCCCCTCTCTCTCTCTCTCTCTCCCCCTTCTCTTTCCCCCCCCCACCTCTCTCTCCCTCTCCCCCTCTCTCTCTGCGCTCTTCTTCTCTCTGTCGTCTCCGTTGAGAGAGAAGTTGCTCAGTGCGGAGCGTCAGAATGTCCCCTTTGTCCTGGGTTGACGATCGCCTCGTTGATTTACTCTCCGATGCTTCCCCTGTGTCCGAATAATTGGTTTGCTTCTTTGTACAAGACGTGAAGATCCTGAAACAATTAACGGCAACCTTGTTTGATGAATGGGTCATATTTCTGGCCGGCCAGTGATGTGTTCCTCACCTTTGTGTTCTGTGGTGTCTGCCTCTTGTCTCCACTTAGAAATATGGAGGATTCTCTGGCTGATTGTGCCTGAGAACTAGCAATCACCGCACTGTTAATTACCAACAGGCAGGAAGCATTCACTGACCTTTCTCTCTGGGAATCGATGAGCAGTCTTGGCCCACCCAGTGAGAGATCTGTCCTAGGACCTCTCTCCACCCGTATCCCACCACCAACCCACGCCCACCCCCCCCCACTCCCACCCACAGCCCGAAATTCTACCTGGTCTCAGCCCGCGCTGCTGCCAAACCTGTGCCTATCGCTTTGGAATACTTGCATTCGATATAGCAACAACGACAACTTGCATTTACACAGCGTCCTTCACGCCGGGTAGTGTGTGTCCAGGAGCGCTTGAGAGTGGCAGAGTCTGACCCCGAGCCGGGGGGGGGGAAGGCAGTGGGGTGGGGGGAGGTGACCATAAGCACGATCAAAAAGGAAGGTCTTTAGGTTGGATCTGAAGGGAGGGAGCGAGGAGGCAAGGCAGAGAGATCGAGGGAGAGAGAGATAGCGCCTTATCGTGTTGTTGAGACTTCTCGAAGCGCTTCACGGGCTTTACTGTAAAATGTAGTGACTGTAGAGAGACGTGGCAAGCAACTTGTGCACAGTGACGTACCACAAACAGCCATGAAGTTAGCAAGTGATTTTATCTGTGGGATTGTTGGCAAGGACACTGTGTGTGTGTGTGTGTGGTGGGGTGGGGGGTTTAATGTCCACCTAAACAGACACAATGGATGGAGAGTGTGGGTGGGAGAACAGAACTGGAAGAGATAACAGAGATCAAGAGGGACGAGATCTTGAAGTGGTGTAAAGATGGGGATGAGGTGTGTGTGTGTGGACCTCAGGTTATCTTGAAATATCTTGAAATAGTTGGGGCAGGAGATCATCGCACAGAATGTCCCCACCGCTTGGCCCCTGTGACTTATCATCCCCAGATCTGCCACAGTTAAGTGGGTGTGTGTTTATCTCAGTCGTACAGCTTCATTGTACTGTGAAGAATGTACAGCCAGTGAACTGAGAGATTGTCTCGGGCATCAATTGCTGTCGGCTCCTCGTGATTTGTGACGTGGCTTTGTATTGTCGCTCGCACAAAGATTCATTCGCAGTTTAAGATCAATTTCATATTCTCAGAAGAAACCCAACCACAGCTCAGTGCTGAGAGCTGAGCTGCCCCTGAGTCGGGGGTGACGGAAACCAGAAGTATGGAGGAAGAGACTGGTCTTTAGGGGAGGTTGGAGTGTGGCAGAGCAGTTTTTTTGGGGGGAAGGAGAGTTTAAAGGACAAGGACATAATAACTAACAGTTTGGCACTGTAGCTCAGTGGTTAGAGCCCTCTCCTCGCAAGCAAGAGGACCTGGGTTTGATTCCCGGGCGGGTCAGGGCGAAATCTTAAGCAATCCTTACTCCACACACACAAACACCTCTGTTTACCCAGCAGTGAGTAGGAACCCGGCTGTTAATCGCTATTGGCGGATCCACTTCCGGGGGCTAATCCCTCCCAAAATAAATAAATGAGCAATAATAAATTGGTCACTTAATCCACAACTGTTCGTGGGACGCATTCTGTGCGCAATTGAGCTGCGCATTTTGCCCACAGAATAGATACAGCCAATCCACTTTACAGCATATTACGTGAAGCTCTTTGAGATGTTTCAACGACACGATAAGGCGCTAACATCAAACGCGAGGATTAATATTGTCATTGATGGCGAAACGGGGCTGTGGACAGTGAATGAAGGGGGGAAGAGTACAGGCCGGAAGAACTAGCCGGGGAACCATCTCCGTGTTAAGGTGACCCCGAGGACAAAAGGCAGTCACACAGAGCGGAGGCTTGCGTGCAAAGAACAGCAAATGATCTTGAATCAATTTTGCAGATTTGGTATGTCTGAACATATATACTCCTCTCAAAGGCAGCGCATTCAATCACTGTCTCATTATTTGATTTGTACAAGCCCACGGTATATTGAATTTCCATTTCCCCCACTGCTGGAGCACAGATGCTCTCTATCTCGCTAATGCTGCCTCCGTCCTTCCCTCCTGCTTTTTTTCTGTTGCAATTAGCTGCTACGTTTCGCCGACAGAATATGCAGTCAATTCGCTTCGCAGTACATACCGCGAAGTGCTTCGAGACGTCTCAAGCACGCTACTCTGTGTGAGGGGCGCGATATAAATGCAAGTTGTTGCTGACGCGACGAAATGAGAGGGCACTATATCAAATGTAAGGATTATTAGTATTATTATTTCCCGAACCTGCCCCCTGTTAATCCCTGTTCTATCAATTTATTTGGAGGATTGTCTGCCAGGGAAAGAAACTCCCTTCTCTTTTCCAAAATTCCCACAAGATCTTTAACGTCCGTCCGCCTGACCAGGCACAGACTGAACGCTGGTTTAATAAAGAATAAGAATTTGCACTTTGATACAGCACCTTTCACGTCGTGAGGACGTCTCAAAGCGCTTCACAGGACCCGCTGTCCGGTTAACATCTCGTCTGAAAGAGCTCAAAATGCCGCTCGCGGGGGCGGAAACTCACAACTCCCTGAAACCAGAGGCGAGAGTGCGAGCAACTGAGCCGCGAATAAGTAACATTTTTAGCTAAGACACGGAAATCCGTAGAGGTGGTTTCGGGTTGAGGCATTGTCTTGAGCCGGAAAATTCCTTGATTTTCTTGATTTGGAAGCTGTGCTTCCACATATTTTTTTTTTGGTGGGGAGCGGAAAAAACAGCTTCCAGATTGAGACCGACTGCAGCGAGGAATTTTCCGCACTCACAATTCTGCTTCAACTGTGTGTTTCCCAAGGCCGAAGGGTCTCGCAGCCTGAGACCAGGTGGAATTTTGGATCAGACTTTGGTTCAATGGCTGAATACAGCTGTAACCGAGGAATATTTATGATGTTGCAGAGACCCCTGACGGCAGCTGAGAGGCACTGCAGCTGAGGCTGAATACCATTCCAGATGTGCTTCTCCTTTGTGTGTCTCTCTCTCTGTGTCTCTCTCTGTGTCTCTGTGTGTGTGTGTGTGTCTCTCTCTATGTGTCTGTGTGTGTGTCTGTGTGTGTGTGTCTCTGTGTGTGTGTGTGTCTCTCTCTCTGTGACTCTCTCTATGTCTCTGTGTGTGTGTGGATGTGTCTCTGTGTGTGTGTGTGTGGGGGGGGGGGGGGGGGGTGCCTCTGTGTGTGTCTCTCTCTGTCTCTCTCTTTGTCTCTGTGTGTCTCTCTCCCTCTCAGTGTGTCTCTCTTTATGTCTCTGTGTGTGTGTGGGTGTGTCTTTCGCTCTCTGTGTCTCTCTCTCTGTGTCTCTCTCTCTCTCTCTCTGTGTCCCTATGTGTGTCCCTCTGTGTCTCTGTGTGTGCTCACTCTGGTCACACAATGCCAACATCAAGGAAACCAAACCAGATGTGAATTTAATTTAAAAATTCTCTTTTTATATTTCTTTATAATTTTTTTTGTGAAAAAAAAAGCAGATTGAAACAAAGGAATGTAGTCACCTGCAATGTGGGGGTTAAAGGTGTGGGATTCAGTGTGAGACTATATTACAGTCCCAAATTCAAGGATTATTTTTATTATTATTATTATCATTTCACTGAGAGGAAGGGTTGCTGGTTGTAAAACCAGAGAAGCGGCATCACCTGGTTCTTGGTGCTGGGAATGATTCGCATCTGTTAGGACTGGATGTTTCCACATCCCACCCCCACACCACCCCTCCCTCCTCTTCTCTGAGAAGAGGCTCAGAGACTGAGAGAGATTGATGTCTGAGCCTCTGGTTGATTTCTCTCCACCAATTGCAAAGGTCTCTGAGCAGTGAAGAGCAGTCATGCAACGACTGCTCCCTCTCTCCCCCCTCTCTATTCCCCCCAACACCCTATTTTCCCCCTCTCTCTCCCCCGCCTTCCTCCCCCACTCCACTCTCCCCTTTCGCTCTCCCCTCCTCTCCCCCCTCTCCTCTCTCCCCCCTTTCTCTCTCCCCACAACCCCCCCACCCCCCCCCACCCACCTGTGATCCGACACATCACCATGACTAAAAGTCTCCAAACCAAATGACTGACAGTTCACGTGGGTCTGATTTACATTTGTCTGGTACAGAGTGCACCCCCTCTCTCTCTCTCTCTCTCTCTCTCACAACAACAACAACAAATCACACTTGTATCGCGCCCTTCACGTTGGAAAGACGTCCCAGGGCGCTGGACAATCAGGGATTTTGGACCCGAGCTGGGAGTTGAAGTCAGGAGGGGGTGGAGGGCAGAGGGTATGTGGGAGTGGGAGGCGAGGTAAGAACGAGGATTTTTGTACTCAATTCTCTGAGGAATGGGGAGTCAGTGAAGCCGGGCAAGAACGGGGTGATAGGTTGCCGGAGCCTGGTGCGGGAGAGGACATGAGCTGCAGAGTTCTGAATAATCTGCAGCTTGTGGAGGGAAGAGTTGGGAAGTCCAGTGAGCAGGCAGTTGGCGGAGTGAAGCCGAGACGTAATGAAGGCGTGGATCAGGGTCTCGGTGGCCTGCGGTGAGAGGCAGTGGCGGAGATGGGCAATGTTACGGAGGAGTGGAAAGGCGGAATGGGTCGTGGCATGAATGTGGGATTTGAAGGGACGGCTGAGGGTAGAAAAGGACACAGAATTTCAGATTGGTGAGGAGGGACTCTCTCTCTCTCTCTTCTCCCTCTCCCCTCAAGGAAGGACTCTCACTCTCTCAGAGGGATGCACTTGCTCTCTCTCTCTCTCTCTCTCTCCTAGGAGGGACACAGCCCGTTTGCCTTATTCCACCAACGGAGTGGGCAAGAGCCAAGACTTGTGGGGAACTCCATAGAGTGCATTGCGGGTGTTTAACCTGGCTAGAACTTCACAGCTTGACGTTGTTGTTCTTGTTGTTGTTTTCTTTGCCCAGCCGGGTGTCTGACACACACAGAAACCCATTACCGTTGCTTATGAGTCTCCAAACCCAACTGAGAATTCCCCGCATCCCACCTACACCTGGAAACCCTAGAGATAGATTGTTGGAATGGAATGCGCTCTCTCTCTCTTTCTCTCTCTCTCCCTCTGAAGGGACGCCTCCTGCTTACCTAATTCCAGAATGTATTAGGCGCAGGTTGGCAAGAGCCAAGGCTTGGGGCGGGGGGGAGCCCAGAGTTTGCGTTGGGGTAACTGCTGGAGTCTAACCAGCTAAACCCACACATAGCTTGGCCTTTGAGAGCGCTGTCTGACCAAGCTTTCCCGCTGCTTGTCCAGCTAGGACCACCCTCCCCGTTAGTTAGGGCTTTGGCTTGAAAGGTTAACAGTGGGAAGAATCCCTGCCCCTACTGACTGGTCTGATGTCCCAGCTCCTGTCAATGAGCCAGACTGGCTGCTCCACAATCGTCTGGTCTGGCCAGCCTAACACAAGGGCAGGACTTGGAGGGACAGCATCAGGTGATAGATTGAGATACATAATCCACTGGGCTTCACTGGAACCTTGAAAGAGTCGAGGAGAAGATGAGATAAACAAGGAGGTGGGAGGTTACAAGGGATTTCTTCACCAAGAGGCTTCGCAGGAGTGGTTTTGATGGAGAAGCCCATCGGCCCCACTCGATCTCATCCCTCCACAACATCCCCTCCCATCCCTTCCCTAAAGGCAAAACCTTAGGCAGGTTTCCTTACTCCACACACACACACGCCTCTGTTTACCCAGCAGTACGTAGGAACCCAGTTATTAGTCGATTGGCGGATTGCTTTTCTGGGGGTAATAATCCCTTTAAAAACTAATAATAATAAATAAATAAATAAATTGGACACTCAATCCACGACTGTTTGTGGGACACCTCTGTACGCAATTGGCCGCCGCGTTCCGCCCACAAAATATACAGTCAATTCACTTTGCAGTGTGTGCTGTGAAGCGCTTTGGGACGTCCTCCCGACGTGAAGAGCGCTATATCAAATGCAAGGATTATTATTATTATTTACAGTGTATCTTGTGAAGCGCTTTGAGACATCTCAACGACGTGGTAAGGCGCTGTATGAAATGTAAGGATTATTATGATTATTATTCACTCATCACTGCATCAAGCTGCTTTGTAAATGAGTCCTGGTGTCCTGATCTCGACCTACCTGTTGGGTTTGAGATTCATTCCCAGGTTAAGTGACTGATGCTGGGTTAATAGGTGTTCAAAAGAAAACTTGGATAAGCAGTGAACAGGGAAAACACAGCCGTGTGGGGAGAGAGTAGGACATTAATAATAAAGGGAGACTTAAAGAAACAAGCTGCCTTTGGATCTTACCCATTCATAGACTTGTGTCCGCTTTATTATTATTAATTTATTAATAATAATAATAATCCGTGCATGTGATCGAGTGCCTATAACGACAGAATGTTAGACTCTATATCAAATGCACGGATTTTTTTATTGTTCCATTATGAATAATTGCACAATAAACATTTTTTTTTGGGGGGTTGTAATTTATTTCCGTTTCCCAGGGGTCTGATTGCGGGGGGAGGGGGCGGAGGGGGAGATGAGTGGCTGCGAGTCAGGATGCAAAGTCTTCTCGGCTTAGGCCAATACTGAGTTAGAGGCTTGTGCAGAGCCCATTGACAGACAAATTCCTCCCGTCTCCTTGAACTAAAAATCCAAGCTGCAAACCCCGGTCCCTCCACAGCGTGACGCCACAATCCAGGTCACAGCTGAAACCCTTACCCACACACAGTGCTCCAGAGCAAGATTAAATCGAAGAGTGATGTGGCTTTAGACCTCGCACAACACAAGGTCCTTTCGCTGACACTCACTGTCAAAGCACAGACGTGACTAACAGCCGTGGAGGCGGGCGGGCGGGCGGGGTGGGTGTTGAAGCGCGGGGGGAATACGAGGAGCAGAGAGTGGGGCATTAACAGGGACATTCACAGCTTCACAGCTACCATTATTATCATTATTCATTCCGCTCTGCACTCAGAAGCCAGTTTCCCTTTAAGACTCTGCGTCCTCCACAAAATACACAGTCACTACCCTTTACAGTGTACCCTGTGAAGCGCTTTGAGATGTCTCAGCAGGCGCGGTATGAAATGCAAGGGATATTATTATTGAAAAAAAACAGCTCACGAACCTAGAACTAATGGAGCTGACACAATTCCTGCAACACCTGAAATTTTAAACGAACCAAACTCTCTCGCGGGTTTAGAGACCCGGTCAGTGAATCAGTGTCAAAGAGCCGGGGAGAGGGGAAAGGGGGGAGGTGACTGTAAACACGGTCGAAGAGGAAGGTTTTCAGGCGGTGCTTGAAAGAGGGGAGAGAGGGGACGAGGCGGAGGGACTGAGGGAGAGCGTTCCAGAGTTTCGGGGCGTAGCGGCTGAAAGCGCGACCTCCGATGGTGGGGCGGAGGGCGCGAGGGACGAGCAGGAGCCCGGTGCCGGTCGACCGGAGATGCCGGGAAGTGGAGTGGGGAGTGAGGAGGTCGGAGAGGGAGGGAGGATGGGAATGGGTCGATTGCGTTCCTTGAGTGCTGTGTTTTGTGTTAAGGAGACACTCTCTCAGGTAATAATAAGAATAATCCTCGCATTTGACACAGCGTCTTATCACGTCTTCGAGACGCCTCAAAGCGCTTCACAGGATACACTGTAAAGTGAATTGACGGTGTATTTTGTGGGCGAAGATTGACTCTCAAAGCATTTTATTTTAGCGTTTACTACCAGCAGAAAGTGATCCACCAATCGACTAACAACTGGGTTGCTACGTACTGCCAGGTACGCGTGTGTGTGTGTGTGTGTGGAGTAAGGAAACTTGCCTACGGTTTTACCCTGGCCCGTCCGGGAACCGAACCCGGGTCCTCTCGCTCGCGCGGCGGGACGAGCGCTCTCACCATTGAGCTCCAGAAAATATGGAAAGGCGCGGAGGGGAGAGGAGCCATGTTGCTGATGGCTTAATCGCACCCAAGTCAGTAATTAAAGCCCGGCTCACTGTGGAACAGCCTAATCTCCGAACATTAGCCCGCCAATAAATTGTAACACTCCATCACTGCCTATTCTAATTATCTGCGCAGCCGGGGAGAATTACTCCCGTAGCAATGTCAAGCAGCAACCAGCAATTTTGAAAAACAGCCCCTTTATGTGAAATTCCCGCAGAATTAAAGCAATAAAAATGGTTTTCTAATCGTGACATTTAAATAGTAGCCGATGAGCTTAGACGGTACCTAATCCATTATTTAGTGATTTAAATACATTGGCGGACATCGTCCTAGCTCTGACACCCCGCCAGGCTCCACAATCATCTCCTCCCCTCTCCTTCCTTGCCTCTCTTTCTCCCCACCCCCCTCCCCACCCCTCACCCTTGCCTTTGCCCATCTGTTACCACCCCCGCGCCCCCCACCCCACCCCACCCCCCCACCCCCGCCCCAACACACGCCTATACTGACACTCTTCCCCACTCCCTGGGGCTTAACTCCTTAAAACACTGCCACATTTTATCGCTTTCATAAAGTTATCAGAAGTATCCGCAATTTAGCTTCATTTTTTTGTTAATAGTTAATAGCCTCTTCGCACAGCGAAGCCCGGCAGCAAAGCGATGAAATATAGCAGCCAGCCAGAGACATTTCCATGCATTTTAATGGCAGGTTTGGCTCCAACGGAAAGTAATTCTCCCACCTCCTTCTTCCCCATCAACCACCCCCACCCGCCCGCCTCACCCCCGTTAGATTTCATTTGAGAATCTGCAACACGTTGTACTATACGCTACAATGGGGAGGGAGCGCGGAGGGTGCGAGCTCCCCCTGCTCTTATTATAGTAATAATTAATAATAATAATAATAATCCCCGCATTTGACACAGCGCCTTGTCACTTCTTCGAGACGTCTCAAAGCGCTTCACAGGATACACTGTGAAGCGAGTTGACTGTGTATTTTGTGGGCGTGTAATGTCATAATAATTCATAATAATTGTCAGATTTTTGATACAGGAGGACGTTTCTTTTTTAATATTTGGCCCAAAAAAATACACAGGCAATTCACTTTACAGTATATTCTGTGAAGCGCTTTGAGTCGTCTCAACGATGTCAACAACAACAACAACAACGCCTTGCATTTACACAGCGCCCCCCTCACACAGGGTAGCGCCCCAGAGCGCTTGACAATGGGGGAGCACAACACCGAACTGGGGGGAGTGGGGAGGTAACTGTAGGCACTGGTCAAAGAGGAAGGTCTTCAGGTCCGACTTGAAGATGGGGAAGGAAGGAGGCGAGAGGGAGAGACAGAGGGAGAGTGTGACAGAGTTTTGGGGCGCAGTGGTTGGGTGTGCGGCCACCGATGGTGGAAAGGAGGGCACGAGAGACGTGCAGGAGGCCGGAGCCCGTCGAACAGAAGCAGCGGGTAGTAGGTTGGGGGTAAGCAGGTCAGAGAGGGAGGGAGGGAGGGAGGGACGTGCCAGGGCATGAAGGGATTCCAAAACGAGTGAGAGGATCTTGAAATCGATCAATTCGGCAACAGGGAGCGAGTGGAGCTTGGATAGAACTGGTGTGATGGGGGCGCGGAGTTTAGTGCGGGTGAGCACGGGGGCGACGGAGTTTCGGATCAGTTGGATCCCGTGTACAGTGAAGATGGGGAGACCAGCAAAGAAGGCATTTGAGAAGTTCGGGAGGTGACGAACACATGGAAGAGTGTTACGGCTGCGTCTTGGTTAAGGTACGGTCGGAGGCGGGCAATGTGTGGCGGAGTTGGGGGAAGGCAGTCAGTTCTGGTCAGGGACCGGATGTGGGAAAGGTGGGACAGTTGGGGGTCGAACCTGACGCCTAGGTTGCGCCCTGGTTTCGGTGAGGCTGAGGGATAGGCCGGGGAGGTTGAGGAGGTTCAAAGCCGCAGGACAGAAGACGTTGACGGGAGCCGAGGGAGCGTGGTTTCTGTCTTGCTGATATTTAGGTAAGGCGCTGTACCAAATGCAAGGATTATTATTATTATTAAGTACCTGTATTTTGTAGGCACTTCACAGAATATACTGCAAAGTGGAGTGACTGTATATTTTGTGGGCAAAACAGAGAGGACTGTTTGTTCAACCGAGCGATCCTGAGAGCTGTTTCCTTAAAGCATTTAACAGACGATCCATCACAGAGAGAGAGAGAGAGAGAGAGAAAGGGAGGGATAGAGAGAGCTTCACCCTCCGAGGGGATGTGTGTGAGTGTACGAGAGAAAGAGAGAGAGAGAGAGAGAGCTGGATTTAAACCCTGGCCCTTGGGGATGAACCACATCCTACCCCAACGCGCACACGCCCTGCATTGAGCTCGGCCAAGCTAATTGAGCCAGTACATCACACAGACATCATGTCACCTTAAGATGCAGCATGAAGCTCACTTGTTCCGAGATACAGACAATCTCGAATAAGTCTCCACGAGGCTTTTTTGTGGCACCTTTTGTGGAATAAAGTGCCTTATAAATCTCGTGCGTATGTGTGTGTGTGTGTTTGTCTGCAGTAACCCCCACCCCCAACCCCTGCTTCCCCTGCCTCGAGCAGATTTTTAATGTCATTGCACAGCCTCTCACAGTCTCTCCTGGTACACTCAATCACTTCCTCTCCGTCTCTGACTAATAATAATAATTATAATCCTTATACTTGATATAGCGCCTTATCACGTCGTCAAGACGTCTCAAAGTGCTTCACAGAATAGACTGTAATGCGGATTGACCCTGTATTTTGCAGTCGAAACACAGCAGAGAATTGCACACGTAAGAACCATAACTTAAGCAACAACAACAACAACAACAACAAGATTCCATTTATAGAGCGCCTTTCACGTCAGGAGGACGTCCCAAGGCGCTGCACAGTTGGGTCATGACCCGAGCAGGGGGAAATGGTCAGGGTGAGGGGAGGGAAGGGAGGGAGCGAGGAGGAGGAAGAGAGTCGAGAGGGGAGCTGAAGGCACGGTCAAAGAGAAAGGTTTTGAGACCGGCCTTGAAGGAGGAAAGGGAGGAAGCAAGGCGATGCTGGACAAAAAAATTCAAGGTCCATCTAGTTCGCCTTCCACCTCCCTGGCGGTCGCAGGCACATATGTCCCAAACCACCCATGTGCTGTATCCCATAATGTTATTTCCTAAAAGAAAACTATCTAATCTGTGTTTGAAAGAATCAACACTTCCTGCTGCAACCGTCTCCCCGGGGAGCCTACTCCACAGGTTCACTGTTCGCTCACTGAAATAGCGTTCGCGTAGATTTGTTCTGAATTTAACCCCTTCAACCGCAGGCCGCGTGTCCTGTGGTTTTGCTATCCCGGACGAGTCGAAGCAGCCCGTCGTGATCTACCTTGTTGTTGTTGTTGTTGTTATATGGTTTTGCCCCTTTAGAATCTTAAAGACAGCGATCGTGTCACCTCTCAACCTTCTCCTTTCCAGCGTGAACATGCTCCAATTTACTTAGTCGCTCCTCATAACCAGTCCCTCCATTCCCTCAGTCATTTTGGTTGCCCTCCTCCGTATCCTCTCGATTTCTCAATATCCTTTTTGTACTGCGGCGATCAGAACTGCACACAGTCTCTAAGGGTGGTCTCACCAGTGATTTATACAGTGGCAGGATTACCCCACTATCTTGGCTACTTGATCTCCAGCAGCTAATGAAGGTGGAAGATTGCGAAGCTGAACAAGATAGGTTACAGGATTTGAACATACCTGGGAATTGTGCAGATTGGTGGCAGATGAAATTCAATGTGGAGAAGTGTAAAGAACTTCACACGGGGACAAAAAATCCTGGAAGGGACTATTATTTGAATGGAAGGAAAATAATATATATGGAAAATGAAAGGACCGGGGGTCCCTGATTGACAATGAAGGGAACCTCTCCCATCAATGCTCTGTGTCTGTGTGTGTGTGCGCGAGCGTATGTGCGGGTACGTGCACATGTGTATGTGTGAGCGTGTGTATGGGTGCTCGTGTGTGTGTGGTGCAGGGAGATGGACAGGGTTAGGGTTTGTTAGTGAAGCTGAACAGAGAGCTCAGTCACAGCTCGAATAGAACCGGAGAGTAAAAGAGGGTAACACTATTTGTCCTATTGTTGTTGATGATTTTCAAGCTTGTCATTCATTACACGGAGACAGTGATAGACCCCGGGAACACAAACCCGCTTTAAATTACCCACATAATTGCAGATTGTATAAATATAAAGCAGCTCGGAAACTCCTTTAAATTAAGATGATCTGACGGGAAAGTATTTCAGCCCAGAGAATCCATCATGGGCTTTGACATTCAATTACATTCCCGCGTTGCTCCTGTTCTGTTCCTTTTTATTATCCGACAGAAACAAACAATCGGAATACTTTGGGGGAAAGTAACTCTCTCTCTCTCTCTCCCTCCCCCCCTCCCCCTCCTCCTCCCCCCATGTTCCTCTTCCATTACTCCATTGAACTGTGTCTTTTCAAGGCATTTTCAAGACTGAGATAGATGGATGTTTGTTCGGTCGGGGTGTCGAGGGACACGGGGCAAAAGGTGGGTAATTGGAGTTGAGTTGTGATATTATAGAAGGGCGGAACGGGCTTGAGGGGCTGATTGTCCTCCTCCTGTTTCTATGCTTCCATGTCTCGGCCTCTCACGCTCTCACCTCGGAGTCAGAGGTTTGTGGGTTCGAGCCCCACAATCAGATTGTTGAGGCTGATGCCAAAACAGCACTGGGGGGGATGCACAGTGAGGACAGAGACACTATACTTCGAGTGAGACATTAAACCCATCTCCCTGACTGTGCCTATTTCAAGCGGGTGTTAAATATCCAGCGATGCTATCGGTGTTGGGGGGGGGGTGGGGGGGGGGGAAACAGTGAGGGAGTTACTCCCTCCTGGTGAGTTGCGTATTGGTCAGTGACCCTCGCCTCACAAGTAAGAGGACCAGGGTTTGTTTCCCGAGTGGGGCAAAACCTTAGGCAAGTTTCCTTACTCCACACGCCTCTGTTTACCCAGTAGTAAGTGCGAACCCGGCTGTTAGTCGCTTTACTGGGGGTAACAATCCTCAAAAGAAAACGTGGTCACTCAATCCACAATTGTTTGTGGGTCACTGCTGTGCGCAATGGGCTGCTGCCTTTTGCCCAGAAAATGCACGGTCACTACACTTTACAGTGTATCCTGTGAAGCGCTTTGAGACGTCTCAACGAGGTGATAAGGCGCTGGGTCAAATGCAAGGATTATTATTATTAATAATAATAATAATCCTTGCATTTGATATAGCGCTTTTCACGTCGGGAGGACGTCCCAAAGCGCTTAACAGAACATACTGCAAAGTGAATTGACTGTATATTTGTGGGCGAACGCGGCAGCCAATTGCGCACAGCAATGTCCCACAAACAGTCGTAGATTGAAAATGACCAATTTATTATTGTTTTGTTTTTTTGGAGGGATTATTATTAGGCTCTGTATGGAGTAAGGAAACTTGCCCAAGGTTTCGCCCTCTGCCTGGAATTGAACTCAGGTCTCTCACTTGCAAAGCGAGTGCTCTAACCACTGAGCTACAGGACTCCACATATTATTATCCTGTCTGTGTTTGGCTGTCTCAGAGTTTGGGGAGGGGGATAGAGGGACTGGCGGGCCGGGGGGGAGTGGGGGGGCGGGGGATGAGCAAGAGAAAGAGAGAGCGAGAGAGAGAGAGAGAGAGAGAGGGGCGGAGGAGAGAATTGAGGCCCAACTCTAACTCCCACCAAACGGGTTGCGTTGAGCGAATCGAGAGCGGGGAGGTAGGTGTCGGGAGCTGGTGTGAAGGACAAGAGAAGAGAGGAGTCGGATGCGAATTTGCATCCCGTCGGCTCCACAATCCTCATTACAGCGAGGAAGGCCGTAAAGGAAGGAGCCATAAAGAAGAGTGATGAGCCCAGTGAACAGGCAAATGTAACTTGAGGGAGCTCTAATCATTCTGAACTTTCTCCCTTCGCTTGTCATAATGTGATACAGACTTCAGTCATAAAAGGTATTCTCCAACACTTTAATTGTGAGTCCCAGCCTTCAACATGTCCTGAGATCGGAGAAGATAAATTCTCGCTGACAACTAGGAGATGAATTTCTATCAGCCTCTGTCACTTTCCTCACTTGACGTGTGATGGATGGAGATTATGCTAATGAGCGCCTGGGCAGGGCAAACACGCACATTTCCTGCCTCCCGCGCCCCCAGCACCCCCGCACCCCACCACCTTTCACCCCTCTTCTTCCCCCCCCCAAACCCAGTGGCGGTGGGTGGCGGGCGGGGGGAGAAGAGGGGAGAGGGAGAGTGGGAGATGTCCACATTTACCCATTCTTTCTCCTTCCCCTCACCTTCAACACACGGCCTTGGACACAAGTGAACACCCCACCCACACACGTACCAGGGCATCTAACCCAGTGTTATTGGAACTCTCTACTCTAACCCCATTCCCCTTTTCTCTCTCCCCATCGTGTCTGTGCTGGGGCTCACTCCCCCAATGGAGCCCTCTACTCTAACCCCATTCCCCTATTCTCTCCCCATCGTGTCTGTGCTGGGGCTCACTCCCCCAATGGAGCCCTCTACTCTAACCCCATTCCCCTATTCTCTCCTCATCATGTCTGTGCTGGGGCTCGCTCCCCCACTAGAGCTCACTACTGTAACCCCATTCCCTGGTCTTTCCCCTGGACTCAGCCTGGACTGTGAACACAAAGTCTCGTTGCCTATTCACTTCGTGTCTGTGTATGTGAAGGGATGGACTTTGTTGGGCGCAAATTAGCTGCTGCTTTTGTATGTAGACAGTCACTACACTTGACAGCGATTCCCTGTGAAATACTGATAGACGTGGTGACATTAGAGGCGTCGTATCGAGCATGACTTACTTTTATTGTAATTAATTATTATTATTATTATTCATAATAAATTCTGTCTTTTCCCAGCTCTGCGGCTGCGGACCGGGTGTATTTGTAAGTTGCCGTCCATCATTAGTTTCGACCCACGGAGGAGTTGAAAGATTTCCTTTAGGGGGTTTCGTCACAGTCACTACACTTGACACTACACACGCAAAGCACTATAATGCTTTGAGATGCGAAAGGCGTGATGTCAAATGTAAGGCTATTTATGGGGTGGGGGGGGGGGGTTTACAACAGTTTTTTGTTTAAGATAGAGAGGTAACGAGGGGGGACAATTTTGGGATAAGAGCCAGACTCTTGGGCGGTGAATAGAACTCATTGCGAACAGAAAAAGCGCTATATCAAATGCAAGGATTATTATTATTATTATTATTATTATTATTATTATTATTATTATCATAAGATGGAAGCTCAGTACAGGAGGCTGATGACTGACATGGCGGAAACCCTGTAAACGGGGCCTCTCACGAAACACTAAACCCTAAACACTCACTTTATAGCTGACTGTAAATCCCATCAACGGAGTTGGAGGGGGTGGTGGGCGTAGGGGAGGGGGCGGCAGGGCAGGTGCGGGTGGGGGAGCGCGGGTTAAATTCTGTTCAGTTATGCAATCGAAATTTGTTCCCCGTCTCCGGCGTCCGAACGCACGCCTCTCCCTCCCTCCTACCTCCCTCCTTCCCATCCTGTGATTCAGACTAAGATTTTGGCTATCGTACAAGGCCGAGTAATTAACTACCGACCAGTCCCAAACATAAACCTCTCTCTGTTCCCCGAATAAAGCTGTCAGCTCGCAAGAATGTGCTTTTCTCTCGCTTTCTCTCTGTCTCTATCGCTTTCTCTCTCTTTTCCTTCCTTCCTTCCTTCCTTCCTTCCTTCTCTCTCTCTCTCTCTCTCCTTCCCTCTCCCCTTCTCAACAAGAACAACAAGTCGCATTTGTAATAATAATAATCCTTGCATTTGATACAGCTCCTGATCACGTCTTCGAGACGTCTCAAAGAGTTTCACAGTTACACTGTATAGTGCAGCGACTGTGTATTTTGTGGGCGAAAGGATATATTTTGTGCAGAGCCTTTCACGTCAGCAGGACTTCCCAAATTGCTTCTCCTGCTCTCTCTTTCTCTCTCTCTCTTTCTCTCTCTCTCTTCACCGCTTTTTCTCCCCCACTCTCTCTCTCCCTCCCTCTCTCTCTGTCTCTCTCTCTCTCTCCCCTCCTTTGCTCTTTCCAATAGGCTTCCAACTACTGGAATCACAGACCAAAGTCTAGATTCTTACATTAAGTGGAGCCTTAGAGAGCCTTAGAGTGTATGGTTGGCCAATCAATGAGGGAAAGCCAGAAATTCTGCCTTGTCTCAGCCTTGAGCCCTTTTCGTGTGTGTCTGTGTGTGTGTGTGTGGTTAGGAGATCAACTGTGCCATGTAATAATAATCCCTGCATTTGATGTCGCGTCTTATCACATCGTTGAGACGTCTCAAAGCGCTTCACAGAACATACTATAAAGTGGAGTGACTGTATATTTGCGGGCGAAATGCGGCAGCCGATTGCGTCCCCACAAACAGTCGTGGATTGAGCGAACGAGTTGTTGTTATTTATTTAGATCGGATTTAGAAAGCGATCATTTGCCCAAGGTTTCATCCTGCCCTGGAATCGAACCCGGGTCCTCTCTCTCTTGCCCTAACACTCCGGGATCCCACAATTTCAGCCGGGGTACCCTCTCCACTAAAACTCCCCCCCCACCCCGCCCCCACCCTCGCACGGACACACTTTTGGGGGCGCGGGGAGCTGCTCATCGACCACACCGACAGACTCTGGGCTGGAACCTGCCCCAAAGGTAATTTACAATCAACTAGAAACTTGATCGAAATTCCCCAAGGTGTGGCGGACTGCAACCAATTACTGTGAGCTTTTGGCTCTCTGCAGCCACACACATAACCATAACTCTGTCCTTTATTAAATGCCTCTTTTCCCGTCCTGCTTCACGGTTGCCCAGTGAATGCCCTTCAAGGTTCGTCTTAGAACGACGAAGCCATTTTTATTTAATTTTCTGGCCAGAACAGCGGTAATGACATTCGGAGTTCTGTTCCCGAAGGCAGAGAGAGAGAGAGAGAGAGAGGGAAGGAGGGAGGGAGGGGGAGCGAGAGAGAGAGAGAGAGAGAAAATCTTATTCACTCGCATTCAGTTACACCTCTCTGTCCAGGTTGTCTCTATCAACAACAACAACTTATATTTACACATTGCCTCTCACATAGAGTAGAGTCCCAGAGCACTTGACAGCACGCTGGGGGGAGGGGGAGGGGAACCGTAGGCACTGTTGAAGAGGAAGGCCTTCAGGCCCGACCTGAAGATCATAGAATCATAGAATTACACAGCACAGAAGGAGGCCATTCGGCCCATTGTGTCCGTGTCGGCTCTTTGAAAAGAGCTTCCAAATCAACCCCACTCCCCCGCTCTCTCCCCATAGCCCTGATCAACCCCACTCCCCTTGGCTCTCCCCTTAGCCTTAATCAACCCCATTCCCCCCCACCGCTCTTTCCCCATAGCCCTGATCAACACCAGTCCTCTGCGCTCTCCCCATAGCCCTGATCAACCCCACTCCCCCACTCTCTCCCCATAGCCCTGATCAACCCCACTCCCCCACTCTCTCCCCATAGCCCTGATCAACCCCACTCCCCCGCTCTCTCCCCATAACCCTGATCAACCCCACTCCCCCGCTCCCTCCCCATTGCCCCGCACACTTGCCCTCCCCAAATAATTATCTAAGATGAGGAAGGAGGGGGCAAGGCGGAGGGATAGAAGGAGAGTGGTCCAGAGTTTCGGGGCTCAGTGGCTGATAGCGCGGCCACCGATGGTGGAACGGAGGGCACGAGGGATGAGCCGGAGGTCAGAGTCAGTCGAACGGAGGGTACGCGTGTGCATGTGTGTGTGCGCACGTGTGTGTGGCTCTCTCTCTCTGTCTCTGTCTCTGGATGCACATCGTTTACTGCCCAAGGCTTTGTGACGTCCTCCTGATGTAAAATGCTCTATAGAAATATAATTTCTTGTCTCTCTTGCTAGTCTGTGTGTGTGTGTGTCTGTCTTTGTCTCTCTCCGTCTCTAATCTGGTGTGAGTGTGTATATGTGTATGTGTGTGTGTGTGTCTCTCTCTCTCTCTTTGTCTCTAACCTGGTGTGAGTGTCCCTCAGTCTTTGTCTCTCTGCGCTCGCTTTCCCTCTCTCTAATTGTGTCCCTAAGTATCCTGATCTCAGGTAAACATGTCTTGCTTCCAGCTAAGCTAAGAAGTCAGGTCCCAGGGTATCCTGGGTGACAGTTCTGATTTAAAGGCTTGTAAAACCTTGATAGCCGCCTATTTGTGCGAGATCAGTGACATTTCATGTTTACAATCAGATTTATTTAACATTAACATAAACACTTGTCCCTGACAAGTCCGTACACACTATTGACCCTTTCGAAATGACCTCCATCTATCCTGGGGTCTCACGCTGGGGAGGGTGGGTGGTGGGGAGACTCTGTGACACTCCCCCCAGAGACGTGCCAGTTGTCCTTCAGGCAATCTGACCTCCTCACACAGCGCCGAGGCCCCAAAATACTAACCATTTAGCCACTCAACTCACCACTGTTTGTGGGGACGCTGCTGTGTGCAATTGGCTGCCGCGTTTTGCCCACAAATACACAGTCACTTCACTTTACAACGTATGCTGTGAAGCGCTTTGAGGCTTCTCAACGACGTGACAAGACGCTGTGTCAAACGAAAGGATTGCTATTGTCACAGATCAGAGACCCTGTCTCTGCAAACCTGTAACTCTCTAAAATCCTGTCTCTCTCCCTCTAATGCTGTGTGACTCTCCCCGTCTCCCTCTCACTCTCTCTTAATCCTCCCTCACTCTCTCTATCTCTATCTCTAATACCACGTGACCTTGTCTCTCTCTTTCTCTAATCATGTCTCTTTTTCTTTCTGCGTCTCTCTCTCTCTCTCTCTTTCTCCAGTCTGGTTGTGTGTATGTGAGTCTCTAAGCCTATTTCACTCTCCGATCCTGTCTCCATCTCTCTCTCTCTTTCCAGTCCTGTCCCTCTTTCTAATCCTGTTTCTCTCTCTCTCTAATCCTGTGCGTGTGTATGTGTCTGTCTCTCTCTCTCTCTATTTGTGTTCTGAGAGCTCTGAGATGCCGTCCGGTGTGGAGGTCGCTATATAAATCCAAGTTCATAGAACCATAGAATCGTACAGTACAAAAAGAGGCCATTCGGCCCATCGAGACTTTGCGGCTCTTTGAGAAGAGCAATGTAATGTCAATCCCACTCCCCAGCCCTTTCCCCATAACCCGCAAACCCGTCCTCCTCAAATACCCGTCCACCGCGTTTTTAAAAGTAGTTATCGAATCGGCCTCCACCGCCCTTTCAGGCAATGCGTTCCAGATTCCAACATCTCACTGCGTGAAAAAATGTCTTCTCACCCCTCCTCGGCTTCTTTTAGAGACTATTTTGAATCTGTGATCTCGAGTCACCGACACACCCACCAGTGGAAACAGTTTTTCCCTTTCTAACCTATCAAATCCCCTCATGATGTTGAAGACCTCTATTAGATCTCCTCGTAACCTTCTCTGCTCCAATGAGAATAATCCTAACCTTTCCAGCCTTTCCTCATCATCACGGCCCCTCATTCCTGGTACCATCCTCGTAAATCTCCTCTGTACCCTTTCCAATGCCTTAACATCCTCCCTATAGTGTGGGGCCCAGAACTGGGCGCAATATACTAACTGAGGCCTAACCAGTGTTTATATGGGTTAATCATAACCTCCTGACTCTTTTACTCTATGCCCCTATTCATAAAGCCCAGTATCCCATATGCCCTTTTTACAGCGTTATCTACCTGTCCTGCCACCTTCATTTACCTGAACCCCCAGGTCACTGTTCTTTTACCCCCCCATAAGATTGTATTACCAGCCTATATTGCCTCCCCTCTTTCTTTCGACCAAAATTCAGTTGTTGTTGTAATCCTGTCTCGCTCTAATCCTGTCTCGCTCTCTCTCTCTCTCTGACTCTCTCTGCTTTGCTGAGGAAACAAAATTAAATGAAACAAAAGAACCCAAAGGGCGATGCAGACCTTAAAATCTACTGAAAATAATGGCTCACCTCAGTGTCGCACAATGTGGAGGCTGTAGGACCCTGAGAGGAATGAAACACTCCCCTGGAGAGAGTGCCCCCTGCTGACCTTCCTTAAAGTGTTCCTTTAATAGGCTCAGACATGCTGCAAGGAACGCCGCAAATATCACCCTATATTACTAAAGTGGAGCCCTGTAGTGTAGTGGTTGGAGCCCTCGCCTCACAGGTGAGAGTTTAATTCCCGGGCCGAGCAAAACCTTAGGCAACTTTCTTTACTCCGCACACACGCCTCTGTTTTCCCAGCAGTAAGTAGGAGCCCGCTTGTTAGTCGATTGGCGGATCACTTTCCGGAGATAATAATCCCTTAAAATATAAATAATAATAATTTGGTCACTTAATCCACGACTGTTTGTGGGGACGCTCCTGGGCGCAATTGGCTGCCGCGTTTCGCCCACAAAATATACAGCCAATTCACTCTACAGTGTATTGTGTGAAGCGCTTTGAGACGTCTCAACTACGTGATAAGGCGCTGTATCAAATGAAAGGATTATTATTTTATCATTAAAGCTGGCTGCCCTCCACACAGCGATCCAACTTGACCTGAGGTGAGAAGGTGGACGGTTCAAATTTATTTGAATGCTCAGTGCCTGGAGGAGAGGATGAATGTTTAACCTGCAAGAAACTGAGCCAGACTAAAGGTAATGTGTACACACAAACATATATCCATATACACCTATATACATACACACACACGTACACTAATGCATATAAATATACACGCCATATACATACAGGCACACATATATACAACAATAATAATTGCATTTGATATAGCACCCCATCATCATCTCGTCAAGACATCTCAAAGGGTTTCACAGAATACATTGTAAAGTGTAGTGACTGGGTATTTCGTGGGCGAAATGCGGCAGCCAATTGCGCACAGTGACGTTCCACGAACAGTCATGGGTTGAGTGACCAAATTATTACTATTATTTTTGGGAAGGGTTATTACCCCTGGAATAAACCCCCTCACACACCTGCGGCATTAATTTACAGCAGAAACTGGCGTTTTATATAATAACTCTTTCATTTGATATCGTCCCTACACCAAATATACAGATGCATATACACACACGCATACATACACACACATATATACTCACACAGACATATACACACATACACAAGTGTGAAAATGTACACATGTACACACGTGTATATATATATATACACACACACATACATACACATATACACAGATGTACACACACTCAAATAGACAAACACTCACACACATACATACAAGTATATAAACACACACATACACACACACACACACACTAATGTACACACTCACGAGCAGACATACACACAAAGATAGTTTCTTTTGATGAAATATCCAATAGCCCACGAAGTCTCCTTCTGCAGTGAAGAGCTCTAACTGGGTGAAGTTTGTAGCATTTCAACCCTGTGGCAATAATGATCACCCACTCGGTGGCAGGAACTGGCTCATCTGAAGGACGACGCCTCTGACAATGCCACACAACCCCCAGCACTGAACTGGGGCATGAGAGTGTCAGCCTGGAATGTGAGTTTAACATCCCGGGTGGGGGTGGATGGGGATGGGTGGGATGGAATCAAGAACCCTCTGATCCCAGTGATGAGTGAGCGAGAGGCTGAGCCACAGCCATAGATTTAGGGAAAACCCTTTCCTTTTTTATAATATAAAAATCCTTGCATTTGATACAGCGCCTCATCACATCATTGAGACGTTCCAAAGCCCTTCACCGAATATACTGTAAAGTGAATTGACTGTATATTTTGTGGGCGAGACATGGCAGACAATTGCGCACAGCAGCGTCCCACAAACAGCCGTGGATTGAAGTGACCAAATTGTTATTTTTTTAAATATATATTTACGCCTGCATAGCAAAACACCATGTCTGCTGAGGAGGCGATGGAGAGTGGGGAAGACAGAGCTGCACAGTCTGTAATAATGATAATCCTTGCATTTCAAATAGCGCCTCATCACGTCCTCGAGACATCTCAAAGTGCTTCACGGAATATACTGTAAAGTGAATTGACTGTATGTTTTGTAGCTCTCAAAGAACACAAAGAAACACAGACACACACAAGGACACACATCCAGATCCAGGCGAGATTTTCACGGGAGGCAGAGAGAGAGAGTAAAACGCCTCTCCGACTCTCTGGACTGGGTATAAACTTTTCGTATGAGTGGGTAAGATGAATTGGCCGCATTGAGATTCTGTTGGGGTAATAATTACCATGAAGGTCATTCCATTCTGAATTATCTTTTATTTCTGCAGGAATTGTAAGTAAAGTCTACTTCAACTCTGAGCCCAGGGGCAGTCCTCTCTTTATCACCCATCTGGGTGTTCGTTGGGACAAATTGCCTCCAATCCACCCATAAAAGTGCAACTTGATTTATTCATTTCACCAGAATCCGATTACATGGGGCAGTGTACGTCTCACAAGCCTTTTCTGCCAGAGATATGTGGATCCCTATAGCTTACGAAAATTGCAATTAGGAATGAGGGATTGAGAAATACAATACTGCATGCTGGTTTCCGTGTCCCTGGGATTTACTGCAATGAGGCTGGGGCTCTGCTGCGAAAAAAAATAAATAGTTTTTCACTGAAATGTAGCCTGAGGTTGTCACATTTTAAAGAAACATTATTCCAATGCAAGGGATCTATTTTATAGTAATGAAAAATTTAGGACGCCTCAACGCTAGCTTTGCATACACTGCCCCAGCCCGCAGAAGAAAAAATCCTCCTCCGAGCCACCAAATTCCTCCCCCAGTCCCAGCCCGCGACGCCGGTTTAGCTTCCCGCTCGGAGACTCGGCGCTGGGTTTCACAACGGACAACGTTTCTCCCTCGCAGTTTCTTCGCCGAAAAGCGCCTTCCAAATGCTACGATTACTGGGCTAATGATAATAATAATCCTGGCATTTGACACAGCGCCTCATCACGTTGTTGAGACGTCTCAAAGCGCTTCACGGGATGCACTGTAAAGTGAATTGACTGTGTATTTTATGGGCGAAACGCGGCTGCCAATTGCGCACAGCAGCGTCCCCACAAGCATCGTGGATTGAGCGACCAATTTTATTTTGAGGGATTATTACCCCCAGAAAGTAATCTGCCAATCGACTAACAATCGGGCTCCTACTTACTGCCGGGTAAACAGAGGCTTGTGGAGTAAGGAAACCGGGCTTAGGTTTCGCCCTGACGCGCCCGGGAATCGAACCCGGGTCCTCTCGCTTGTGAGACAAGTGCTTTAACCGCTACACTGAGCATCCTCGCATCTGATGCAGCCAGAGGACGTCTCAAAGCGCTTCACAGGATTTACACGTGTTCATTTACCCTGTTTTGTGCAGCGCTTTACAAAGAATTTGGCAGATTTTTTTTAGTTGAGCCTTAATTTCCTTCAAAGAAACTTAAAAGACCTGCTACATAAACACGGATTTCTCTCCGGCAGAGAGACAGCACAGACACGATGGGCAAAACGACCTCCCGTGTTGTAAAATTCTACAATTCGGAGTTAATCATCGTCATTTCAACAGCAATCCCTGCGTTTGGTGTTGGGAGGACGTCTCAAAGCGCTTTGCAGGATTTGTAGTTAAAGAGTAGTGACTGGGTATTCTGCTGGCCACATCAGCCTGTCTCAGGGACAACCGGGGATTTGATTGGGCTCGGGGAGTCGAGACTTGTGTGTTTTTGTTTAAATTGAAGGCACGACCGAAGAGGAAGGTCTTGAGATGGGCCTTGAACGAGTCAAAGGAGGGGAAGAGGTGCAGGGGCTCCGGGAAGGAGTTCCAAAGGGTGGGGAGTGGGGGCAGGGAGGCTGAAAGCCTGACCCCCAATGGTGGGTTGGGACAGAGGCTGCTGCTGACACCCCCCCCACCCCACACACACACACAGAACTGATAGCGTATTGGTTAGAGCACTCGCCTCGCAAGCGAGAGGACCCGGGTTCGATTCCCGGTCGGGGCAAAACCGTAGGCAAGTTTCCTTACTCCACACACGCCTCTGTTTTCCTCGCAGTAAGTAGGAACCCGATTGATTGGAGCATCGCTTCCCGGGGGTAATGATCACTTCAAAAAAAATATCGATAATAACTTGGTCACTCAATCCACGGCTGATTGTGGGGACCCTGCCGGGCGCAATTGGCTGTCGCGTTTCGCCCACGAAATTTACAGTCATTTCACTTTACAATATATTCCGTGAAGCGCTTTGAGACGTGATAAGGCGCTATATCAAATATTAAATAGCAGCAAGGAAATCCGCAAATGGGGGTGTCCCAGTTTGTGCGGCGAGAGCAGGTATGTGGCTGGAACATAAGGTCCACCCAGTTCGCCTTCCACCATCCTGGCAGTCGCTTGACACGTCGTGTCTCAAACTATACACTGTATCCTCTGTATCTATCTAATTTGTTCTCGAAACAAATTATATTCCGTTAAGTGCTTAAGAGACGTCTCAAAGACTTGATAAGACGTATATATCAAACCCAAGGATTAGTATTGTTATTATTATCACGAACAGACAACAGTTGCCGCCTCCGCTGTTCTCTGCTGAACCACAGTGATACCCTCTGCGCTTGCGAACGTAACGTGTTAACACGTGTTGAAAAGAAGTGGGGTTTAGGAGGAAATCCATCCTTTGATGTGCCAACCGGTTGCTGTTCCAGCTTCATGTGACACTGGAACCAACAGAGAAATTGATCTTCAAAGGGCTTGAATTGCACCGCCACCTGCAGGTCACAAAACTCCCAACACTCTCCTGGTCCACAGAAATGTCTGTCTGTCTGTCTGTCTGTCTGTCTGTCTGTCTGTCTGTCTGTCTGTCTGTCTGTCTGTCTGTCTGTCTGTCTGTCTGTCTGTCTGTCTGTCTGTCTGTCTGTCTGTCTGTCTGTCTGTCTGTCTGTCTGTCCGCCAAGAACGCAATAACCGATTGGCAAAGAGACATGAATCATACCTCATCGGAAAGGTTGTGCGAGGGGGAGTGTCATGGGCATATTTATTTTCGGGGGTCTCCTATCATTGATGGGCTACATTAAAAAATGAATTAACAAATGCTTTAATTAAGCCCCCAAAAAGGTATGCATGGTATTCTGCAACCAAATACCGACAGAGGTCACACACCCTTCTAGAGAGATACATCTATACTAATAAAGACGAAATGTCTGTCTGTATGTGTGTCTAACAGATTGATGTAGAGACATGATTTATACCTCATCAGGAAGATCTTATATGGGGGAGTGTAATGGGCATATTGTTTTTTTTTCAAGGATCTCCTATCTTGACCTAAACAGGCTCATCACACATGTATGGACTCCAACAAGGGGTCCTCCCAACACGAGTTCTCCCAACAGGAGTCCTCCTCCCAACAGGAGTCCACCCACTGAGTCCTCACAACAAGCCTCTTCTCACAGGAGTCCTCTCAAAAGGATATGTGTGCAAATATGTGAATGATGCTCACGAGTTCAATAGCACATTTTCTAAGGGATAAAAATGCCTAAGAAGCGAAGATCAAGCCTTTCAAGGACAAATAAAAATGCCAGACAAAAGAGTGAAGGACGGTTAAATGAAACTGGTTACAGCAACGGGTACAGCTAGTCTGAAATAAAAACAGAAGTCGCTGGGAACACTCAGCGGGTCAGGCAGCATCTACGTAGGGAGGAAAGTAAGTTAACGTTTCGGGTCGATGACCTTTCATCTCTGACATTAACTGAAACGTTAACTCACTTTCCTCTCTCCATAGATGCTGCGTGACCTGTTGAATGTTCACAGAGACCGATAGTGGGTTCTGTTACCAAAGTCCGGCACCACTTAACCCTTTGTTTGCTGACCCCCCCCCCCCACACACCCAACAAAATGTGTAAATGATTCAGTGTTAGAAAGATTCTTAGACACTTTAATAATGATAATCCTTGCATTTGATATAGCGCCTTATCACCTCGTTGAGCAGTTTCAAAGTGCTTCACAGAACATATTGTAAAGTGGATTGATTGTGTATTTTGTGGGTGAAATGCACACAGCAGTGTCCCATGAACAGTCGTGGATTGAGTGACCCAATTTTTTAAAAAAATATTGAGGGATTATTACTCCCGGAAAGTGATCTGTCAATTGACTAACAACTGAGTTCCGACTTACTGCGAGGTAAACAGAGGCCTGTGGAGCAAGGAAACTTGACCTCAGGTTTCACCCTGCCCGGGAATCAAATCTGGGTCCTTTCGCTTGTGAGGCAAGTGCACTAATCACTGTCCTATGAGACTTGAACAAGAGAATGACTTTTCTCACCATCTCCTGGCGACAATCTTCCAGATAATGATTGTTTGCAGTGACTTTGCTCTGTGCAAATTGGCTGCCTACGAAACACACTGTCACTACACTTGACAGCAATTCCCTGCAAAGTGCTTTAATTAATTCCCTGCAAAATGGGAAGATGTCCAAAGCTGCGGATAAAGAGGAAGGTCTTGAGACGGACCTCCAACTTTACAGCGCCTTGGGACGTCCTCCCGACGTGAAAGGCGCTCTATAAATAGAGGGAATAGAGTCCAAGTGTAGGGAGTAGGCGGGTTGGTAGAGTTTTAGAAGCGACAGAGATTGGGTGGGGCAATAACGTGGAGGGATTTAAAAGTCTTGAACGCAATCCTCTGGAGAAATGATCAAATTAAGCCACGTTTCACTGGACATTGGCTAGTATGCCAAAAGAAACACAAAATTTCCTTACTCCACACATCTGTTTACCTAGCAGTAAGTAGGAACACAGCTGTTCGTCAGTTGTTCCTGGGGGTCCCTTGAAAAATAAGAAGAACATAAGAACATAAGAATTAGAAGCAGGAGTAGGCCATGCGGCCCTTCAAGCCTGCCCCGCCATTCAATAAGATCATGACTGATCTATTCTAACTCCACCTACCCGCCTTATCCCCATATCCCTCAATCCCTTTATCCACAAGAAATCTATCAATCTCAGTCTTGAATATGTTCAAGGACTGAGCATCTACAGCCCTTTGGGGCAGGGAATTCCATAAATTCACTACTCTCTGAGTGAAGAAGTTTTTCCTCAACTCAGTGCAAAAGGGCTTACCCCTAATTTTAAGACTGCGACCCCTGGTTATAGTTTCTCCAACCAGAGGAAAAAGTCTCCCACTATCTATTCTGTCGTGCCCCTTAATAATCTTATAGGTTTCTATAAGATCACCTCTCATTCTTCTCTATTCTAGAGAATATAGACTAAATTGCTCAACCTATCCTCATAACTCATCCCCCTCATCCCAGGTACCATCCTAATGAATCTACGTTGTACTCCCTCCAAGGCGGGTACATCCTTTCTTAAATAAGGAGACCAGAACTGCCTACAATACTCTAGGTGCGGTCTCACCAGGGCCCTATACAGTTGCAGCAATACTTCTCCACTCTTATATTCTAACCCTTTTGTAACAAATGCCAACATACCGTTAGCCTTCCTAATTGCTTGCTGTACCTGCAAACTAACTTTTTGTGACTGGTGTACAAGGACACCCAAGTCCCTCTGAACTCTAACAATATATAGGTTCTCCCCTTCTAAAAAATAATCTGCTCTACTATTTTTGCCACCAAGGTGGATGACCTCACACTTCCCTACATTATACTTCATCTGCCACCTATTTGCCCACTCACCTGCCTATCCATATCTTGTTACTTTTTTTAATGTCATCCTCGGTGTTTACTCTCCCTCCTAGTTTAGTGTCATCTGCGAATTTGGATATATTAAGTTCGATGTCCTCATCTAGATTGTTGATATAGATTGTAAATAGTTGAGGTCCAAGTACTGATCCTTGTGGCACTCCACTCGTCACATCTCACCAATCTGAGAAGGACCCGTTTATCCCTACTCTTTGTTTTTTCCCGTTATCCATTCTTCAATCCACGCTAATATATTCCCCTTAATTCCATGGGCCCTAATCTTGTGGATCAACTTTTTATGCGGCACCTTATCAAATGCCTTTTGGAAATCTAAATACACTACATCCACTCTGATTCTCCCCTATCTAATCTACTTGATATGTCCTCAAAAAATCTAAAAGATTTGTTAAACATGACTTCCCTTTGCCATGTTGACTCTGTCTAATCATATTGTGATCCTCTAAGTATCCCACTACGACATCCTTAATTAAGGATTCTAGAATTTTCCCTACCACCGATGTCAGACTAACTGGTCTATAGTTCCCCATCTTTTCTCTCCCACCCTTCTTAAATAGTGGTGGGACGTTTACGATCTTCCAATCAATGGGAACTATTCCAGAATCCAAACAATTTTGGAAGATCAGACACAAGGCCTCCACTATCTCATGAGCTACCTCTTTTAAAACCCTAGGATGCAGACCATCAGGTCCAGGGGACTTGTCAGTTTTTAATGCCAACAATTTCCCCAGCACCAATTCTTTGCTAATGTAAATTTCCCTAAGTTGCTCCCTATCAGTAGCCCCTTGGTTCCTCTCTATTTCTGGTAAACTTCTTGTGTCTTCTAACTTGAAGACAGAAGCAAAGTATTTATTTAGGGACTCTGCCATATCCTTATCCCCCATTATAATTCCTCCCGTCTCTGCCTGTGATGGACCCACTATTACTTTTGCTAGCCTATGCCTTGTAATGTATTTATAAAAACTCTTACAATCCGCCTTAATGTCCCTCGTTAGCTTGCCCTCATAATCCATTTTCTCACTCTTAATGATCTTTTTGGTTTTGCTTTGTTGGTCCCTAAAACACTCCCAGTCCTCAGGTTTGCTACTCTTTTTGGTAGTTTTATAGGCCTTTTCCTTTAGTTTTATACTTTCTCTACCTGCTCTAGTTAGCCACGGATGAACTGCTTTCCCTGTAGTACTCTTATTCCTCAAGGGAATAATAATTTGGTCACGCCACCTACAATTGTTGGTGGGACACTGTTTGCTGTCGTTGATTTGAGCGACCATTTTTTTTAAGGAATTGTTACCCTCGGAAAAGCGATCCGCCAATCAACTAACAACCGGGTTCCTACTTACTGCTCGGGAAACAGAGGCGCGTGGAGTAAGGAAACTTGCCCAACGTTTCGCCCCGACCCGCCCGGGAATCGAACCCCGGATCCTCTCGCTCTGAACACTGAGCTCCAGGGACTCCATTACCTAAAACGAAAACTTTCTAATTTCTTATTATGAACTTTATAACGGACAACAACAACAACAAGATTCCATTTATCGAGCGCCTTTCACGTCGGGAGGACGTCCCAAGGCGCTGAAATTGTGATGACCCCAAGACCTTGGGGTTTTTTTTTTGGGGGGGGAGTTGGGGGATTGTCACCCTGTATTAAATGGCAAGTGTTATTTTTGGGGGGGGGTGGAGTGGGGGGGGGAGAGTTGGGGGGGGGGTTTGTCACCCTGTATTAAATGGCAAGTGTTCCTTGTGGGTGGGAGGTGTGGGTGGGGGGGGAGAGAGTTGGGGGGGGGGGGTTGTCACCCTGTATTGAATGAGCCAGTGTTCCTGGGGGGGGGGGGGCAGGAAAAAAAAAGAGGGGAGTGCGCCTTTAAGAAAGCCCTCCGCAATGACCGGCCCAGTGCGCCTGCGCGGCGCCTCCCTCCCCTCGCCCCGCCCCCCCTCTCCTCTTCCTGCTGTCGGTAGGTGCCCCGATGGCGGCGGCGCGGGAGCGGTGGTGGGGGGGAGGTGGGGGGCAATCCGCCGCCATCCGCCCTCCGAACCTGGGCGACCGGCCCCCAAACACCGGGGGGCGTGTAGCCCGGTTACCCGCCTGTCGGTGGGCGCGGATATTGCGGCGGCGCGGCGCGGTTTTGCGGCGCGGGGGCGGGGCGGGAGGTCTGTGTGGCGCCGGTTTGTGTCTTACCCGCCCCTCCCCCACTGTCCGCCATTTTGTCTTTGGCCGCAGGAGAAGCGCCGTTGTCTCGCAGTGAGAGTCTCCGTCTCCCTTTCCCGGACCTTCGCCTCGGCCTCCGCCTCCGCCTCCAGCCCCACGGTCAGCGCCATGTTCTCCTGCGCCAAGTTCGTCTCAACGTCCGCCCTGGTAAGAGCTGCGGCCGCCCGGCCTGACCTCTAACTCTGCCTCGGGGACTGGGCTGGGCCTGAGCCCCGGGGGGGGGGGACAGCCCCGTCTGACATGGTGTCTGTGTGTGTGTGTGTGTCAGTGTCTGTCTCTGTGTCTCAGTGTCTGTCTCTGTCAGTCTGTGTGTCTGTCTCTGTCTGTGTGTGTCAGTCTGTGTGTGTGTCTCTGTGTGTCTCTCTGTCAGTCTGGGTGTGTGTCTCTGTCTGTGTGTGTCAGTCTGGGTGTGTCTCTGTCTGTGTGTGTCAGTCTGGGTGTGTGTCTCTGTGTGTGTGTGTGTAACCCACTTGCTTTTGTCAAGGCCCTGCAGCACTTGCCCCACATTGCCAATGTTTCTTGAGGCTGCATTGTCTGCCTCCCTCAATCAGAGGGGGAGAGAGGGTGAGGGTGAGGGAGGGGTGGATTGTATTCAATGGATTTGTGCATCTCTCTGTGTCAGGGGAGGGAGGGACGGACACAGAGAGAGAGAGAGAAAGAGAGAGAGGGATAACCTGTTTAATTGCATTATTCATTGTATTGACCCCTTGCTGCTAAAAAGGCCCAAGTCCCTTCCATTGCAACAGATGACAGTGAGTGTCCTTCAGACCTACCTTCAGGGATTAAGTCAATCTCTTTACCTCACCCCCCCCCCCCTCTCTCTCTCTACATCTCTCGCTTACTAGAGGACATTGTACCCACTGACTGACCTCTGGCTGCACTGCCTGTGATGTACTTGGTGAGGCTGTCAAGGTCAGGTGGCTGTCAACCTGTTCTTTCTCATTTTTCTCCTTGTCTTCCCCACCCCGCCCCTCGTTTTGCAAACTCGGTTCATCAAGCCAACTGCATTCTTCAGTGTTTGCACTTCCATTCACTGTTGTCTGTTTGTAGCAATGTGCGCTAACACACCCGAAGCTACGGAGTGAGGCCTTTGAGAGGATGGAAGCTTCTGTGAATAAACTGAGGTGGGGGCTGGGGTTATAATAATAATCCTTTTGATATGGCGGCTTATCACGTCTTCGAGACGACTTAAAGCTCTTCGCAGAATATACTGTGAAGTGAATTGACTGCGTATTTTGTGGGCAAAGTTCTACTGGAACCCGGTGGTATGAGAAGCCGGAGAGAATTCCTCTGCTTTTATGTTGCTCCTGTGCTGTAATTAATATCTTTTTCAGTCCGAAGACAATTGCCTCAGTTGATTCGGAATCGTGTGATTTTTTTTTTACACAGCGTATAAAGAGACTTTTCAGCCAGTGGGGCCTGAACCTTTGATCTAATCAATACCTTTTTAACAGAATACAGTATATTTTAATGGGGATACAGTGTTATAGTTTGGGACATGACATGTCAAGTGACTGTCAGGATGGTGGAAAGTGAACTAGATGGACTTTGGCCTTCCTTCGCCTGGCGAATTCTTATGTTCTAATGAATGACAGATACCGCTTTAACTTCTGCTTGTGTTTGCAGAGAATTCCACATTCCGTCCTCTCTCTGCGTAAAGATCTACTTTACAACCTCCCCTTTAATTCCGTTGGTGATTATCTTACATATATATATATTTCCTCATTATTGACTGCAAAGGAGCTGTCTAGCTTAATGCCTTGCCTTGTCCCCGCACCATTTTGTTCGTTTACCTGCCAATGTAATTTTTAAAGGAGTGCAGTTGAGTCCTGCTCGGTCAGGAAAAATACTGCAGATGCCGGAATTCTGAAATCTAAAAACGGAAGTCGCTAGGAACACTCAGCAGGTCAGGCAGCATTTACGGAGAGGAGAAAGGGCATCATTGACCTGAAACGTTGACTCACTTTCCTCCCTCCATAGACGCTGCCTGACCTGCTGAGGGTTCCCTGTTATAAATGATATTTGGAACCCATAAAATCGCAGCCAGATTCCACATCCTCTATTTGCCCTTGCAGAAAGCCAGCTCATTTCAAAACGTCATCTGGCTTTTCACTGAATGGCTTCTCGAGCTCGACGAGTGAGCAGTTCTGGGTTGCTTAGTTACCTTGAGTGATGAGTGCTGCTTCATATTAACAACCAGTGTTTTTTAAACCAGTGTCGGGCGTGTGGAGCTTTTTCACCCAGTAACTGAGCGGGGCTGTGTCTGTTTTGCAGGTCCGCAGTAGCTCCAGGCTGCTTTACAGACCCGTATCTGCCTCGGTGCTGAACAGGCCTGAGGCCAGGACCGAGCAGGTAAATGCGTGTGTTGATTGGTACCAGTATTTTAGCTTTGTACCCAGGTAACAGATTGGAGATGAGTTGCTAAAAGGTTTCCCCACCCCCCCATCCTTTCAACTGTGGCTTTAGTTAGACTCACTGCACCCTGAGTTACAGGATGTGAGGTACAATCCTCTCCTGTCACTTATCCCAATGGAGCAAAAAGTAAAATGACTCCATTGAAGTTATGATCCTTATTCCATGCATTTCCTTTTGCTCAGCCGGGTGTTTGACACACGTTTAAGAGTCCGATCTAAACTGAGTTCCATATATAACAACTTGCATTTACGCAGCGCCTCCTCACACAGCGTAACATCCCAGAGCCCTTGACATTGGTGGAGCACGACCAGAAGTGGGGAGGGGGGAGGTGACCGTAGCCACTGGTCGAAGAGGAAGGTCTTTAAGCACGACCTGAAGATGGGGAAGGAAGGGGCAAGAGGGGATAGAGGAAGAGCGTTCCAGAGTTTTGGGGCGTAGTGGCTAAAAGAGCGACCCTGTGTTTCATGCTCTTCCTATCTTCCTTGCCTTTGAATCCTTCTAAAAGCCCCGGTCGATCACTGGCCTCCAACCAACCCCCTTATGACCCGTCTTGTTCAGTGATCACAGGCCTCTATGAAGAGCTTTGAGGCATTCCCCAGAGGTGAAATGTAATTGTGTGAATGTGAGAGAGGTGACGTACGGTGTGGTAACCGCGTCTCTAATCTCTGCCCAGAAGCCGTGCGTATCCAGCGCGCTGGTTCAGCTGGCCCGCCGGGAGTTCCAGACGAGCGCACTGAGCCGGGACATCGACACGGCCGCCAAGTTCATCGGGGCTGGAGCTGCCACCGTGGGCGTGGCCGGCTCGGGGGCCGGGATCGGAACCGTGTTCGGGAGCCTCATCATTGGATACGCCAGGTAACGTCTCGCCTGGTCATGGGATCTCACACCGACACCTTTCTGGATAATCTCTGATCCGTGACGGCTTGGTGTCAACCTCTCCGCTCTGGCCTGCACGTGTTCCTGCTCGCGCACCCCACCGTCGACGGTCGGGCTTTCTGCCCCAAACCTATGGAACTTTATCCTACAGTCCCTTCGCCTCACTCCCTCCCTTGCCTCGTTCAAGGCACGTCTCAAAACCCTCCTCTTCAACTGAGCCTTTGGCCACCTTCCTGCCCTCCCCGATCCCGACCCCCAGCTCGGGTCCAAATCTCTAACTGTCCAATGCCTTGGGATATCCTCCTGATGTGAAATGTGCTGTATAAATATTGTATTGTGTTGGAGGGTATTACTCTATTTCCGTGTATTTGTGTGTTTGCGCACGCGCGTGTCCACGGGCACGTGATTGTCGGTGCTCTTTATGAGCTCAAGACGCGAGAGTTCTCATTTCTGACCAAAAAGCTATCGATGAACAATTGATTGAGATGATTACTTACATGGGAAGTAAGTATTAAGGAGAATAGGATTTTAATGTCAATATAATCTTGCATTTGATTGATACAGCTCTTATTACATTGTTAAGACATCTCAAAGCACTTCACAGGACATATTGTAAGCGATTTGAGATACTTGGGAAGTCCACCCGACGTGAAAGGCATTGTAGAAATTTGTTATAAATTAAATTTATTGTTGTAAATAGTCAATTCACTTTACAGTATATTCTGTGAAGGGCTTTGAGACGTCTCGAAGACATGATAAGGCACTGTATCAAATGCCAGGATTATTATTATAACATGGACCTAATCTAATGGTTTCTGTTACAATGTGATTGTGCACTTGAATCTCCCACTTGAGCACAACAGCGCTCCCCCTCATGAAGGGCGCAATCTAAATACAAGTTGCTGTTGTTAAAGCCTCGTTATGTTTTTTACAGGAATCCCTCGCTGAAACAGCAGCTCTTCTCCTACGCCATCCTGGGCTTCGCCCTGTCCGAGGCGATGGGTTTGTTCTGTCTGATGGTCGCCTTCCTCATCTTGTTTGCCATGTGAGGGATTAGTCTGTCAAACCAGTTGAACTGTACAACACTTGTAAATGTCTGACCATGTTTCAGGAGTGCGTGTGTCTGTGTAAGGTGGGGTGAGGGTGAGGGGAAGCACAGAAGGATCTCCGTAGAGGTCTGAGCTCATGTCCAGAAAGCATTGTACATTTCTGAAAAAAAGTGTCATCTGAGAAATCTTAATAAATCTTTAAATAAATGGTGTCTATCTGGCTTGCTGTCGGACAGCTGGTTGTGTTTTCCTTGTAGTTGCTTGTCATATTGGGTTCAGTATTCTGTTGCAGGGAGAACTAAGTGCGTGGGACCATGTTACACAATCTAAGGTGGTCTGAGCTGGGAGCGAGTGTCAAACCTCTCATCCACAACAACAACAATAATACTAATCCTTGCATTTGATATAGCGCCTCGTCACGTCTTCGAGTCATCTCAAAGCACTTCACAGAACATACTGTAAAGTCAATTAACTTGTAAAGTGACCCCACCATCGGACGTTGCGCTTTCAGCCACTGTGCCCCGAAACTCTGGAACACTCTCCCTCAATCTCTCGGCCTCGCCCCCTCCACTCTTTCAATCAAGCCCCGCCCCGAAAACTTTCCTCTTCGACCGTGCTTACGGCCACCTCCCCCTCCTCCTCTCGGCTTGGAGTCGGGCGATTGTAATAAATCTGGCAATTGGTATAAGAGCCTTATCGCGTTGCTGAGACGTCTCAAAGCGCTTCGGTAAACTGAATGGCCTGTGTGTGCTGTGGGGTTGTTTGTAAGAGGTAAAGGAAACCTGACGCGTGATGGGTATTGTCGGTACCTCCGGATGTGGTGAGGGCAGTGGTTGCTGTTTGACGCTGTAAGTGGGTGCAGAGCCGTGTGTTCACACAGTGACCGCCAATAGGAAAGGGAGCCCTGCATTCCTGGGCAAGATGGCGCTGTCCTCCGCCTGACACTGGGTGGCGCTGTCTCCCCTCCCCCTCCTGACACTGGGTGGCGCTGTCTCTCCCCACCCACCCCCGACACTGGGTGGCGCTGTCTCTCCCCACCCACCCCCGACACTGGGTGGCGCTGTCTCCCCTCCCCTCCTGACACTGGGTGGCGCTGTCTCCCCTCCCCCTCCTGACACTGGGTGGCGCTGTCTCTCCCCACCCACCCCCGACACTGGGTGGCGCTGTCTCTCCTCTCCCCCTCCCGACACTGGGTGGCGCTGTCTCTCCTGCCCCCGACACTGGGTGGCGCTGTCTCTCCCCTTCCTGACACTGGGTGGCGCTGTCTCTCCTCTTCCCCCTCCTGACACTGGGTGGCGCTGTCTCTCCCCCTCCTGACACTGGGTGGCGCTGTCTCTCCCCCCTCCTGACACTGGGTGGCGCTGTCTCTCCCCTCTCCTGACACTGGGAGGCGCTGTCTCCCCCCCTCCTGACACTGGGTGGCGCTGTCTCTCCTGCCCCCGACACCGGGTGGCGCTGTCTCCCCCTCCTGACACTGGGTGGCGCTGTCTCCCCCCTCCTGACACTGGGTGGCGCTGTCGCCCCTCTCGCGGCACCTCTTGTTGACGCTCTCGCGGCGGAGTCTCGCTCAGGCGCTGCCTCTCGGGTGAGTTTACCAACAGTTGAGAAGCGGGGGCGGCGCGGGGCCGAGGCCGGGCCGCCGTGGTCAGGCCCGGGCCGGGGTGGCGGCTGAGGCCTCTCCGGGTCCGGGTGAGCCGCGCGCGGGGAGCGGGGGCGGTGCGGCCTGAGCCCAAGTCCTGAGAGGGAAAAAATGGCGAAACTCCCCCGCGGGGGGCGGGACTGTGGCTGGGTCCGAGCGGAAGTGGCGTCCGTCCGTGGTAAACCGGTGACGGGCGGCGGTCTCGGCCAACCAGCGGCCGCGGGCGGTGGATTGGCAGCCGGGCGGTCCAATCAGCGGGCGCCTCGTCCGCCGATTGACGGCCCCGGTCGGCCAATCGGCAGCGCCCGCCCTGAGAGGAGTGACGCGGCTCGGCGCCAATCGCCAGCGCGCGGCGCGCTGATTGACGGCGCGGGGAGCCAATCGCCTGCGGGCCTGCGGGCCGGTGGGGCGCGACCAGCCAATCAGCGAGCAGCGGGGCTGTGTGGGCGGGACCCTGGGCGGTGGGGGCGGGACCCTGGAAGGGACCAGTCTCTGAACTCTTGTTTTTTGGTGAAACATTTATTTTATTGGATTTTTTTTTACCCAATTTTTTTTTCGTTTTTTATATGTATATATATATATTTTAAAAAAGTGAGACACGGAGACACAGAGAGAGAGAGAGAGAGAGAGAGCGACGAGACTCAAAGAGACCGAAATGTGTCTTAAAACAACCGAAGCCGAACAAAGCCGCAGAGAGACGGACGGGAACATTTCGCGGCGTTTTTCTTTTTATGTGCGCGTTCCCCGTCGGATTCTCCCCGTACGCTGTTTGTTGATCTTCTTGCGCCCCTCGAGGAGCCTGTGAGGGGAAGGGTGGGGTTCGCTCAATACCCCGCCCCGCCGAGCGCACCCGCCCACCCCTCCCCGCCCCACCCCGCCCCACCCGAGGAGGGGGAACCGTCTGCCTGAACAATCTGCTCGCGGAAAGTCCGCCGCCAACCGGGGAGTCCCGTCGTGCAGCGGTTCAGACAGCGCTCGCCCGGCAAGCGGGACCGACCCGGGTCCGATTCCCCGGGGCAGCGAGAGACGTGAGGCGAGCTTTCCGCACCGCTCTCTGTTTCCTGAGCTGTAACCGGGAACCTGGTTTTTTTTTAGTCGATTGGCTGATTGCTTTCCGGGGATAATAATCCCCCCCCACCCCCCCCCCCCCCCCCCCCCCCACCCCAAACGTTGGGCGTCTCAATCCCCCGCTGCTGGTGGGATGCGCAATCGACTGCCGCGTTTTGTCCACAAAATACACAGTCAATTCACTTCGAAATGTATTCTTAGAAGCGCTTTGAGACGTTACATCTACGCGATAAGGCGCTATGTCAAATGCAAGGATTATTATTGTAGAATATAGAGCCCAAACTGACGTGGGTCCGTGGGTATCAAGGCTAAGGCACAGACATGGATAGGGAAGAGGGTAAAGTGAAGGAAGTGGCCACTGCTCTTCAGGGATTTGCTGTGGAAGGATTGTTTTGAAGGAGTGGGGAGTGTCAGACAGTGCTGATTCACCTATTGTGCACTTCTGCATAATCTGACCACGCAGAGGAGACAATTAAATTTCACGGGCGATGTCACGTCAGCGTGTAATGTGGAGACAGCGAAGGCCTTACAAAGAGACCTTGACAGGGCTGGGCTGATCAATTACCTGGGCTGATCAACGGCAAATTAATTATTATTATTAAATTTAATGCAGCCAATGTCCCACAAACAACCCATGAGGTGAATGACTGATTTCGCCCACAAAATATACAATTCACTTTGCAGTATATTCTGCGAAGTGCTTTGAAACGTCTCAAAAAGACATAATAAGGAGCTATATCAAATGCAAGGATTATTATTATTATTATTGCAAGTAAACGTATATGTGTGTGGGGGTTATTTGTACTCGTATGACAGAGGTAAAACTTGCCGTTGGGGCGAGGAGTTCAAAGAAACCCGTAGTTTTTAATTGACTTGTCAAAATTGTGGTAGAAAATGTTACCAAATCAGTTGAGTTCATACACCCACAAATCATACTCAACCTCAAGAAATCATATGCGGTATTTTGGTCAGATCAGACTGTGTGACACAGAATAAGGCGACTGCCAAACTCGTGAAGATTAATCCCAAATGCTAGAGGGACCAGCTTTGAACAATGATTAGATAAACTACATCCCTTAAGCAAGATGTAATAAAATAGTTACATCACTTGAGAAGATGTAATTAAATAGTGATTTTTGCATTTTCTGCACCACAATTAGCTGCCATGTTTCACCCACAAAATATACATTCAATTCACTTTGCAGTATATCCTGTGAAGCGCTGTGAGACTTCTAGAAGTAATCTGCTATATCAATTGCAAGGATTATTATTATATTATAGTGCCTGATCGCTTATTTGAAACTAGTCAAAATGCTTCACAGGATTTTACTGTAAAGAGTATTGACTGCAGTTGTAGGGCAACATGGCAGCAAATTCCAGATCTTTTTGAATACTCGTGTCTCTGAGTCTGAAGGTTGTGGGTTCAAGCCCTACATCGAGCCTTTGAGGTCTCAAAGGGTAACACTGCAATGCAGTCCAAGGAGACAGCTGCATTGTCGGAGGTGCCATCCTTCAGATGAGAAGTTAAAACCATCCCCTCTGCCTGTTCACGGGGACATTAAAGATACTAATTAATATAATGCAGAATTTGTAAACGCGCCACACACGTCAAGAGGACGTCTCAAGGCGCTGGACAATCAGGGATTTGGACCCGAGCTCGGGGTTGGGTTTAAGGAGGGTGGAGGGCAGGGAGGGTGGAAGGTAGGAGGGAGGCTGAAGTCGAGGTCGAAGAGGGGGGTCTTGAGACGAGCCTTTAAGGAGGCATGAGAGGAAGTGAGGCAAAGGAAATGTGGCTGGAATTCCAAAGGATGGGGCGCAGAGGTTGTAGGCCCGACCGCCGATGGTGGGTTGAGCCGAGCGGGGGATGTGGAGCAGGCCACAGCCCACTGAGCGGAGGAAGCGAACAGGTCGATAAGGGGATAGCGGGTCACAGAGGTAGGATGGAGCAAGACCGTGGAGGGCTTGAAAGTGAGGATGAGGATTTTGAACCCCTCTGGGGGATGGGGAGCCAGTGGAGCCGGGCACGGGTGGGGGTGATGGAGTCACGGAGCGTGGTGCGGGAGAGGACGCGAGCTGCAGAGTTCTGGATGATCTATAGCTTGTGGAGGGAAGAGTTGGGGAGGCCGACAAGCAGAGAGTTGGCGTAGTCGAGCCTAGATGTGATGAATGCTTGGATGAGGGTTTTGGCGGCCTGAGGGGTGAGGCAGTGGCGATGTTGCGGAGGTGGGGGAAGGCAGAGCGGGTCATGGCACGGAGGTGGGGTAGAAAGGACACTTGAGGGTCAAACAAGACGCCAAGATTCCGGACTGGCTCAGTGAGGTGGAGTGTACATCATTGGATGCTGATGCTGCCGGTGCCTGAGATGTGGAGGTGCTGACGGGAGCCAAACAGCATCCCATGGTATCAGTCAAAGAGAGAAGAAAGTTTCTCCCGGTGTCCTGACTAACAAATCCCCCAAATAAAAATGGGTCATTTACTCCACGGCTGTTTTTTGGGACACTGCTGCGGTTGTCGCATTTGCCCACATAACAGACAGTCGCTACGCTTCACAATAAATCCTGTGAAGTGTTTTGAGCCGCCTCGATTTTGTGATAAGAAGCCTTAATAAAACGCAAGGCTTATTGGAACACAACGCTCGCGGTGCGCACTGGCTGCTGGTTAAACTCTGAGCGGGCTCTTATTCTCCCAAGCGTCGAAACTTGTCACTCTTTGGGATACAGTAAGACTCGCATCAGTCTGATCAGTATAAATCGTATGATCGCCTAAGTCGTCCATCTGCCCAAGTTCGGTTCAAAAGTTTATAGTCTCTGCAAGTTTGGCGTAACGCCTACTTTGTATAAGTCATATTTAAATGTATGGTCCCAACTGAGACGACTTGTGTGAGGTTTACTGTATTTTAATTGATTGTGGTCTGACCAAGGGGAACATAACTTGGTACTCAGTGTTAGGATGTTGGAGGTCGAGGCCATTCGAGACAGACCGGTCGGTCACAGAATCTCTCTTTAGTCTTTTCAGTTTATTTGATTTGCCATTCTTCAGAGCTCTGGGAAATCCAAAATAGCTCTCTCTGCAATTTGATCCAAATTCTCAGGGGTCAGATACACTTCTCCAGGAGTGTCACAGCTGACAGACTGTCTGCAGCCCCCACCCATGCAGCGGCCCCAAACTGTCCCACATCAAAGGGCTACAATCTGAAGAGAATCGGGGGCTCCACTGCGTTCATTAATATCACCCGTGTGTCGCAGAGAATCCCGAGACCAGGTTAGCCGAAGCTTTTAAGTGTTGGTTTTCAAAGGAGCGTAGAATTTTGTGGGTTTAAAGAGATCCGTTGTGCTTGTGCTAACGACTCGATAGAGCTCTCCAATTACTCCTACACCCTGTTCACATTCCTCTTTTCCAACCTTATAATCACGTTCCCTTTTAAAAGCTATTACCATTCTGCTCCAACCAGCATTTGTTCGTCGGGAATTCATTCCCATGTCCTAATAAAATCCTGGCATGTCTTTGTTCAGTTATTAACGAGGATGGTTGGAGAAGGAATAGCTTAGTTTAATTGTTCACTACCAGGTTTCTTGATGTCTTAATTTCTCGTGAAGACACTTTCAGGACAGACTCCGGGAAGTATTTCTCTACAAGGAGAGTAATTAATGGCTGGAGTGGGGTTACCGAGGGCCAGGACACCGGGAATCATTTATAATAATAATCCTTGCATTGATACAGCGCCTTATCATGTCTTCGAGATGTCTCAAAGCACTTCACAGCATATATTGTAAAGTGAATTGACTATATTTTATGGGTGAAACACAGCAGCCAATTGCGGACAGCAGGGTCCCACAAACAATTGTGCATTCAGTGGCCAAATCATTATTTTTAACAAATTTTTTGAAGGGACTATTACCCCCGGAGAAGTGATCCGCCAATCGGGTTCCTACTTACTGCTGGGTAAATAGAGGCATGTGGAGTAAGGAAACTTGCCTAAGGTTTCGTCCTGCCCGGGAATCGAACCCGGTCCTCTCAGTTGCGAGATGAGTGTGTTACCCAGTACCCTACAGGACACCACAAATATCAGGATTCAGTTCCCAAATTGCTTGTGAGGAGACTTTCAGAACAGAGTCCGGGAAGTATTTCTTTACACAGAGGGTAACTAACAACATGATGAGGCGCTATATCAAATGCAAGGATTATTATTATTATTATTATTAACGGCTGGAGTGAGGTTGTCGAGGGCCAGGACGGCGGGAATCATTTGAGAAACTACGAGTTGCTGCAACGGGAAGATGATGGAGCGACTTGTTGCAGAAAAGCTGAGACAGAATGGGCTGAGGGGCTGTGTCCGCCCGAAACGCTCTTGCGTGATGTGAACTCTTGTCTTCGTGCAATGGTTTGAGTCTCTTATCACTGAACCCTCTTTTTTCCAGTTCGGGCCTAAATTATTTGGAAGATGGGGGACGACAGGCCATTTGTGTGCAATGCGCCAGGATGTGGGCAAGTAAGTATTATTAGTAGTAGTATTGTTACTAATTATTAAGTAAGTGTGGTCTGTGTAATCGGGGGGGGGGGGGGGGAGAGAGGAATTCCATTAACACTGGTGGAACCGGATGAAAGGGATTGAGGTGCAAATCTGGGCATAGGAACAGGAGTAGGCCATTCAGCCCCTCGAGCCTGTTCCGCCACGGCTTATCTCTACCTCAAATCCCAATTATTTAAAAAAAAGTCATTTGATTTTTTTTTAAACGCATCGGCTTCCTGCCTCTGCCTGATTTTTCTCTTCTTTTCAGTTACTCCATCAGCAGCTTTTACAGATGGAAATTGTGCTCATCAAGTCACACTCTTGCCTCTGGGGCAGAAGTCAGAAGAAGGTTGTGGGTTCAAGCCCCACATCAGGGCTTTCAGCTCACAGTCTTAAGTCATTCGCCCACAAAATACACAGTCAATTCACTTTGCAGTATACCCATTGAAGCGCTTTGAGACGTCTCAACGACGTGATAACGCACTATATCAAATACAAGGATTATTATTGTTACTTAATAATTATTTAAGTTGACGCTCCAATGCAATACAGCAGAGGATCTCGGAGTCTACATGAATGACTCTTACAAATGGCCCCAAATTAGACCCCTTCTCCCCTTCTCCCCTCCCCCCGATTGCGTGAAGCACTTTGAGAGGTTTCAACTTGAAATGGCACAATACCAAATGGAAGAATATCTCGAAAACACGATAAGACGCTATACCAGATGCAAGTATTATTATTATTATTATGAACAAAACTGATTTTGTCTCTCATTTCGACAGCGATTCACAAACGAGGATCACTTGGCTGTGCACAAACATAAGCACGAAATGACCCTGAAGTTCGGCCCAGCCAGGGATGGAGTCATCGTAGCTGGTAAGTTTTGCTGTTGAGAGTGAGATGAGGTCCATCCACTCTGTCTGTCTTTAAATCCCGCCTAAAACCCTCTATCTCTTAGGCTGTCACTCCCCCTCGCCGCATTCCTCTGATCGGCATCCAATAATAATCCAATAAGGGTAACAATCCCTTCATAACAAGTAAATAAGTATTAATCATTTGGTCACTCAATCCACGACTGTTTGTGGGACGCTGCTGTGTGCAATTGGCTGCCACATTTCGCCCACAAAATACACAGTCATTGCACTTTGCAGTGTGTCCTGTGAAGCACTTTGAGACAACAACAACAAAATTACATTTATAGAGATGTCTCGAAGTTGTGATAAGGCTCTGTATCAAATGCAAAGATTATTATTGTTATATTATAACCCCATCCCTGCAAAGCACTCCGAGTGGTTACCCTGTGTGATGTGAAGAGCGCGATGTAAATTGCAAGTTGTTACTGTCTCCAGATCAGACGCCGACTCCCACTCGATTCCTGAAGAACTGCGAGGAGGTGGGACTCTTCAACGAGCTGGCGAATCCCTTCGAGCAGGAGTTCAAGAAAGCGGATGAAGACGACAGTAAAAAGGTTAGGAACAGAGGAGCCAGAGGCCATTCAACCCGTCAAGCCTCTGCACTGGTTCACAATATCACGGCAGATCTTTCCAACAGCAGCAACAAATGACATTTACGCAGCACCTTTCACGTCGGGAGGACGTCCCAAGGCGCTGGACAGTCAGGGATTTGGACCTGAGCGTGGGATTGGGATCAGGGTGGGGTGGAAGGCAGGGAGGATAGGGGTGGGATGATGGCCGAAGGCGCGGTCGAAGAGGAGCGTCTTGAGACGTGCCTTGAAGGAGGCAAGGGAGGGAGGGAGCGAGGCAGTGGAATTGTGGGGTGGAGTTCTAATGAGTGGGGACAGAGGGGCTGAAGGCCCGACCTCAAACTATGGGGACGTGGAGCAGGCCGGAGCCGGCTGAGCAGACAGGTTGATCTGGGTTTAGAAGGTCACAAAGGTAGGAAGGAGCAAGGCGTGGAGAGCTTTGAAGTCAAGGATCCCATTGAATCCCATTTCCCTTTGTCTCCACATCCTTTAATACCCTTGCTGCCTCAGTATCTTTACACACATAGAAATATACAGCAGAGAAAGAGGCCACTCTGGAGGTTTTGGCCTTGCTACTTCTGTTACTAAATCACCCAAAGTTCCACCTTATCTCGATGTGTAAGAATTTTTTATTTTTAAGGATAACTGGAGGCAGGATTGCAGAATATTCTCAATTCGGTCTTTCATTTAGAAGCTGGTTTTCTGCAGTATCTTTTTAAGAAGAGGCTTCGAGATGTTTCTTTCAGGAGAAAAATAAGCTGCGTGAATGTTTTGTGGAGCCCTGTAGCGCAGTGGTTATCACGTTCACCTCGTAAGCGAGAGGACCCGGGTTTGTTTCCCGTGCGGGGTGAAACGCTAGGCAAATTTCCTTACTCCACACACAGGTCTCTGTTTACCTAGCAGAAAGTCGAAACGCAGTTGTTGCTCGATTGGCGGATCACTTTCCGGGGTAATAGTCCCTTCAAAAACAAAATAAATTTTTTAAAATTTAGTCGCTCAATCCACAACTGTTTGTGCACTATTGGCTGCTGTGTTTCGTCCACAAAATTTACAGTCAATTCACTTTACAGTATATCCCGTGAAGCGCTTTGAGACGTCTCGAAGATGTGATAAGGCGCTGTATCAAATGCAAGGATTATTATTGTTCAGTGCCTCACTTCTTTCTCCATCCTCTGTGGGAACATTGCGTGTTTTGAAGACAGAACGTTAATCCTCGGGGGGGAGGAAAGGGAAAGTCTTCATGGAGAAAGATATATTCCGACCTTTAACATTGATTCTAAGAGTTGTTTGCTTAGCACAAGCCAAGTGGCCGTTACCACGTTCAGTAGTTTGGCTCGGAGGCTCTTAAAGCATTGCGATGGGTTTCCCTGTGTGTCAGACAACGGTTGGTAAAAGATACTTGTCTACCTGCTGTTTTGGGCAGCGTTTGATCAAATAGAGAATCAGGATGGACATCCTGCTTGTGGGAAATGTTCTGGCTGTATTATAGATACCACAGAGATCAAATCAATCACATTTCCAATACTGGCTGAGATGCGGGGGTGAAGGGATCACAGCCTACTTCCCTCTTGATGTTCACGGTTGACGAGTACATTGGAGCAATGGCAGAGGAGATCTTGTGTAGCCTTGCTCTCCGATGCAATGCTAAAGGCAGCACCTCATTGTCAGAGGCGCCGTTCATTGGAGGAGTCTGCCTGCGCCTGATCAGGTGAACGTTAAAGATCCCGTGACACTTGGAAAAGAAAAGGGAGCTAGCTTCTCCCACCTAAAGACCTTCCTTTTGGCTCATGCTTATGGTCACTTCCCTCCCCTCCCGCTCTCCCTGACTCGGCATCAGACTCCGCCACTGTCAAGCGCTTCAGGACGCTACCCCACGTGAAGGGCTCTGTGTAAATACAAATTGTTGTTGTTGGTGTCTTGGCTAAAAATCCTCCAGATAAATAGGTCATTCAATTGGCTGCCACTTTGGCCCACAAAATTACACAGTCAATCCACATTACAGCATATTCTGTGAAGCGCTTTGAGATGTCTCAACGATGTGATAAGGCGTTATATCAAATGCACGGATTATTATTATTATTATTCACTTGGTGTCTGGGATCTTGCCGTGATTAAACCGGGAAGCCACATTCCCCTACAGATACACAGTCACTACACTCATGAGTAATTAGTTTCAGTATAATTGAATATAAAGCTTTGAGATGTTTGGGCATTCTAGGTGCTGTGTCACATGCAAGTATTAAGCTCTCCCTCTGTATCTCTCTCTCTCTCTCTCTCTCTCTCTCTCTCTCATTCCCCATCTCATTCAACAACAACAACTTGCATTTATATAGCACCCTTCTTGCTTGGCTTCGATTCAGATCACTTAACAGTGGTGGAGCACGACTCTGAGCCGGGGGAGGGAGAAGGCAAGGCACGGTCAACGTGAAAGGTCTTCAGTGGTGAACTGAACGAGGGGAAGGAGGGGGCATGGCGGAGGGATTGGGGGAGAGAGTTCCAAAGCTTCGGGGGTTAGTGACTGAAAGTGAGGCCGTTGATGATAGAACGGAGGGGACGAAAGACTAGCAGGAGGTCAGAGCAAGATGAGCGGAGGCAGCGGGTAGTGGAGTGGGGAGAAAGGTGGTCAGAAAGGTAGAGAGTCGCCAGGGTGCGAAGGGATTTGCAGAAGAGAGAGGATCATGAAATCGATTCCCCCTTTCACGTTCCCCCTTTCACACCTTCTCTCATTCCTCCTCTCTCTTTCCCTTTCTCTTTCATTCTTTCTCTCTGTGGTTCCATTTTACCCCAATGTTTGGTTCTTTCGCCTTGATTCCCTCATCGTAGATTCCTCCCCCCCCCCCCCTCCCCAACTCCACTCACTTTTAGCCCGGGGACAACATTTTGCCTTGAAATTTAAGTTGGCGCTGAATTATGGAACATTCTTCAACCCAGTCGTAACTTGGACGCGGGTTTTCCTTGGTTTGAAAGGAAAAAGAAAACTGAATTCAGGCAATTGCCGCAATTAAACATTTGCAGGGAAAACGATCTGTCACAGGATGAAGGACATGAGTTGTTTCCAAGAGACTGAACGGCAGAGAACTGTGGTGCGGAGTAGACAAGAGACTCAAACCCAGTTCCAAACATCTATTGTCTTTCGTTTCGATGGCTCACCACTCCAGTCTGGAAGAGAGACACAGACAAACTGGCTTAGTTAATGAGATCCCTTTATTTTCCTTATCAGTCCCCTCTGGATATGTCCTTACCATCCAGCCCAGAGGTTAAAATTAAAGAGGAGGATTGTGTTTCACAAGAGACGTCAGCCTGTGGTTACCCATTGCCCCTCGTACAGTCCAGAGCTCAGGAGGGAAGGTGAGAATTACTGCTCCTAAATCGGTTCATACCAACTCTCCTGACAGCTGCGAGTTTGGTGTCTGACTGACATTAACCCCCTGAGGTCTGTCCCCCTTTCCAGGCCTTGCATCTGACACAGCGCTTTATACAACCATACACACAGTAGGAGGCCATTCAGCCCCACTTTCTAGTCTCAAAACGCTCCACGGGGTAAACTGCTGCCAAGTGTAGTGACTGTGTATTTGTAGGCAGACGTGGCAGTTTTTTTTTACAGCCAGGAGAAAGAAAAAGGTCCTATAAATAAATGCAAATTCCTTCTTGCTGTTACTACTTGTTACTGAAGTGCTTTCTGTGCTTTATGTGTTCAGGGCATCCCTCCAAAACACACGGGGAACACAACGCCTACCATTGTGCGTCCTGGAACCCTTCTCTTGGCGTATGACAACAGTCCTTCTCTGCAGCCCACCTTGCCTTCTCCGACCTCCGTTATCACACCGACGCCCCCATCCAACAGGACATTAGCGTGAGTAACCGGCCGGCAATTTTGCCTTATCTTTGTAACTTATCTTTCTTTTCAAAGATCCTAGTCGCACAGAGTAGTGGTTAGTGCGCTCGCCTCGCAAGCAAGAGGACCCGGGTTCGATTCCCGTGCGAATCAGGGCGAAACCTTAGGCAAGTTTCCTTAGTCCACACACATGTCTTTGTTTACCTAATAGTAAGTAGGAACCCGGTTGTTAGGTATATTATATAAGAATGGAGCAAATAAACAACTCCATTCAGAATCTCAAGGCAATTGCTCGCTCTGTAATAATAATAATCTTTGCATTTGATACAGCACCTTACCAAATTGTTGAGACGTCTCAAAGCGCTTCATAGAATACATTGTAAAGTGGATTAACTCTATTTTGGGGGCAAAACGCGGCGGCCAATTGCACACAGCAGTGTCCCACAAACAGTCGTGGATTGAGTGACCCAATTTTTTTTTGAGGGATTATTACCACCGGAAAGGGATCCGCCAATCGACTGACAACCAGGTTCCTACTTACTGCTGGTAAACAGAGGCGTGTGGGATAAAGGAAACTTGCCTAATGTTTCGCTTTGCCTGGGAATAGAACGCCTCGCTTGGGAGGCGAGTGCCCTAACCACTGTGCTACTGGACTCTGAACCACGTACAAGCATGGATCAGCTTGGCTCAGTTTGCAGCACGAGTCCCAGCAAGTTTGGGACTCGAGCTGACAGCCCGGGCTGACATTCCAGTGCAGTACTGGGGGGTAGCACTGCGTTGTCCGAGGCGCTGTCCTTCGGTTGAGATGTTAACCTAAGGTCCCACCTGCATGTCCAGGTGGATATTATAAAGATCTCGCTAAACCCTAAGAAAAGAAAAGGAGTTTCTCCCGGTGTCTTGGCCAACAATCGTCTAAATAAATCGGTCATTCACTTCATCGCTGTTTGTGGGTCTTTGATGTGCACAAAGAACATAAGAACGTGAGAATTGCTAGAGGAGGGATGACCAGGGTCTAGTTTGCCTCCCGCCATCCTGCATATGTCATGTCCCAAACTATATACTGTATCCCAAGATATTATTTCCTAAAAGAAATCTATCTGAATTGCTTTAGAAAGAATCAACACCGTCTGCTTCCTTCGTCTCCCTAGGGAGTTTTTCCCATACATTTGCTGCTCGATGACTGAAATATGTGTGTCCACAGATTTGTTTTGAATTTACCGCCCTTCAATCGCAGGTCGTGTCCTCTGGTTCAATCCACTGCTCTGGACAACACAAACCTTGCTGCCGCATTTCCCTTCAAAACACACAGCCACTAGATTTGAGAACAATCTCTGTGAAGCACTTTGAGATGTTTCAACATTAAGGGCAGTGTAGCAAATGCAAGGATTATTACGATGATGTGGTTTGGTTTCTGTGTGTCCAATGGTTTCCCAAAGGGATGCGAGTTAGTGTCAGATTGATTTGTTTTGCCCGCTCCATGTCCCTCGCCCGCCCTGCCCGCCTCACCATCAACGGTCGGGCCTTCAGCCTCTCTGCCCCCACTCTTTCGAATGCCATCCCATAGTCCCTTCATCTCACTCCCTCCCTCGCCTCCTTCGAGGCCCGTCTCAAGACCCTCCTCTTCGACCGCACCTTCAGTCACACTCCTCCCCTCCACCCTCCCTGCCCTCTATCACTCCTGATCTTAGGCAGGTTTCCTTACTCTACACACCCCTGTTTACCCAGCAGTAAGTAGGAACCCAGTTGTTAGTCAATTGGCGGATCATTTTTCCGGGGAAAATAATCCCTTCACAAAAAAAATTAATTAAAAATCTAACAATAATTTGGTCATTCAATCCACGACTGTTTGTGGGACTGTGCTGTGCGCAATTGGCTGCCACGTTTGACCCACAAAATATACAGTCAATTCACTTTATAGTATATTCTGTGAAGCGCTTTGAGACGTCTCGACGACGTGATAAGGCGCGATATCAAATGCAAGGATCATTATTATTAGTAGTAGTAGCTTCCTTGACATGGAATGGCATCTTCACAAGAAACCTGATAGGTTTGTGCTTCAGGTGAGCCAGACACACAATCAGGTGCATTCATAATTAACATCAGTCAGGCAGACGGTTCTCATAAATAAAACGTTGCCCAACCCCCCCCCAAATGCTTTGTGCATGAATCCCACCGTCTTGTGTGGCACAAAGAAATACAAAAAATAATTTAAAATGATAATAATTTGGTCAATCAATCCGCGACTGTTTGTGCACAATTGGCTGCCGCATTTCGCCCACCAAATACACAATCAATTCACTTTACAGTATATTCTGTGAAGCGCTTTGAGACGTCTCAGTGATGTGATAAGGAGCTACATCAAATGCAAGGATTATTATTCATCATTGTTCATCACACAAAGAGGCCAATTGGCTCATCGTGTTTGAACATTCCTAGAAACAGGATAAGGCCATTCAGCTCCTCGAGTCTGTTCCGCCTTTCTATAAGATCATAGCTGATCTACACCTCAAGTATCCCTTGATACCCTGACCTAACAAATATCTATCCACCTCAGTCTTGTGATGTGAATGGATCCAGTATCCACAGCCTTTTAGGGCAGGGAGTTCCAGATTTCCACTCCCTTTTGGGTGAAAATCCTGTAATAAAGTTACTCTTTATTATCAATCCCACTTTCCAGCTCTCTCCCCACATCCCTCAATACTTTTACTGCTCAATGCTTACTTCCCTCTTGAACAATTCTACTGACCCAGCAAAAAACTTGGAGGAATGAATGAATAATAATATTAATAATCTTTGCATTTGATTTAGCGCCTTATCACGTCGTTGAGACGTCTCAAAGTGCTCCACAGAATATACTGTAAAGTGAATTGACTGTATATTTTGTGGACGAAACATGGCAGCCAATTGCACGCAGTGAATTAGACGTCACCACAAACAGTCGTGGATTGAGTGACCAATTATTTTCTTTTTGGGGTTGAAAGCAATCTGCCAATCAACTAACAACTGGGTTCCTCCTTATTGTTAGGTAAAGAGAGGTGTGTGGAGTAAGGAAACTTGCCCAACGTTTCGCCCTGCCTGGGAATCGAACCTGGGTCCTCTCGCTTCCGGGGCGAGTGCTCTCACCAGTGCTCTGCAGGACTCCACACCTCAGTAATAATCCTTGCGTTTGGTATAGCACCTTATCACATCTTTGAGATGTCTGAAAGCTCATCGCAGAATATACTGTAAATCTAATTCACTGTATATTGTGTGGGCGAGTAAGGAAATGTGCCTAACGTTTAACAAATGTATTTTGCGGCGGTGAGTATTGTCACTGGAGTCAGACTGATTCCGGCTGTTTCTATTCTCAGGTCACCCACTGGCCCAGTGCCTGTGTTGTTGCATCTTCCCAATGGACAGACGATGCCTGTCAACATCCCCAGCAACCTCAGCAGCCCCACTGTTCAGATGCCCACCGTTATATCTGTAAGTTTGTTACCGGTGATTTAGGTATCTGTGTGTCTGTATCTGTCCCCCTCCCTCGCCTCAAGATCTTCCTCCTCAACCGCACCTTCGGTCACCCTCCTACCCCCACCCTCCACCCCTCCACCCCCAGCAAATCCTTGACTGTCCAGTGCCTTGGGATGTCCTCTTGATGTGAAAGGCTTTCAGTAAATGTTATTTGTTATTGTTGTTGCATGTCTGTCTGTCTTGTCTACCTGTCTGTCTATCTCTCCCTTTGTCTCTTGGTCCCTCGCTTTCTCTGTCTTTCTTTGCGTGCTCTCAGTCTCTCTGTGTCTCTCGCCCTCTTCCCTCTCTCTGTCTCTCTGTATCTATGCCACTCTTTCTCTCTTGCTCTCTGTGTCTCTCACTCTCTGCTTATGCATTTCTTTCTCCCTCTGTCTCTCTCTCTTTGCCTCTCGGTCCCTCTCTCTTTCTTTGTGCGCTCTCAGTCTCTCTGTATCTCCCTTCCAATTCTCTCTCTCAGTTTCTCTGTGTTTCTCTCTCCGTCGCTCTCTCTATGTAAGTCAACAACCACAACAACAACAACATTTATATGTTGTATATATGTCGTATTTATATTCAAATTCAAGATCCTCATCCTCACCTACAAGGCCATTCACGGCCTCGCTCCCTCCTACCTCTCCAACCTACTATCCCCCTACTTACCTGCCCGTACCCTCCGTTCCTCTGGCTCCGGTCTGCTCCACATCCCCCGCCCCAACCGCCCTACCATCGGTGGCCTTCAGCCTCTCAGCCCCGAGGCTTTGGAACTCCATCCCCCAGTGCCTTCGCCGCTTCCTCCCTTTTCTCCTTCAAGGCCGGTCTCAAGACCTTTCTCTTTGACCGTGCCTTCAGCTCCCCTCTCGACTCTACCCCCTCTTCGCTCCCTCCCTTCCCTCCCCCTGACCATTTCCCCCCAATGCTCGGGTCCTGACCCAACTGTACAGCGCCTTGGGACGTCCTCCAGACGTGAAAGGCGCTCTATAAATGAAATCTTGTAGTTGTTGTTGTGTATAATGCCCATCACGTGGCGTAGTGTCCGGGAGTGCTTAACTCCCTCTGGCTATCTGTTTCTCTCCCTATGTCTCTCTTTCTCTCTGTTTGTCTCTGCTTATGTGTTTCTTCCTCCCTCTCTCTCTCTCTCTCTGTCTCTCTCTATCTCTCTCTATCACTCTCTCACTTTCTCTCTGATTGCCTGAGGAGATGATGTGGCCGAATGCCATGTAGACCGGCTAATCAATCGCCCTGATTATTGTGTTTGTTGTCGCGATGTTTTAATGGTGTTCATGCATGAATATTGATATTAACGGGCGCAAAACCAGAAAATACCTGTGTGGAGTGCCTGGGATTCTGTATATAGTAAACTGAAGTGTTGCAGTGTCACTGTCATGTAAGACGGAGATTTAGTATTTACACGGTTCTCTTGAGGGCTTATCACTGCGCAGAACTGCAACGTTACACCATGGGAAATGGCCAAGTCTGTGTATTAGCCTCTGGGACTTGGCGTTCAATAAACCCAGCCTGCTGCCTCCAAAATCCTCTCTTTGTGTATGTTTCTCTCTTGCACTTTCTCTATGTGCATGTCTCTCTCACTTACTCTCCTCTCTCTCCCCGTCCCACTATGGCTGTGTCTCCCTCTTTATGTCTCTCTTTCGCGCTCCCTTTGTCAAGCTGACTCCTGTAGATTGGGCACAGATCAGAAAATCTGGGCTGAAAACAATTGTTAATGGATCACATCCAACGATGCTGCAGTACGGCCCAAATAGTTAATTTTTTGATTAACTCCACACAGATCCCAACTGGAACGATCCTCTCTATGTCTGTGTGGACATATGTATGTGTGCGTGAGTGTATGTGTGTGTGTCTGTCTGTCAGTGTATTTTGGTCTGCGTGTCTGTAATTGTGAGCGTGAGTATGTGTGTGTGAGTGTGCGTGAGTGAATCTTTGTATGTGTGTCTATTTATCTGTATATGTGTGTGTGTGTGCGCGTGTGAGAGTGTGTGTGTCTCTGTATTTGTCTGGGTGTGTCTGTATGTGTGAGCGTGATTATATCTGTGCATGTGCATGAATGTGTGTCTGTCTGTATTTGCCTGTGTGTGAATGTGTGTGTCTGTATGTGTGAGCATGATATGTCAGGGGTTGTATGTGTGTGTGTGGGGATGTCTTATCTGGCATCATTTAAGCTGATCTAAACAGTGTTCCAAGATTAACTGTGCAGCGATTGTTTGTGAGGGAATGTTCTTTTTCAGGTTATTTATGCCTCCTCTTTCCTCCCTCGCTTCCGTATTTAGATCGCTCGGCCTGCCTCCATGGTGCCAAATATTCCTGGAATTCCAGGACCTCCAGTAAACAGCAGTGGGCCTCCATCACCCTCTCCCCAACTGGTTCAGTCAGAAGCCAAACTGGTGAGATTTCAGAGCATCGTGTTATTGCCCAGCTGGATTAGCAGCAAGCAGTCTTCTTGTTCATAATATATAGGATAATCTAGAACTCTGCAGCCTATGTCCTCTCCCGCACCAAACTCCGTGACCCCATCTCCCCCACTCTCGCCCGACTCCACTGGCTCCCTATCCTTCAGAGGATCCAGTTCAAGAACCTGGTCCTCACATACAAAGCCCTTCATGGCCTCGCCCCTCTATGACCTCCTAACCCCCTACCAACCCACCCATTCCCTCCACTCAGCCGGCTCTGGCTTGCTCCACGTCCCCCGCCCCACCATTGGCGGGAGAGCCTTCAGCCACTCGGCCCCCGACCTCTGGAATTCTATCCCGCAGTCACTCCACCTCACCCCCTCCTTAGCCTCCTTCAAGTCCCACCTCAAGACCCTCCTCTTCGACCAGGTCATCAGCCACCCCCCTTCCTCTCCCCACCCTTACCCCCCCAACCCCAGCTCAGGTGTGAAGTGTTGTTCTCTGTCCAGCGCCTTGGGACGTCCTCCCGATGTGAAAGGTGCTATACAAATGTAATCTTCTTCTTGTTATTGTTCAAAAGAAGCTGACTGTCTAAACTAAACGGCCACCAAACTCCACACAGAGAACAAATCTGTCTGCACATTTAAAAGGGGTTAAGGTGTGGAGTCCCGTAGCTCAGTGATTAGAGTGCTCACCTCGCAAGCGAGAGGACCCAGGTTTGATTCCCAGGCAGGGCGAAACATTAGGCAAGTTTCCTTACTCCACACAGCTCCGTTTGCCAAGTAGTAAGTTGGAACTGTTGGTCGATTGACGGATCGCTTTTCCGGGGCTAATAATCCCTTGAAAAAAAAATTGGTCACTCCATCCACGCTGCTCTGCATAATTGTCTGCCACGTTTCGCCCGCAAAATACACAGTCACTACACTTTACAATATATTCTGTGAAGTGTTTTGAAAAAGGCGCGATATCAAAGGAAAGGATTATTATTATTACAATATATTCTGTGAAGTGCTTTGAGATGTCCCGACGATGTGATAACATATCAAATGTAAGGATTATTATTATTATATGTAGTGTTTGATCTTTTCTTTCCCGCAGAGGTTGAAAGCTGTGCTATCACATCAGGGCCAGTCTGTGCTGAACGGTGGTATGATTGTTGGGCCGCTCAGTATGGTGACCTCCCAGCACGAACCAAGCCAGGTTTGCACACTGTCCCCGGCAGCACCATCCCCTTCTCAGCCACAGGTAAGGGACCCAGCTCGGGTCCAAATCCCTGACCGTCCAGCGCCTTCGAACGTCCTCCCCACATGAAAGGCACATGTAAATGTCATGTGTTGTTGTTGAGGGCTGATCTGATTGAGCTGTTGAAAATAATAAAGGGATTCGATAGAGTAGCCACAGAGAAACTATTTTCTCTGGTGGGTGATGGGGGGGGTGGGGGGGGGGAGTCCAGAACAAGGTGGGCATCATCTTAAAATCAGAGCCAGGCCATTTAGGAGTGAAATCAAGGGGCAGTTTTTCACCCAAAGGGGAGTGGGAAACTGGAACCCTCTCTCTCTCCCCCAAAAGTGAATGGCTGGATCCATTCACATTTATGGATAGATATTTGTTGGGTCAGGAGATCAAGGGATACGGGGGCAAAGGCAGGCAACAACAACAACAAGATTCCATTTATTGAGCGCCTTTCACGTCGGGAGGACGTCCCAAGGCGCTGTACAGTTGGGTCAGGACCCGAGCATTGGGGGGAAATGGTCAGGGTGAGGGAGGGAAGGGAGGGAGCGAGGAGGGGGTAGAGAGTCGAGAGGGGAGCTGAAGGCACGGCTGAAGAGAAAGGTCTTGAGACCGGCCTTGAAGGAGGAAAGGGAGGAGGCGGCGAAGGCACTGGGGGATAGAGTTCCAGAGCCTAGGGGCTGAGAGGCTGAAGGCCCGGCCACCGATGGTAGGGCGGTTGGGGCGGGGGATGCGGAGCAGACCGGAGCCGGAGGAACGGAGGGTACGGGCAGGTAGGGAGGGGGATAGTAGGTTGGAGAGGTAGGAGGGAGCAAGGCCGTGAATGGCCTTGTAGGTGAGGATGAGGATCTTGGCCTCTGGGGGATGGGGAGCCAGTGGAGGCGAGCGAGGGTGAGGGCGAGGGTGAGGGTGAGGGTGGGAGTGATGTGGTCGCGGTGTCTGGTGCGGGACAGTATACGAGCTGCAGAGTTCTGAATGACCTGCAGTGTGGAGGGAGGGCCGGGAAGGCCGGCGAGGAGAGAGTTCCCATAGTCCAGCCTTGAGGTGATAAAGGCGTGGACCAGAGTTTCAGCCGCGTGACGGGTGAGGTAGTGCCGTAGTCTGGCGACATTCCGGAGGTGATGGAAGGCGGTGCCAGTTGTGGTGCGGATATGAGGGAGAAAGGACAGCTCAGGGTCGAACAGAACCCCGAGGTTCCTGACTGGCTTTGAGAGGTGGAGAGTGCGGCCTTGGATGCTGATGTTGTCAGCGATTAGAGTTGAGGTACTGATCAGCCACGATCTAATAGAATGGTGAAACAGGCTTGAGGGGCTGAATGGCCTCCTCCTGTTCCTACGAACGCGATGCTTAATTCTGCCCTGTCTGTAACGTGTAGAGACAGTGGCTGAGTCCGTTGCTGAGCCAATATGTTATTTGTGCGCAAATGAGAGAAACCAGTAACCGGGCGAGTGTTTCTGTTCCTCCTCCAGGTGTCTTGTTCTTCTCTGCTCCTCGGGCACAAGGACGTGGACTCGGAGAGCTGTACATGGAAAACAGACGAAGAAGGAGACATGGTAAGGAGGGTGTTTGTTAGCGGTATAGGGGTGCAGCATCCAAAGAAGCCTTCTCCCCGTTTATATCCCCCCTCCCAACTCTCCACCTAGCTCGGGGTCAGACTCCGCCGCTGTCAAGTGCTCTGGGACCCTACCCTGCGTGACGGGCGCTATTAAATGCAAGTTATTGCTGTCGTACCATGGAAATATATGACACCGTGTTTGTTCCCTGATTTTTTTTCTGTCGCCGTTTGCTCCTCCACAAGAAGCCATCCCTCCTAATGCCAAACCCCTCCCTGCCCTTTGCCCCCACACCTCGAATCCCGTTCCTCTGTAATAGTCCCTCAAAAAAAAAGATTTGGTCGCCCAGTTGGCTGGCGTGCATCTCCCACAAAATATACAGCCACTCCGCTTTACAATATATCCTGCAAAGCGCTTTGAGAGGTCTCGAAGACGTGATAAGGCTCCGTATCAAATGCGAGGATTATTATTATTCTCTATTATTATATGAATGTTTTGGTGCTATTGTGCGTCTCCTTCACTCGAAGCAAAAAAGCTGCTGAAGTGTAATTGTGGGGTGTGTTTTGAGGACTCTCCCTCGCAGCCCACCCCGAGCCTGGCCGGACGACGCAGGCGTTTGACGGAGGAGGATCCCGACGAGCGGCGCAGGAGGTTTCTGGAGCGAAACCGAGCTGCAGCCTCCCGCTGCCGTCAGAAGAGGAAAGTCTGGGTCCTGTCGCTGGAGAAGAAAGCCGAGGAGCTCACACACATGAACGTGCAATTGCAGGTAGGGGCCACGGCTGCCTTCGGCGATCGTCTGATGATAATAATAATTATTTGATCACTCAATCCACCACTGTTCGTGAGACGCCGCTGTGCGCAATTGGCTGCCGCGTTTCGCTCACAAAATATACAGTCGCACCACTTTACACTGTGTAATGTGAAGCGCTTTGAAACGTCTCAAAGACGTGGTAAGGAGCTCTATCAAAATGAAGACGTGACCACATTTTTTTCTTCATTGGAGGCTTTATTACCCCGGGAAAAGCCATTCGCCAAACACTAACAACCGGGTTCCTACTCACTGCTGGGTAAACAGAGCTGTTTGGGGTAAGGAAACCTGCCTAAGGTTTCACCTAAGATCCCCAGCAATTTGCCCTGACCTTGGTGCAGTCCTGACGGGGAGAATTCCTCCTCCCAACACTTCCCTGTGGCCGTCCGGCGACCATTTTATATCATTTATATTAAAATAAAATGCAACATCCTGCACTGAGGGGACTTATCACGTGACTGACTGCGGATTCGCCAGGTTAGGCTGGAAGCCTGGTCGGTGACTGATAGCCAGGTGAACTGAGGCCTTTTGCTGCAGTGAAATAAGAGCGCGGAGGGGGGAATGAGCTGCGTAATTGGTTCTGGAAGGTAGAGAAGCAAATGGCTTTCAGCTGGGAGGGAGTTACAGCTTCCTGAGGAACTGCACGCTTCTGCCTTTCAAACCTGTATGACTAAGGAAAGGTTAAATGCGAACACTTTGTGTGCAGACAAGCTGCGGAGGGGTTTGGAGGGTGGTGAGGGCATCCTACTTACTGCTCTGGGACCCTACCAAGCGTGAGGGGCTCTATATAAATGCAAGTTGTTGTTGTTGAGATCATAAGAATTTGCTGGCGAAAGAAGACCAAGGTCTATCCAGTTCGCCTTCCAGCATCCTGGCAGTCACTTGCACAGGTCGTGTCCTAAACTATATATTGCTACGAATCCAGGGATATTATTTCCTAGCAGACACCCATCTAATTTGGTCTCGAAAAGAATCAACATTTTCTGCTTCCACCGTTTGCGTGTCTGTCTGTCTGTCTCCCTGGTCTGTCTGTGAAGCGCTTTGAGATGTCTCGAAGACATCATGAGGCGCTATATCAAATGCAAGGATTATTATTATTATTATATGATAAGAGGGAGCCTGTTCCATACGTTTACTACTCACTCACGGAATGAAGTAGTGTTTCGGTAGATTTATTCTGAATGTAGCAAACACAGGGAGAGAGAGATACAGACAGAGAGAGATAGAGAGAGGGGGGGTAGACAGAGAGAGACACAGAGAGAAAGAGAGAGAGAGAGACACAGAGAGAGAGACAGAGAGAGAGAGAGAGAGAGAGACAGGGAGGTTTGCCTCTGATTCTCCTCTGCTCCTCACCCATGAATTCCAAGTTAATTAAAATAACGCTAAGTGTCTCCGTAAGGTGCACAGACCCATTCTGATTTCCATTTGCAATCGAGTGACAGCTCCCCCGAGCTGCCGTGGGGGCCGGGGAGGGAAGCGAATGTGGCAAGCGGCTGCCTGAGACCATCCCTCATCCGCGCACTTGCTGTCTCAGCACGGGCGTGCGCGCAGGCTGGGCAGCCGGGGCATTCTTAATTGATGAGGCTCTGGTGTGACTAATCGCCTCCCCGAAAATGCGGAATAATTGCTTCTTTGACATTCACTTTTCAGGAAGCAGCATAATGCAGCACATCATTCATTCAGATTTACAGCCAGCTGACACTTTCCTCCGATGTGTGAAAAGCAGAGTGGAATTAAAGGACTCCCGGCACATTGTGTGTGTGTGTGTGTGAGTGAGGGAGAGAGTATGTGCGCGTGCTTTTGAGCGAGGGAGTGGGTGTGGGTGTCAGGGAGAGAGAGTGTGCGCGTGCTTGTGAGCGAAGGAGTGTGTCAGGGAGAGAGAGAGAGTGCACGTGCTTGTGAGCGAAGGAGTGGGTGTGTGTGTCGGAGAGAGAGAGTGTGCGCATGCTTGTGAGCGAGGGAGTGTGTGGGTGTGTGTGTCAGGGAGAGAGAGAGTGCGCGTGCTTGTGAGCGAGGGAGTGTGTGGGTGTGTGTGTCGGAGAGAGAGAGTGTGCGCATGCTTGTGAGCGAGGGAGTGTGTGTGGGTGTGTGTGTCAGGGAGAGAGTGTGTGCGCGTGCTTGTGAGCGAGGGAGTGTGTGGGTGTGTGTGTGAGGGAGAGACTGTGTGTGAGTAAAATTTTAAGTGGGATTGTAAAAAGGAGCAATACTTTTGGGACTCACTGAGACAGTAGAATAAGAGGGCGCAGGGTTAGAGTTGCTAAGGCAACTTCACACAGACACCAGGAAGGTTTTCTTACCCAGAGGTAAAGTGTGGTTGAGGTCGGGAAACTGGGAGCTCATTTGAAAAAGTGAGTCCCTTAGTATAGTGGTTAGAGCACTTGCCCTCCATCCCCCAGTGCCTTCGCCGCTTCCTCCCTTTCCTCCTTCAAGGCCGGTCTCAAGACCTTTCTCTTCAACCTCTCGACTCTCTGCCCCCTCCTCGCTCCCTCCCTTCCCTCACCCTGACCATTTCCCCCCTCCTCGCTCCCTCCCTCCCTCCCCTCACGCTGACCATTTCCCCCCAATGCTCGGGTCCCGACCCAACTGTCCAGTGCCTTGGGACGTCCTCCCGACGTGAAAGGCGCTCTATAAATGCAATCTTGTTGTTGTTGTTGTTGTTGCCTCAAAAGCGAGAGGATCTGGGTTTGATTCCCGGGCAGGGCGAAATCTTACTTCAAACGCCTCTACTTCCCTACCGGTAAGTAGGAACCCGGTTGTTAGTCGATTGGTGGATCGATCGCTTTCCACGGGTAATAAGCCCACCAAAAAAGCAGAAAATGCGGTCCCTCAATCTACGGCTGTTTGTGAGACACTCCAGTGGCTGTTTGGCTGCCGGGTTTCACCCACAAAATACACAGTCACTCCACTTTACAATGTGTTCTGTGAAGCGCTTTGAGACGTCTCAACAACGTGATGAGGCGCTGTATCAAATGCAGGGATTACTGTCGTTATAAAAGCAACTTGAGGCTGTGTTGGGAGCCGGGGATTCTGGAAAAATGAGATTAAATGGTCTCCTTCATCCAAACCAATCCTGTGTCCTTTTATCAATCAAATTCCAACCAGATGGAAGGTGGGGAGCGACGGGTGGGGGTAGGGGAGGGAGTGAGGTGGGGGGAGTCAAGAGCCCTGATCTCTCCTAGTCCCTGCACCAGGTTTACATTGCAATCGCTCGCTGTTGAGAAGAGAGATTTGCGTGCCTGTTGTGGAGATCTCTCCCGTAAACGACAGTCTCTTCACCTAATGGTAAAGAAGAAGGGAGTTTCTCTCTCTACCCCGGTGTCCTGGCCAACAATCACCCGAATAAAAAAAAATCGGTCACTCTTCTCCACGACTGTTTGTGGGGACACTGCTGTGCGCAACTGGTTGCCGCGCTTCGCCCACAAAATATTCAGTCAATCCAGTTTTACAGTGAAGCGCTCCGAGACATCTCGACAATGTGAGCAGGCTCAATATCAAATGCAAGGATGCTGATTAATATTAATATCATCTCTGCTCTCGCTTCCTCCCTTGGCCGTGCTGATTTTTTAATAGAGAAAGAAAATTAAATTGCTAGTAATGAACGTAGCTTCTGCAGGCGCCCGGTTACCTTGGGAAGTTAATAAGCTGCCTCCCTCTATTAATATATTAATGCAAATAGACCATCCGTCTTGCACTGGGGAGGGTTTCAATTTCACCTGGAGCTGTTAATGGCGACTTTATGTGGCCTTCCGGCTACTTGCTGGGCTGCGGCTTCAACCAAACAACGGAATAAAAAGTGAAATATCTTCTGGTTGGTAATTAGCGCACATTAGGAGCTGTTTCAGGCCGTTAAAGTCTTCGGTCTTGAACGGAACGAGTTGCCGGTTTCCTGCCCCCACACCCCACCCCCCCTCTCCCACCCCACCTCCACCTCGCTCACCCGCTCGCTGTACACTCATGACATTGACCTAATGAAAAATGCTGAACTCCTTAATATGCAGTGTCTATGAACAATGTCTCGGGGTCAGGAGTTGTGGGTTCGAGCCCCGCGACAGGGGACCTTGAGCCCACAGTCCAGGTCGACGTTCCAACCCAGTGTGGGGCGAGGGGAAGGCTGCATTGTGGAAGGTGCCATCTTTTGGATGAGACATTAAAAACTGTATCTGTTCAGTTGGACGTTAAATGTTTTGCCATTGGAAAGAGAACAGAGTCTCACCTGGAGGATGGCACCTCAAGAAGCACAACGTTCTCCGTCCCCCAGTACCTCACTGGAGCGACAGGCTAGACCATGAGCTCAAAGTCCTTGAGGTTGGGGGGGGTTGGAGGGACTTGAAAAAATAATAATAAGAAATTGGTCACTCAATCCACGACTGTTTGTGGGGACGCTGCTGTGCGCCTTTGGCTGCCCCGTTTCGCCCACAAAATATGCAGTCACTCCCACCTTACAGCATATTCCGTGAAGCGCTTTGAGACGTCTCGAAGACGTGATAAGTCGTTGTGTCATATGCAAGGATTATTATTATTATTAACCTCCTGACCTGGAGTAAAGCGTGCTCCTGGCTGAGCCAGGCTGAGAGAGACAGAGTTGGTCATGTTTCTCAGCGTGTGTGTTGCTGGCGAGTGATGGTGGGCGGGTGGGTGGGTGGGTGTCGGTGGGTGGGGGATGGAAATACGGGGAGTGGGATTGTAATGAGTCTCTCTCCGTCCTCTGCAGAACGAGGTGACAATCTTGCGGAATGAAGTGGCCCAGCTGAAGCAGCTCCTGCTCGCACACAAGGACTGTCCCGTCACGACCCTGCAAAAGAAAACACACGAATACATCAGTAAGTGCACAGCCCTCTCCTCGTCCGGATCAACCTATCCGCTCCCTCCGCTCGGCAGACCCCGGCCTTTTCCACGTCAAGACCCTCCTCAACCGCCCCTTCGGCTACCCTCCTTGCCCTCCACCCTCCCTTATCCCCCCCACCCCGACCCCACCACACCCCCACTCGGGTCCAAGCCCTGACTATCCAGGGCTATACAAATGTCATTTTGTATTGTATTGCGTTCGCTGCAATACACAGCGCCTTTCTCTCATCCTGGGACGACGTCTCAAAGCGCCTTACACAGCTGGCTGGGCATCTGAGAGCCACGGTGGGGGCAGCGGGAGCTGAAGCTGGGGGGTCGGAGATGAGATATTAAACCGTGCTCCCCGTCTGGCTGTTCAGGTGGATGTTAAAGATCCCGCGGCGCTATTCAAAAAGAGAAGAGACTTTCTCTCCTGGCATCCTGGCCAATAAATCCGAAATAAATTAATAGGATTATTCATTATTATTATCGAGGGAAGGGGACAAAAAAGGGGAGCGGAGGTGTGGATAAAACTTAACCTTAATTAATTGTTGATCGAGCAGTTCTTTCGACTGGGAGATGATGAGAACACAGGAGGGAGGGAATTTAAGATTATAACTGGAAAACGGTTTCCCCAGAGTATGGAATGAGTTGCCCAGGGTTGTGGCTGTTGGAGGGATAAGGCTGCGTGGAGGAAAGGCATTGGAGGCAATGGAAAAACAACAGGGAACTGGGATTAGAATAGATAACAACAACTTGTATTTATACAGCACCCCTCATGTGGGGTAGAGTCCCAGAGCACTTGACAGTAGCGGAGCATGATGCGGATTCAGTGACTAGGCACAGTTGAAGAGGAATTTATGGCTTTATAAATAGAGGCATAGAGTATGAGAGTGAGGAAGTTATGTTGAACACTAATTTGATATTAGCTTTAAAAGGGAGTTGGACAGGTACTTAAAAAGGAAGAAATTGCAGGGCTATGGGATAAGAGTGGGGGAATGAGACTAGTTGGTAGGTCTTTCAAAGAGTCGACACAGGGACGATGGGCCGAATGGCCTCTTTCTGTGCTTCAAGGCTCTATACTTCTAAGAAGAAATTTAAGAAGAAATAGATGGTTTCTGTAGAGTTCTCCCTAAATCCTGTGTCTCCCGTTTCTGTCTCTGTTAATTAAGCGCTTTGAGCCGTTTCCCCCCCCCAATGGAAGTGCTAACTGTTGGTGTGTGCTGACTTGGCAATGTGGGATTGGATCGGGTCGAGGGGAATTTTGCTCTGCGTCCAATCTGTGCGCAAACGTGACACGATAGGCTGGGTGGAAAGATCCCCTGAGTAAGAGATTGATTTCTTTGGCTTTGATGTTAACAGTCCTGGGGAAAAAAACGTGTGCTTTTAGTGCCGACTAATGGCAGAAAGCAGCATAGCACCAGCGTGGGGAAACCTTTGCCCTTCAGTTAGTACCTAATAGATAATATAGAGCTGATGTTTTCAGGGCTTGTTAATCCCAATTTAAGTAGAATTTTATCTCCCGTCATAGAATCTCTCCCCCTCCCCACCAATCCACCTTCTTTCGCCTACCCCTCTCCCAGCCAGCTGTATAAAGCGCTTTGAGGAACCCTCCCGATGTGAAAGGTGCTGTGTCACTGGATAACTGATTAGTTGTGTGTTGCATTTGACACAGCGCCTTATCACGTCGTTGAAACGTCTCAAAGCGCTTCTCAGACTACAGCATCGAGTGAAATTGACTGTACATTTGGTGGGGAACGTTAGGATTATGCTGTTGCTTTTAGTAACTGGTTAAAGGTTGGTCAAAGGACAAGCCTTGGTGTGGTGAGAACCCGAAGTTTTTATGATGTAGTTGAGCACCGTGGGACGTCCTCCCGACACGAAAGCCGCGCTGTAAATTTAGATGTGGACGCGCCATTTTTTCCTCAGTGGTCCTTGCGAAGAGAAACCGGCTTCCAAAGGCGGATTGGATGGAATCATTTGCTGCGATTCGAAGACAAACGGGTGGGGTTTCTGGGCCTCCGATAAGGCTGCAGTTTGCGAAAAAAGATTTTCACCAAATCAAAATCAAAAGGGAGCCTCTAATTCCCTTGCACCTCTTATCCAGTCCTGTAGCCTAGTGGTTTGAGCTTTCGCTTCTCAAGTGAGAGGACCTGGGTTCGATTCCCGGGCAGGGCGAAACCTTAGGCAAGCTTCCTCACTCCACGCGCACGCCTGTGTTTACCGAGCAGTAGTTAGTCGTTTCCCGGGGTAATGATCCCTTCAAAAAAATAATAATAATAATTTGCTCGCTCAGTCCACGAGCATTTGTGGGGACGCTGCTGTGCACAATTGGCTGCCGCGTTTCACCCACAAAACACACAGTCACTACACTTTACGGTGTATCCTTGTGAAGCGCTTTGAGACGTCTCGAAGCCGTGATAAGGCGCTGCATCGAATGCGAGGGTTATTATTATTCCCCGGCATCTGGGGCTAAAGCAGCTACCGGCGTGTTCACGTCTTTCCCTCCTTTGCCAACAGCCGACGAGAGCCCGAAGGAAAGCTCCGAAGCCACGGGTTCCCCGGCTCCCGTCATCCAGCACAGCTCGCACGGCGTCGCCACCAACGGCCTGAGCTCCAGGGCCGCAGCCGAGGCCGTGGCCACCTCCGTCCTCACCCAGATGGCCAACCAAAGGACAGAGCTGAACTTGCCTCTCCACCCCCACGTCATCATGTCCACACAGTCCCAGTCTGCCGGCAGATGATGACCAACACTCCCTTCCTTCCTTCCCTCCTCCTCCTCCTCCTCCACCTCCTCCTCCATCTCCTCGTCCTCATCCCAGCACAAAACCGCTTCGAAACAAGAGCTTAGCAGGTTTAAGCCCAATTGCTTGAGGGACTGGGCTGGAGGCTGGTGCCTGTCAGTATCCCCAGGGCCCTCATCATAGGCCCTAGGAGCAAGGTATGGACCTTCGTATCTTCTATATATTATCTCCAAACAAATTCAAAGCCGAACATTTCTCAACGTTGTTCCTTACTAACCAACAGGGGCTCCTTTCTGGGTTGATACAAGACCTGAACTGTGTGGTATTCAATGTTGAAATAGCCTCAGCCACAGACTGTTCCACAGGCCTTATGGTGCTCAGCTGGGATAGGGAGTTTGGCTCAGGTTATATCTCCTCGTCGTGAGAAGCGATCGCTTTACTCTGCAGTGAACCCCTGCGAGTTCTGAATGGGATAGTGTCGAGGGAGCTTTTCCTCTGTATGTAACCCACGTGAAGCTGAGCTGGGAGTGCTGGACAGAGACTGTTAGAGGAAGCTTTACTCTGTATCCAATGCGTGCTGGGTGTATTCGGGGTGGGGGCAGCAGAGGGGTGGTCGTTTACCCCCCAGCGGGTCGGCGAGGCTGCATTCATGCGGTTGCGTTTTGCATTTCAATTGTTCCACTGCAAACCTGTGCTAAACCAAAGATGTGTGCGGTGCAAAACAAATAGAGTTCCTTTGCAGTCTGGAGCATGGTACGTGAGGGCAGCCAGCCTTGTGCCCGTGTCTGTGCCAGCCTGGATCGGGAGACGCCCTGGTTTGTGTAGCAGGTCCCACGACCGAGTGGGGAAACACACGGGTCCAGACTGGCCCTACAGATAGTCAGTTACCGATCTCGTCCACCGCAGTGGTTGGCGATGCGTTGAGCTCAGTGACGTTTGGTGAGGGAGGGTGGACCTGTGGATGAAAAGATCAGAGCGTGCTTGCTCTGATCGCTGTCGAGAGACCCTCAGCTGGGAGATGTGTTTGTGTGTGTGTGGAGGGGAGGGGTGGGGGATGTCCGCTGAGGATGAAAATGGGGGTGCGATGCCCCACAGGTCTTTTCCCCAACTCATACTCACTGTCCAGAGTCACACATAAATCCTGGGTGCTCAGTGAGAGCGTGAGTGCCTTCAGAAGAGGAGAAAGTTACCGGAGGTCTGAGAACCTCCTCATCATCTGAAAGATACAGCCTTTTCCCGTCTACTCCATATTACAATACAATACAAAGTTACATTCGTATAGCGCCTTTCACGTCAGGAGGACATCCCAAGGCGCTGCATTTACAGATTGTTTCGTAAATGTACTTAACGTAAAAACGGGATTACGTGGAGTCCTGCAGCACATTGGTTAGAACGAGAGGACCCAGGTTCGATTCCCGGGCGGACAGGGCAAAACCTTGGGCAAGCTTCCTTACTCCACACACCTCTGTTTTAAGTAGGAACCAGTTGTTAGTCGATTGGCGGATCGCTTTTCGAGGGTGCCAATCCCTTTTTAAAAAAAATGTGGCCACTCAATCCACGGCTGTTTGAGGGGACGCTGCTGCGCGCAACTGGCCGCTGCGTTTCGCCCACAAAATACACGGTCAATTCACTTTACAGTGCATTCCGTGAAGCGCTTTGAGACGCCTCAGCGACGTGATGAGGCGCTGTGTCAAATGCGAGGATTATTTTTATTATAATTACCAAACAAATAGGAGGCTCCAGCATTTCCATGTATTGTTTTGTTACCCATATGTAAATATGAACTAACTCGCGTTACATAGATTAGAAACGTTCCCATTGTTATCCCGCTGAACAGAAGTGAGAGGAGAGACAAACCACTCGGGAAAATCATGAGGGTTCCTGAATCTCAAATTCCCCCCAGTCTCAGCCTGAGAGACCGTTTTGTCTTCAAAAATTTATCGCAATGCAGAATTGGGTCGAATGCTTCACTCCTTTCTGAATTTGGAAGCTGTTTTTTTTTCACCCCTTACAAATTCCTTCCCTCACAAGAAAATTCAGACGGGATTTAAGAATATTCTACATTTCGGCTCTGCACTGCCTTAAAATTTACGATAAATGGTCTTCTATTTTTGGACAGCCGAGTATCTTGAGGGATGGAGAAAGCCATCGCCTTACTTAAGTGTCTCCAAACTTCCACATACGTACAGCGCCATTACATGAAAATTTCCCCATGTCTGGAATGGAATGTGCACACGCGCTCTCTCACTCTCCCTGAAGGAACGCACCCTGATTGCCTAATTCTAGAGAGCGCAGTAAACTCCTGATAACTCGTCACTACCAGGGAAAAGGGCTCAGTGACGAGGCCCCTAACATAGTGGTTAGAGCCCTCGCCTCGCAAGCGAGAGGACCCAGGTTTGATTCCCCCGGTGGGCTGAAACCTTAGGGAAGTTTCCTTGCTCCACACGCCTCTGTTTACCTCGTGGTAAGTAGGAACCTGGTTGTTAGTCGATTGGTGGATCGCTTTCCCGGGGGAAATAATCCCTCTCCCCCCAAAAAAAATTGGTTACTGAATCCCCGACTGTTTGTGGGATGCTGCTGTGCGCAATTGGCTACTCCGTTTCGCCCACAAAATACACAGTCACTTCACAGTATATTCTGCGAAGCGCTTTGAGACGTCTCGAAGACATGTTGAGGCGCTGTATGAAATGCAAGGATAATTATTATTATCGCTAGCAGCAAGTTAGGCATTCGTAGACATGCAGAAATAAATATGTCCGAGATACTGACAGCACGAGGAGTTAAATGGTAGTGACAAGTTAAATCTGTTGTTGAGTTATCAGCAGTTTATTGTATTAGCTGTAGGTTGGCCAAATGATCTCGCAGGCCGAGACCAGGGGGAATTTCAAGGCTCGGTCCGTTGCATAGAAGCTGAGAGCTGCAAGTCTCTGTGAGGTTCACTGTTGTTGAGCTGTGTCCCTGGTTTGGTTGAAGGGCAGCAGAGAGGGGGGGGAGGATGCAAGAAGTCCACCTTCCGTGCGAAGCAGTGGGACATTTTCAAACTTAAATTATTTTTTTTTCTTAAATTTTATACCATCTGCACATTAAAAGAATTAACTTTGCTTTTAACATTAACATTAGACTTATGCACTAACCTCAATGCAAAGCTACATTTTGCACACATCTAGACGTTTTAAAATTGTTCCTGCTGCAAACCTGTGGCGAAAAGGGCTTTTGTGTTTTCTCTCTTTCTATATCTATTATATATATTATATATAAAATATTTTTGTAACTGAAGTTTTGTATATGGAGTTTGATTTCAGATTTTAAAAACGCAAATCACGGTGAATATCTTTATCGACAAAGATCTGACAAAACAAGAACGAACTTGATTTGAAAAGGTTTTGTTAAAAGATCCATAGCTGGCTGTTTGTCTCTCCCCCCCCCCCCCACCCCCCCCACCACCCCCCACAACAATAAAATCATGTTCATCCTTTCTGTCCAGCGCAGGAGGTGAAGTCCTGAAACCACTTGCAAACACAGCGACCTTATAGGCTTGATCGTCGTGTGATGTGAAGCTCAAATACCGGTTTAAACATAGTTTGCTACGTCAAGGTGAAATTTGTGGTGTTTCATAACGCATTCCTTTTGATCGTGTGTCTAGGTGTGTGTGTGTGTGTGTGTGTAGGTCGGGAGATCACTAGATCAGTGTGTGATCAGTAGATCAGGGCATTGAATTTGCAAGCGAGAGGACCCGGGTTTGATTCCCGGGCAGGGTGAAACCCTTGGCAAGTTTCCTTACTTCACACGCCTCTGTTTACCCCACAGTAAGTAGGAACCCATTTGTTAGTCAATTGGCGGATCGCTTTCCGGGGGGTAATAATCCCTCCCAGAAAACAAAACATCAGTCACTCAATCCACGACTGTTTGTGGGACACTGCTGTGCGCAATTGACTGCCGCATTTCGCCCATAAAATACACAGTCAATTCTTGCTGTACAGTATATTCTGTGAAGCGCTTTGAGATGTCTCAACTCCGTGATAATAATAATAATCATTGCATTTGATATAACGTCTTATCACATCTTCTGGGCACCTCAAAGTGCTTCACAGAATATACTGTAAAGTCTATATTTTGTGGGCGAAACGCAGCAGCCAATTTTTTTTTAATTTGATAAGGCGCTACATCAAATGCAAGGATTATTATTATTATTATTTGTTTCCCAATTCCACCCAGTTTGATTTAAGGAAAGAATTATAAAAATGATCACAAGGAACGCGTTCTGTGTGGCTGCAAATTTCACCCCGAGTGTTCTCTTTGTTTGAATATATTTTAACGTTAATATATCGCACGAGAGTCAGGAGATTACAGATAGTCACAAGTGAATTAATAAATTTTCGAGTTGGGAGATTTATTTTTTCTCAGTGCCGGAGAGGGGGAGAACCAAGTGTCTTGGCTTTTCTCTGTGTGTTTGCCACCTGACTGGAATATATATATATTATATATATATAAATGAGTTCTGGGATGTGACATGTAACAGTCGGTTGATCAGTTGCTTCTGTCTATTGTGTGTGTGTTTGTGTGTGTGAAAAATTTCTTATTTCTGGTCTGAAAAGTCAGGCACTCAGTTGTCCTCCACTTCGCTGTTCAGAACAGTGAATAACAGCAGTTGAGCATTTTTCACCCAATCAATAAAATCACTGAGGTGCTCGGATTTCGCCCCACTTTACCATTTGTATTTCACAGCAACAGTGCAAATTAAACCAGTTGATAAACGGCGCTGGTTACACTCCAGCTGAGAGTCTTACACACGTTTCTCCGTGTGGCTGAAATCCAGTCATCGCTCAGTCTTGTCAGTCGGTGTGCTCCTCTAACGTGTTCCTCCTCTACGGCTTTGAGATGTCCTCCTGACATGAAAGGCACTGTATCAAACGTATGGATTTTTTCGGTTGATTCATCCAAATCTTCTCCTGTGGGTCTAACGAGACACATTGTCCCGAGGAATCTCTCAGATTAACTCAGGGACCAGTTCTGGTTTGGAGACCGGAAAATTAAATGATCATTTTGGGGGAGTGGTTAGAGAGCTCACCTCGCAAGCGAGAGGACCTGGGTGCGATTCCCGGCCGGGCAGGGCGAAACCTTAGGCAAGTTTCCTTGCTCCACACACACACACACACGCCGCCGTTTACCAGCAGTAAGTAGGAACCCGGTTGTTAGTCGATTGGCAGATCACTTTCTGGGGTTAATAATTGCTGCAAAAAAAATGGTCACTCAATCCACGGCTGTGTGTGTGTGGGCGACACTGCTGTGCGCGATTGTGCTGCCGCGTTTCGCCCACCAGAGGCACAGTCAGTTCACTTCACAGTATATTCTATGAAGCGCTTCGAGACGTCTCGGCGACGTGATTAAAACGCTCAATCAAATGCAAGGATTATTATTGTTATTCCCACAAAGTGTATTTTGTTCTTATGCGTGCGAGTGTTTCGTTGTGGGCATATTTGGTTGTGTGCGTGGGTGCGCGCGCGTGGGTGTGTGTACGCAGATGTAGAGAGAACTAAGTTCCTGCATCTGTGGCACACTGTAGGTAATAGGTTATAGACTGTAGTATTTTTATTCTCAATGTTCACCAAGTCTCCTTTGAAGCACCAAGCTCCCTGCTGCACCTTAACCTGTGGCCAAATGCAATTCACCTTCGAATCCAGACAATCAGAACAATCCTGAGTATTGTTTCGCAAACGCCAGCGAGCGGCGTGTGAATTCGACCAAGTATCAAGTTTGCGACCATTGTTTTTTTCTTTTGAAGTCAAACATTTAAATCTGTGCTTTAATTTTCGCTCCTTCTCAAAACGTGGCTTATTTTTTGTTTTGCGAAATCGTGAATTTACCGGAGTTGCCTAATAAAACCCTGCACTTTGTTTGTTTGCCATCCGAGAGCTCTTCCTGCTTTGCAGACGCGTGTCGTGAGGCTGATGCAGACGCACAGACATCTTGCCTGCTGCGCTAGACAGGTGCTAGTCAGTCGTTTTGGTAGTGGGGGGGTGGGGGGGTGGTGGTGGGATTCAGCCGGGTGTCTGACACGCACAGAAACCCATCACCATGTTAAGAGTATCCAAGCCAATGCATCCCACCTACACATGGAGTCCCATAGCATCGTGGTTAGCGCCTTCGTAAGCGAGAGGACCCGGGTTCGATTCCTGGCGGGGCAAAACCTTAGGCAAGTTTCCTTACTTCACACACACACGCGCGCCTGTGTTTAAAGCAGTGAGTAGGAACCCGGTTGTCATTCGATTGGCAGATCGCTTTCCGTGGGGAATAATCCCTTTAAACACAAGAAAATGTGGTTACTGAATCCATGACTGTTTGTGGGACACTGCCGTGTGTGCAATTGGCTGCCGCGTTTCGCCCACAAAATACAGCAGTCACTCCACTTTACACTATATTGTGTGAAGCGCTTTTGAGACGTCTCAATGACGTGACGAGGCGCTTATATCAAATGCAAGGATGATTATTATTTATTATACACGGAGATTCCGAGTCCGACACCCGGCTGAGGAAAAAAAAAGTACAGCGTAATTTACTACAAGTATGAAAGAGAGAATAGGTGTATGTGTAACACATTATTGTAGATTTGTTTTGCCAATTTTTTATATATATATATATATAAATGTTTCCAGGGATGGAATGGATTTGTGCGTATGTAAGGTTTGAAAAATATCACGTGTCGGAAACAACGGGATTAACCCTTCGAGCACCAGCGGCATAGTGGTTTGCTGTTCTACATGCGTCATGAGAGCAAAACCGATTTTAATTGTAAAATGATGTAAATTCCTAAAGATGAACTGTAGATTCCGAGTACAAATGTACAGAGCCATCACACACGTTTTTTTTTTCTTCCTGAATTCACAGTATTCTCAGAATAAACTTTTAAAAAAAAAAGCGTTCATCTCTCTCTTTTTTTTTCCTTTTTTAAAACCTCCCGGAACACACGGTCGTTGAAAACCGTAAAAAAAAATAAGACGGCTGATAAAGAGGAGTATTAGCGAACGCGTGTGCGTGTTGGGGTTGGGGAGAAGGGAAGCAAGTAGGAGTCCTGTAGTGTACTCGTTAGCTCACTCGCCTCGCAAGCGAGAGGACCTGGGTTTGATTTCCGGGCCATGTTTCCTTACTCCGCACACACGCCTCTCGTTTCTAGCGGCAAGTAGGAACCCGGTTGTTGGTCGATTTGCGGATCGCTTTCTGGGGGTAATAACACCCTCCAGAAATACATATGCTCACTCAATCCACGACTGTTTTTGGGACACTGCTGCCGCGTTTCGCCCACAAAATATCGTCAATTCACTCGACAGTGTGAAGCGCTTTTGAGACGTCTCGACGATGTGATAAGGCACAATATCAAATGCAAGGATTATTATTGCTATTAACTCGGGCGGCTGACATAAGAGAAATCCACCGGTAGAGAGTTGAGGGGCCGAATGGGCCCGTTTCTGTGCAGTGCTATTCTGGGACAGATGATTGAGGGTCTTCGATGCTGAAGTCTCGGATTTAAGGCTGATGCTCACGGTTACAGGTCTCGTGTGATAACCCCCAGGTTCGAGACCTGTTCCCTGCTGAGTTACTAATTTCAGCTGAAGTACAATTAGGCACTCGCTATTCCTGCGTCAGGGAGGGGAATACATCGGAGGAACACAATCCAGGATCCCTCACTTACCCGAGCCGCAAATGTGAAGACAGAAAATAACTGATGGACAAAGATCACAGCCATAGAAACCTGCATTTATACAGCACCTTTCACACCGAGGACCATCCCAATGCGCTTTTCAGGTCTGGGTTAGGAACTGATTGGGGGGATGGGGAGGACGTTGACCCACAATGTGGTCCTGAGATAGGTCTTGAGATGGACCTTGGAGCAGATTAACAACTGGTTTCTATTGGAATGCTCGTCTCTCGTTCCCTCCGCTCCACCATCGGTGGCCGTGCCTTCAGCCACAACCACCCCCTCCCCACCCGAAATTCTCTCAATCCCTCCGCCTTGGCCCCTCCATCCCTCCCTCCCTCTCTCTCTCCCCTTTCAAATCCCGCCGAAAGACCTTCCTGTCTTGATCGTGCTTAAGGTCATTTCCCTCCTCCCTCTCCCCCGTGGCTCGGTGTCAGACTCCGCCACTGTCGAGCGCTCCTGGACGCTACCTCGCGTGAAGGGGCGCGACATATAAACGCAAGTTGTTGTTGACTTCTCACCAGCAACTGAAAGTGACGAGATCTTCTCACGTTCAGCGTCGCAGCCCACCCTCGGAAATAAAGAATTGCCCCCAAATAAATGCAGACTGACCACATCGGTTCGTTCACCTTTTTGCGGTATTCAATCAGTTTATTTAACCGCCAAAGACATTTTGCTGTTGCGTTCCTCGAGAGGGCAGTACATTGAGTGCAGTCACAATGCAGTAAAACACACACACACGCGCGCACGTACACCCACCCCAGAAGCAGCCAGCGTCAACCCCACAGGAACAAAGCCACGGTTTAACACGGAGGAAGACGGTTATAGTTGCGACGCAGCAGATTTGGGGGAAACTTCATTCCCAGGCAGAATTCTCCCCCCTTTTTCTTTTTGATTTAAGGAAGAATAATCCATCTGTCCTGTTCCTCCACCCACCCACCCACCCACCCACACCCAGATACATACACACACCCCCGCCTTTGGTTCCAGATCTCAGGTATCTGACATGTCCCCACGTACCATAGAGCAAACACCGGAAACTGATCTTTACAAGAAGCGGTCAGCCCAGGCGAGGCAGTCTCTGTTCGCTCATACTCAGTCTGTAGGACACGAGTGCACTTTCACTACACAAAGCACTTTCTCTCTCTCTCTCACTCTTCCTCTCGTCCTGCTTGCCTCTTCCTTTCGTCCTTCGAAAAATAAATCATATTCTCTTAAAAAGTAAAGCAATTTCCTCGCGTATTTGACATCCAAAAACCGACCGCTGGGAGCCAAGGAAAGACAGACGCAGCCCTCGACGGCTAAATGACTGTGAAAGAACCTTGCGATGTCGAGACGCAATAAGTCGACAGAAAAACACAAGTCCTGCGGGTCAGGCGTTGAGAGAAATGGGTGACAAAGATGCACAGAGCATCAGGATTGTCAACGATAAGGACAGAGTTTACAAGACTTAGAAGACTGCGGAATTCTTTGCTGTGATTGGCAATCGATCAATAGAAACCCTGGATGAGCATCTTAGCCCCTTAGTTCCACCCAGTCTCAGCCTGTTTCGGTCCCTGGGTATAAGCAGGAAGAATATTAGGCCTCTGAGCAGCGAAAGCATTAAGGGAACCGTGGCAAGGGCTGAAAGAAGTGGGATTAATTAAAATGAGATGGTTTGGGAAAAACATTAACAGTGATACAGACACGATCTCCAGTGAGGGAGCAGGACATTCTGCCTTGGGAGATTCAGGGGAAATAGACACACAAAGATATACACCAGACACACACACGCGTACACAAAGACTCATACAAAGACACGCATACACACAGACAAAGACACACATGTGCAGACAAAAAGACATAGACACGCACTCACAAAGACACACAGACGAAGACACACACAGATAGACAAAGACACACACACACACACACCAAGGCACCACATACAAAGACACACACACACATATAAAAACAACTACTTGCATTTACATAGCACCCCTTAGGCACGGTAGCATCTCAGATTAACTTAAATCGTAACGCTTAAACACACACACACACACACATGGATCATCTCTCCATGAAGTCACACAAGCAGACCGTTCTTTCCTGACTCGAGTTGAGCCGCAGTTACAAGCAGAATCTCGACTATAATTTCGTATCGAATTTATCGGTGACTTTGCGACACTAAAACTGGCACTCAGTGGCTGATCAGCGGTGGGCGTGCGAGATGCCGATGACCCCCCCCATCCCCATCCCCACCCCCCGAAGCGTTCTCCGTCCCGCACTGCACGGTTCGGGGAGAAACCGGACAGTTCCTGTCCTGTCCTGTGCTGCGCTGCCGGACGGATTCATTCCACCAGGAGCAGATAGTCTTTGACGGACTCGGGCAGGGGGAGCTCCTTCACGGCCGCTGGGAGGTGCCGGATGCCCAGACTGTGCCGGACGCGGTACCTGGTGAGGCTCTTGAGCGAGCCGGGTGTGGAGCAGACGTGGGTCAGCCTCACGCACAGCTCCTGGTCCTTGGTCACCTCCTGCGGCATGGCGCCGGCTTTCCGCAGCTCAAAGTGCCCGACCGCCCGGTGCAGCAGCTCGAAGCAAGCCTCTTCCTTCTCGGTGCCTAGACCCCGGGCCAGCAGGGCCACCAGCCTGGACAGTGGGGTCTGTCCCTTCAGGTTGGTGACCTTGACCTCGGCCCCATACTCCAGCAGCACCCTGACACTGTCCAGGTTGCCCTTCATGGCCGCCCAGCTCACGGGGGTGTCGTTGTTATAGTCCAAGGCGTTGACCCTGGCCCCGTTCTCCAGCAGGGTCCGCACACACTCGTGGTTGTTCTTGAAGGCCGCCCAGTGCAGGGGGGTGTCCATGTTGCCGTCGGGGGCGTTGGGGTCAGCGCCGTACTCTAGCAGGATCTCGACACACGAGGCGTCCTTTTCCGCCGCGTAGTGCAAGGCCGCTCGGTTATAGCCGTCCACAGCGTTGATCTGCCGGCCAACAGAGAGAGCTCAAGGTTCACCACAAACACACAAACACACACACACACACACGAGGCAGCGCGAGGCTTTTGAAGGGTTAATTACCCTCGGGAATGCGATCCGCCAATTGACGAACAACCGGGTTCCTGCTCACTCCTCGGTGTGTGTGGAGCAAGGAAACTTGCCTAATGTTTCGCTCTGCCCGGGAATACCGTGCAGAAGATTCTCCCGCACAGGAGGAGGCCATTCAGCCCCTCAAGCCTGCTCCGCCATTCTATTAGATCACGGGTGACCTGTACCTCAATTCCAAATGTAGACAGATATTTGTTAGGTCGGGGTATTAAGGGATCAGGTTAATTGGAGTTGGGGTACAGATCAGCCAATGATCTAATTGAGTGGCGGAACAGGCTCGAGGGGCTGAATGGCCTCCTCCTGACCCTATATTCCCACAACCTTCTGAACTCAAGAGGTGACGATTGCTACAGCACAAGAGGTTTAGTAAAGGTTTTCCTCTGGACACACCTCGGCTCCTTTCTCTAGTAGCAGCTCCACACAGTCCATGTCGGCCATCATACACGCGCAATGCAGAGGCTTCAGAGTGCCGTGCATACAGTTAATGTCCGCCCCCTGCAGAACAACACAAACAGCAACCATTAATATCGCTCAAGTTACCGTGGGAATCCAACACCGTTTAAACAAACTCAGGGCTTTGAGACGGCCATAGGGCACCTTATCAAATGCAAGGATTATTATTATTATTTATTCCAAGGATAATTGCCAAAAGAACCAGAGGGGAGGAGGGGAGGAGACGTATTTTTTTCCCCCCAGCGAGTCGTTCGGATCTGGAATGCGCTGCCTGAACGGGTGGTGGAAGTAGATTTGATTGTAGCTTTCAAAAGGAATTGGATATGTACTTGAAAAGAAAAACTTTGCGAAGCTTTGGGGTACGAGCGGGGGGAGTGGGCCCAGTTGGTAGCTCTTCCAAAGAGCCAGCATAGGCACGATGGGCCGAATGGCCTCCTTCTGCGCCCTAAGGTTCTATGATTCTATGACTGTCGGGCAAGACACTGGGAGAAACTCCCTTTTTTTTTAATGCCCCATCTCTTTAACGTCCACCTCAACAATCGCAGGGAGGTTTAATAATATCCCTTGTATTCAATCCAGCGTCTTAGCACATCGATGAGACGTCTCAAAGCGCTTCACGGAATATACTGTAATTTTGTGGGACTGTGTATTTTGTGGGCGAAACGCAGCATCCGATTGCGCACAGCAGCGTCCCACAAACAGTCATGGATTGAGTGATCCCATTTTTTTTTAAGGAATTATTATTATTCCCGGAAAAGCCATCCGCTAATCCACTGACAACCGGGTTCCTACTTACTGTTGGGTAAACAGAGGCGTGTCTGTGTGTGGAGTAAGGAAACTTGCCCAATGTTTGGTCCCGCCCGGGAATCGAACCGGGGTCCTCTCGCTTGCGAGGCGAGGGCTCGCACCACTGAACTACGGGACCCCACAAAGGACAGCGCCTCTGACTTCGCAGCGCAAGACTGGAGTGTTGTCAGTCAAACTGAGCTGTGAGCTCGAGCCCTGAGAGTGTGGCTTGAACCTACAATCCTAATAAAAATAATAATAATAATAATAAATTGGTCGCTCAGTCCACGACCGTTTGCGGGACACATTTTCAGGTCTCTGCTCTGAGACGCCGTCCGGCATGGAGGGCGCTATATAAATCCAAGTTGTTGTTGTTGTAGTTGTTGACACTCCTGTGCGCAACTGGATGCCGGTTTCGCCGACAAAATACAGTCGCTACACTTTACAGTGCATCCTGTGAAGCGCTTTGAGACGTCTCGAAGGCGTGATCAGGCGCTACATCAAACGCAAGGATTATTATTATTATTATTATTATTATTATTATTATTATTATTATTATCTTCGTTCACCAGCGAGAGAGAGAGTGAGAGAGTGAGCGAGCGGACGAACGTGGGGGGGTGGGGGAGGTCTGCGTACGAACCCTTCTGATGAGGTCCTCCACGCTGTCGTGCGGGAAGGAGCGGATGGCGATGCTGCGGATGAGCCGCTCGGACAGAGAGTATTTGCTCTGAACGCTCTCCATCACGTACCACACCCTGGAACTCATCCGCTCGGCAGCGCTGTGACCCCCCACAGGGCCCGAGTCACACACACCTCAGAGAGGGATAAACACAACACACGGCCACAGTCAGCACCGCCGGCAATATCCACCTTCGGGTCACGGAGAGAGAGACGCCGGGGACACGGCGAGCCCCGGGCCACTCGCTCCCACCCCCCGGGGCTCTCTCTGCCTCCCCCCCACCCCACCCCACCCCCCGGGGCACTCTCTGCCTCCCCCCCACCCCACCCCATCCCACCCCACCCCCCGGGGCTCTCTCTGTCTCCCCCCCACCCCACCCCCCGGGGCTCTCTCTGTCTCTCCCCCTCCCCACCCCATCCCACTCCCTGGGGCTCTCTCTGTCTCCCCCCCCACCCCACTCCCTGGGGCTCTCTCTGCCTCCCCCCCACCCCACCCCCCGGGGCTCTCTCTGCCTCCCCCCCACCCCACCCCCTGGGCTCTCTCTGCTCCCCCCACCCCAAACCCTGGGGCTCTCTCTGTCTCCCCCACCCCCCAACCCACCCCCGGGGCTCTCTCTGTCTCCCCCCTCCCCACTCCCTGGGGCTCTCTCTGTCTCCCCCCCATCCCACTCCCTGGGGCTCTCTCTGTCTCCACCCCACCCCCCGGGGCTCTCTCTGTCTCCCCCCCTCCCCACTCCCTGGGGCTCTCTCTGTCTCCCCCCATCCCACTCCCTGGGGCTCTCTCTGTCTCCCCCCCACCCCACTCCCTGGGGCTCTCTCTGCCTCCCCCCCACCCCACCCCCCGGGGCTCTCTCTGCCTCCCCCCCACCCCACCCCCTGGGGCTCTCTCTGTCTCCCCCACCCCCACCCCACCCCTTGGGGCTCTCTCTGCCTCCCCTCCACCCCACCCCCTGGGGCTCTCTCTGTCTCCCCCCCACCCCACGCCCTGGGGCTCTCTGTCTCCCCCCACCCCAAACCCTGGGGCTCTCTCTGTCTCCCCCCAACCCACCCCACCCCCTGGGGTCTCTCTGTCTCCCCCCCACCCCAACCCCCGGGGCTCTCTCTGTCTCCCCCCACCCCACCCCCTGGGGGTCTCTCTGTCTCCCCCCACGCCAACCCCCGGGGCTCTCTCTGCCTCCCCCCACCCCAACCCCTAGGGTTCTCTCCCCCTCCCACACCTCATGGGGTCTCTCTCTGCTCTGTCTCCCACCCCCTGGGGCTCTCTCTGTCTCCCGCTCACCCCCTGGGGCTCTCTGTCTCCCCCCCTCCCCACTCCCTGGGGCTCTCTCTGTCTCCCCCCCACCCACTCCCTGGAGCTCTCTCTGTCTCCCCCCACCCCACCGCCTGGGGCTCTCTCTGTCTCCCCCCCACCCCACCCCCCGGGGCTCTCTCTGTGTCCCCCCCACCCCCTGGGGCTCTCTCTGTCTCCCCCCACCCCACCCCCTGGGGCTCTCTCTCTCTCTGTGTCCCTCTCCCCGGGTTCTATCCACAGGAAACACCGAGGCTGTGAGGCGGTCTGGGCCCGGCGGAGCCGCGAGTCCGGGACCCGCGTCAGGACCGCGGCCTCGGGAGCGAAGAGACGCCGGGAGCCGCCTCCAGACACTCACCTTCCCCCAAACACAGGCCCCGGCCCCAAACACAGCCCCAAACACAGGCCCCGGCCCCAAACACAGGCCCCAAACACAGGCCCCAAACACAGGCCCCAAACGCAGGCCCCAAACACAGCCCCCAAACACAGGCCCCGGCCCCAAACACACCCCCAAACACAGGCCCCGGCCCCAAACACACCCTCAAACGCAGGCCCCGGCCCCAAACACACCCTCAAACGCAGGCCCCGGCCCCAAACACACCCCCAAACACAGGCCCCGGCCCCAAACACACCCTCAAACACAGGCCCCGGCCCCAAACATAGGCCTTCCCCAAACACAGGCCCCGGCGACAAACATAGGCCTTCCCCAAACACAGGCCCAAAACACACCCCCTAAACACAGGCCTCGGCCCTAAACACACCCTCTAAACACAGGCCTCCCCCAAACACACCCCCAAACACAAACCCCCCCGTCCAACAAGGTCCAGCTCTTAAACACAATCCTGAAACCCTACAAAGGGGGGGGGAGGGGGAGAGGGGCCGCAACGACCACAACAACTTGCAGTTACACAGCCCCCTCCGCGCAGGGCAGCGTCTCAGAGCTGAACAGTGGCGGAGCTCCGACCCCGAGCCGGAGGGGGGTGGGTGGGGGGCGATGGCCGTAACACGGCCGAAGAGGAAGGGTTTTCAGTCGGGCCTTGAAAGAGGGGACGAGGCGGAGGGGCTGAGGGAGAGCGTTCCAGAATTTCGGGGCGTAGCGGCTGAACGCGCGGCCTCTGACGGTGAGGGCACGAGGGCCGAGCAGGAGGCCGGTCAGCGCCGGTCAGTGCCGCTGATACCGGGTGGTGGGTTGGGGGGGGGGGAGCGAGGAGGCCGGAGAGGGAAGGAGTGGGGGGGGAGGAGGTGCCGGGGAGTGAAGGGGTTTGAACACGAGTGGGAGAGGATCCTGAGGTCGATCCCGTTGGGTGATGGGGAGCCAAGCGGAGCCCGGGCCGGAGCTGGTGAGGTGTGGGGACGGAGTCTGGTCCAGGCGGCGGAGTTCTGAACGAGCTCCTCCACGTCCCCAAGGCCGCGTGTGGGGGGGGCGGGTGGGGGTCGGTGGAGGTGTGGGGCCGGGGGTTCAAACCCACCAAACCTTCTGGTCAGAGAGCCCCGACTGTAAATAATTATTAACAATATGATGATCATAATAATCCTCGCACAGCACCTTATCACGTCGTGTGACGTCTCAAAAGTGTTTCACCTCATGTACTGTGAGGTGAGTTGACTGTATATTTTGTGGTGTATTATATATTATATTATATTCACGGAATCATTGAATCATACAGCACAGAAAGAGGCCATTTGACCCATCGCCTCTGCGCCGGCTCCGAAAGGAGCAATCCAACTCAATCCCACTGCCCCGCTGTCTCTCCATAGCCCTGCAATCCTGTCCTCCCCAAAATAGCATCATAGAATGATATTTTATTATTATATATATATATTATATATATTATATATTATATATCTTGGATATATGCTTTATATCGTGGAGTCCTGTAGCTCAGTGGTGAGAGCACTCGCTTTGCCAGTGAGAGACCTGAGTTCAATTCCAGGCAGAGGGCGAAACCTTGGGCAAGTTTCCTTACTCCACACAGAGCCTAATAATAATCCCTCCAAAACCAAAAACAATAATAAATTGGTCATTTTCAATCCACGACTGTTTGTGGGACATTGCTGTGCGCAATTGGCTGCCGCGTTCGCCCACAAATGTACAGTCAATTCACTTTACAATGTGTTCTGTGAAGCGCTTTGAGACGTCGAGAAGACGTGAAAAGCGCTATATCAAATGCAAAGGATCATTATTATTATATTATTATATCATTTTATTGTTAATATTATATATTATTATATTATTATCAGATTAGATTACTATTGTGTAGCATTATTAGATCATTGTATTGTTTTATTATAATTATATATTATTATATATCATTAGATGATACATCATTGACGCCCTGTGCTGAGGCTGCGGTGTAATTGACCTCCACACCGGAGGCGGCGCTGTGCTGAGACTGCGGTGTAATTGACCTCCACACCGGAGGCGGCGCTGTGCTGAGGCTGTGGTGTAATTGACCTCCACACCGGGGGCGGCGCTGTGCTGTGCTGTGCTGTGTGGGGCTGATCACGGGGTGGAGGCGCGCGCGAGTCAGTCACTCGGCGGGTCCGGGGCTCAGGGGTTCAGGTCGGGTGCGGAGGCGGTGCAGCGATGGGGGGCGGTAGGATGTGGCTGAAGATGGGCTACTCGGGCCTGGGGCTGGTGCTCGGGCTCTCGGCCTTCCTGTGCTGGAGCCTGGCCTTCAGGCAGCCGGGGACCGCGGCCTTCGGGGGCCTGTCAGGTAATCACTGGGGCTTGTACCCCAATAACTGTCAGCTCATCACTGGGGTTTGTACCCCAATAACTGTCAGCTCATCACTGGGGTTTGTACCCCAATAACTGTCAGCTCATCACTGGGGTTTGTACCCCAATAACTGTCAGCTCATCACTGGGGTTTGTACCCCAATAACTGACAGGTAATCACTGGGGTTTGTACCCCAATAACTGTCAGGTAATCACTGGGGTTTGTACCCCAATAACTGATAGGTAATCACTGGGGTTTGTACCCCAATAACTCAGCTCATCACTGGGGTTTATACCCCAATAACTGTCAGGTAATCACTGGGGTTTGTACCCCAATAACTGTCAGGTAATCACTGGGGTTTGTACCCCAATAACTGTCAGGTAATCACTGGGGTTTGTACCCCAATAACTGTCAAGTAATCACTGGGGTTTATACCCCAATAACTGTCAGGTAATCACTGGGGTTTGTACCCCAATAACTGTCAGGTAATCACTGGGGTTTGTACCCCAATAACTGTCAAGTAATCACTGGGGTTTATACCCCAATAACTGTCAAGTAATCACTGGGGTTTATACCCCAATAACTATCAGGTAATAACTGGGATTTATAAAACTGTTTTAAAACAGCTTTTTTAATAAATATTAATAAATGTATAACTGAATTAATTGATTAATAAATATGATTAATAGTAGGGTATATACACTAACAATTTACTATGAATATTAATCTACCTGTCAGGTCATCACACACACACACAGGGTTTATATGCTCACAATTTACTATTAATATTAATAATAATTACCCATTAGGGCCACACACACCCACAGAGGTGTTAAAACTAATAACTCACTACAAATAATAATTATGTATCTCTCAGATAACACCCACCCCCACACACACTTAATTCCTAATAATAAATGATTGGGAAAGAAAGCGTCTTATCATGGCCTCGCGACATCTCAAAGCGCTTCACCGTAGTGACTGTGGATAAGAACTCCGAGCCCCTGCCCTGTACGGAGGGCGCTATATCAACGCAAGTTGTTGTTGCTGTGGGTGTGTTTCGCGGGCGAGCGCGGCGGCGGCTGATTTGTGCCCCAGCAAACAGCCGTGATAAGGCACAGCTGTTTCAAATGCATGAAATCCACGGATTATTATTAACATAGCATCGATAACAGAAATGCCTCAAAGCCCTTCCCATGTAATAGCTGTCAACCCGCCAAGTGACTGGCTGTTTACTTCACTCAGTGAATCACGAGTGAGGACACGGCCTTTGCCTATTGTCTCACTACAAAATCCACAATTAGCGCTCTGTGTCTGTCTGTGTATGTGTGTGTGTGTGTGTGTGTGTGTGTGTGTGGGCCGGAGGGGCCGGAGGGGGGAGGTGGGGGAGTGTAATTACTATGCACGTCAGCCTGGCTCAGTCGGCAATCTCTGGATTGGAAGCTTGTGGATTCAGGCTGACAATTCAACAACAACAACAACAACAACTTGCCCCTCACGCCGCAGAGCGTCCCAGAGCGCTTGACATGGGCGGAGCACGACGCCGAGCTCGCGGGAGGGGGAGGTGACCACAAGCACGATCGAAGAGAAAGGTCTTCAGGCGCGACCTGAAGATGCGGAAGGAGGGGGCAAGGCAGAGGGATAGAGGGAGAGAGTTTTCAGAGTTTCGGGACGTGGTGGCTGAAGGCGCGGCCGCCGACGGCGGAACGGAGGGCACGAGGCATCCAGTCGAGCGGAGGCAGCAGGTAGTGGGTTGGGGAGTAAGCAGGTCAGAGAGATAGAGCGACGCCAAGGTGTGAAGGGATTTGAAGACGAGTGTGAGGATCTTGAAATCGAGAAATTCAGCACAGTATCAGAGGTGCCTTTCTTGCATTTGATGTAGTCAGCGCCTGATCACGTCTCCGAGACATCTCACAGCGGTTCACAGATGATATAGAAACCTAGAAACAGGAGTAGGCCATTCAGCCCCTCGAGCCCCTTCCGCCATTCTATAAGATCATGGCTGATCTGTACCTCAAGAACAACAACAACTTGCATTTATATAGCGCCCTTCACGCTGGGTAGCGTCCCAGAGCCCCTCAAGTACAATTACCTGCCTTTGCCCCGTATCTCTTAATACCCTGACCTAACAAATATCTCTCCACCTCAGTCTTGAAGTTGTGAATGGATTCAGCCATAATCCGCAGCCTTTTGAGGGAGAGAGTTCCAGATTTCCACTCCTCTTCGGGTGAAAAACTGCCTCTTGATTTAACTCCTAAAAGGCTTAGCTGTAATTTTAAGATGGTGTCCCCTTGTTCGGGATTCCAGGTACTGTAATAGACTGTAATATACTGTAACTCTCCCCGCAGGTGTGCTCGCCTTCTGGTGCCTCGTGGCTCACATCATGTATGTGCAAGATTACTGGCGGACGTGGCTCAAAGGCCTGAAATTCTTCCTGTTTATCGGGATCCTCTTCCAAGTGGTGGCAGTGGTGGGATTTATCACATTCCTGGTGTTGGCCGTCACCAAGCAGCAGTGTGAGTGTTTAATACAGCAGCAACAACCTGCATTTTATCCAGTTTTTCCAATACCTGATAGTTTGGGTTATTAATTATTAATAAAACAATAATTAATTGGTCATTTTCAATCCACGACTGTTTGTGGAACTGCTGTGCGCAATTGGCTGCCGCGTTTCGCCACAAATATACGATCAATTCACTTTACAGTCTATCCTGTGAAGCGCTTTGAGACGTCGAGAAGACATGAAAAGCGCTATATCAAATGCAAGGATTATTATTATTAAATATCTTCTTCCTTCTCCCCTCAGTTACTGTGATCTAGATGTCGTCTCCGTCTGCACCAGGCAAAAGTGGACCTTCATTTAAAATACGCATGTTGTACAGAGTGACCTGTCAAATGCAATTTTGAGGGGTTTTGATAAGAGTAGATAGAGAGAAACTGTTTCCTCTGGCAGGCGGGTGAGTCGGTAACCAGAGGACACAGATTTATGACAATTGGCAAAAGAACCAGAGGGGAGACGAGGAGACTTTTTTTTACGCAGCGAGTTGTTACGGTCTGGAACGCACTGCCTGAAAGGGCGGTGGAATTCAATAATAAGCTTTCAAAAGGGAATTGGATAGGGACTTGAAAAGGAAACAATTGTGGGGCTATGGGGTGAGAGGAGGGGCGTGGGACTAGTTGGTAGCTCTTTCAGGCACAATGGGCCGAATGGCCTCCTCCTGTGCTGTAAGATTCTGTTCCATGATTGCTGAAACCCTCAAAGCTGACTTGAGAAGTTGGACCTCATTGCATTATTCTCAGTCACTACCAGAGGGCAGTAGACACTTAAATTGCAGGGACATTGCCAGGGCTCTCACATGTGCAATAATTTTGTTATAACTTATAATAATAATAATAATAATAATAATTTATATTCAGCACCTTGCATGTCAGGGGACTTCTGAAATCTGCTGCCCCGACCATGAGATGAATTGGAATGAAAGTAAATTGTTACTTAGGTCAATTCACTTTACAGCGTATCCTGTGAAGCGCTTTGAGACGTCTTGAAGACGTGATAAGGCGCTGTATCAAATGCAAGAATGATTATTATCATTTATTAATATGTCTCTCTTTCCCTTTCTTTTTTTCAGCGCTGACTGACCCGACCAGCTACTACCTGTCCTGCGTGTGGTGTTTTGTTACGTGGAAGTGGGCGTTCCTTCTCTCTCTCTACTCGCATCGATACAGGAAGGAGTTTGCGGACATCAGTATCCTGAGCGACTTCTGAATCGGGCCTGTGCACACCAGTGTGTCTTTACACGACTGCACACTGACTGGTGACCCGCGCTCACGACTTGGTGGCACGTGCACACTAACAAGTGATTCGTGCGCACTATTTGGTGACTCTCGCACTAATTGACGACACGTGCTCACCACCTGGTGACCCGTGCACATGAATCGGTGAGCCGCGCTCACCAGCGGGCGATGCGTGCACCTAATTGGTGACACGTGCACCCTTCGCTGGTGGCACGCTCTCGCCCCGGGCTAACCGGTCTCTCGCGTGCATACACGCTCGCCGGCGACACGAGTGTACACTTAACCTGGCGTACACGCTTGTAGCCTGCGTGGCACAGTGACCGTGGAGCCGTGTACACACTGGCCAGTGGCTCACTGGTGGAATTAATTAATTAATTAATTAATGTCGTGGTATAACTTATTGTGATGGTGGAGTCGTATTTGTCCTGTGCATCTAGGATTGTGTTTCATCCATGTGTGTGTTTTTTAATCAAAGAGACAAGCTAAGGGGGTCAATTATCACGGGATAGGTAGATAGAAAGAGAGCGGCATCTCTCTCGTGTCTGCGTCTGCTTATTTGCAGCGACAACAATATGTTTTTTTACAGTTAATCACTTTCTAAGGACATCCGGTCAGAGTCCTTGCAGCACAGTCAGAGATCAGCAGCCCCTATTCCTCGCCTTCAGCTGTCCGTATAATATACAGGGATTCACGGCTGTATCGCAGGAAAATTATCTCTCGGATTGCCAGGTGTTTGGCTTATAAGCCCTCTGCTGTCATTAAGAGTCCCCGAGGCCCGAAATTCCATCTCGTCTTAGCCTGCGAGAGCGTTCTGTCTTAAGGTTCAAGGTGGTAGAGAAATAGTAGCAAATTCTTAAATACGGTTTGAGCCGTTTTTCTGCAGTTCTTGAAAAGAAAAGAATCCGAAACTCTGACAAACGCCAGAGACTGTATCCGTTCTTTTCTGTCAGACCTTAGGTTCCTGAAGGCGGAGACTGAGTGGAATTTCGGACTTTTGCCTCTTGAGTTGGTTCAAGCTGAGGAGGTTACACGTGCGCTCGGGACTTGGGATGGAAAAACTCTTCCCAAAGCGGATTGTGTGTCCCAAAACAACAACTTGAGGGAGGGAGACAGATTGAGGTGTTAGCACATCTGTCCTTCCTGCCCCTGCCTCGGACCGTACCAACGTCTCTGCGCAAATCCAGAGTCTAAAGTTATATCCAGAAACCATTTTGTTTGTTCAGGGTCAGCTCCTGTTAACCCTGCAGCCAAAACCCTATCGAGTAGGGTGGTCCTAGCTGGACAAGCAGAGGGAAGAAAGATTGCCAGGCAATGCTATCAATGCGGTTTTAGCTGCTTAGACTCCAGCTAACGCACGGTTTGGGCTCCACACATAGAGAGAGAGAGAGCGCATTCCATTCCAACAATCTAACTGGGATTTCCAGGTGTGAGGTGGGATGCGTGGAATTCTCAGTGTGGTTTGGAGATGATGGGTGTAGACGCCCGGCTGACCAGAAAAAAAAACATTTCACTGCTCACATTTCACTCAAGTCACACTTTGCGATGACTCCACTTACCTTCCAGGAGCGTTATTTCTCCCCTCCCTGCTACCCCACCATCGCCAAGTGGATCTTGTGAGCAATCAATTGGGAATCACGCCCCCTATGTGTTCCTTGCTGCTCTTGCGATAAATAGGTGTGTAACTGCAGCCAAAGCAGACAGCCCTGACCTGCCCTGTTCTGAGCTACGTTCGACGTCACTGAGTTCTGGCGAAGACCTGTAGCTAAACTCTGGTCTCCCAGAGCAGAACTTATCCAATATCACAGTGTACAACATCTTGAGTTCATGTAGTCCTCTTTGGACATCCGAGCAGCTTGAAGGGCGCTATATAAATGCAAGTTGTTGTAGTTTGTGATGACGTTATGTGTCATTTTGTGCTTCCATTAATCTTGAGTATTACATTACGTGTTAAGCAATGAACTTCCTAATATTGTTCCAATGCTGCTTATTTTCTTGCATGCTTAACAGTGCATTCTGTTTGAGACTTGCTGTGATTACGCTCTCAAACCCATTGTCTCCCCTCATCTCCCCACCACCCACACACACACGAACACACACACAAGATTCACTTCACACTGGCTTTGTCCATAAGAACATAAGAATTTGCTGGCGAAAGAAGACCGAGGTCCATCTAGTTCGTATTTCCACCGTCCTGGCAGTCGCTTGACATGTCGTGTCCCAAGCGATATACTGTATCCCCCCCAGGTATTATTTTCTAGCAGAAATCTTATCTAATTTGTTCCTAAAGCATGATCAAGTCCTTATATTTTTTTCCGAAAAGTGCATTTAGTTTTATTATTTTGACGTTTCTTTTATCAATTGCAAACTTGGGACGTGGGGAAAACACTGAAACATAGGATTCGATTGAAGGTGCACAGACACAGATATAGTGATTTGTTCTGTCTAGAACACACAAGGGGAGAAATGTCACCTGGCTCAAGATTTACTCTTATTATTAATATTAATATGGATTTATTCTGTTATTTTTAGGGGTAATGATCCCTTCAAAAATAATGATTTGGTCACTTAACCCATTTGTGGGACGCTGCTGTTATTAATATTAATTTATGTTATTAGTATAACAATATAATATTGTCTCTCCCAGGGGTTGGGGTTTTAGAATGCAGGAATTCTAAGTGTCTTGCTTTCTATCTTCCCCACACAAATATAATAGTAACAGTAGGAATCCTTGCATTTTTNAAAAAATATATACTATCAATATGCAGTTTTCGCCCACAGAAACACACAGCCAATTCACTTCACGGTATATTCTGTGAAGCGGTTTGACAAGTCTCACGCAATAAGGCGCTATATCAAATGCAAGAATTATTATTGCTATTATTATTATTATTCCCCAACAGCACACAGCCCTCTGCCCTCCCCAGCCCCAGCTTTGTGGTCATGGACCTGCACTTTAGTTCCACGTTGAGGCTTCCTGTTACAGCCCTTCTTAAACACGAGTCTATAAACCCTTGTTTTCTGGTCAACTACACAGTTATTGCCCTGTGATCTTTTCCCAGGGATCAGTCACCTTGGCACAAATAATTCATTGCATTATTATTATTAAGTCTCCCGATACACCTATCACTTTGTGGGTCATTTTGAGTGAAAGACTTTCACCTGTTGGGGGGGGAGGAGAAACTGGAAGAGGGAGGTAAGAAGGAAGCGAGTGAAGAAAACCTGATCACACACACACACCTCACAAACATCTGTTCCCCTCAGTCTTTTTTTTCATTTTAATACGTTGACTGTGAATCATCAGAACACAAAGAACGTAAGAATTTTCTGGAGAAAGAAGACTGAGGTCCATTTAGTTCGCTTTCCACCATCCTGACTTGATAGGTCATGTCCCAAACTGTATACTGTATCCCCGCGATATTATTTTCCGGCAGAAATCTTATCTAATGTGTTCTTGAAACAAACAACGCTTTCTGCTTCCACCGTCTGCCTCCCTCGGGAGACTGTTGCATAAGTTTACGACTCGCTCGCTGAAGTAAAGGATGTTTTACTTTGTGCCAACAGCACTTATTATTATAATTGTAATTTTTACAGGATGTACACCATGGGAACGGGACACAACAGGTTTTCTACAGAGACCCCAACGTGCTGTACATCTCCCTGCATCGCTACGATGACGGGAACTTCTTCCCAGGCAGTGGGTCTGCGGATGAGGTGAGCTGGAAGGAAAATCTCGTAACGGGTTGACTCGGTTTCGCCCTCGAAAATTACAGTCACTACACTTTGCAGTATATCCTGTGAAGCACTTTGAGACGTCTCGAAGACGTGATGAGGCGCTGCATCAAATGCGAGGATTATTATTATTATTATATTATAAAACCCCCTTGTTTTACTGCGTCTTATCATATCGTCCCAGGGAGTTGCTGTCAAGTGTAGTGACTGTGTATATTTGTTGGGTGACTCTAGACTGTGAGGTTAATTGACCCCCCCCCAACTGTAATGGGGAGGGTGGTCCGAGCTGGACAAGCAGCAGGAAAGCTTTGCCGTACAGTGCTCTCAATGGCCGAGTTATGCGTGGGTTTAGCTGGTTAGACTCCAGCAGTTACCCCAACGCAGACTCTTGGGCTCTTGCCACCTGCGCCTAATACTCTCTGGAATTAGGTAAGCAGGAGGCGTCCCTCCAGGGAGAGAGAGCGAGAGAGAGAGAGAGAGAGAGAGCGCATTCCATTCCAACAATCTCTCTCTGGGGTGTCCGTGTGTACGTGGGATGTGGGGAATTCTCAGTCGGGTTTGGAGACTCTCGAGCCACGGTGACGGGTTTCCGCGTGTGTCAGACACCCGGTTGGGCAAAAAAAAAAAAAAAAAGTGGTTCTGACTCGCTCACTGCGTTTGGGCTTCAAGTGAAGGCGGTGTGTGAGTGTGAGTTGTTGTTGTTGTTGTTGTGTTCCAGGCTGGGAGTGGTCCTGGGCTCGGGTTTAATGTCAATGTGGCCTGGACCGGAGGCCTCGATCCACCCATGGGAGACGCGGAATATCTGGCGGCTTTTCGGTAAGAGCAACGCTCCCTCTACAGTGTGCGTCCACACTCCCAGGTCAGGGTCAGAGCCCGAGTAAAGCTCCCTCTACACTGTCCATTTGCCTCGCCCCCTCCCTCGCCTCCTTCAAGACCTGCCTCAAGACCATCCTCTTCGATCGGGTCCTCACCCTCCTACTCCTGCCCTCCCCGCCCTCCATCCCCCCTCCTGATGCCAAGCCCCCCCCCCCGGGCTCGGGTCAAGCCCCTGACTGCCCAGCACCTTGCGACGTCCTCACGACCTGAAAGGTAATGTGTTGTTGTTGTGACTGATTTCCTGTAGCTGGTGGAAGTCGAAACAGACTCACACCCACACGCACAGCGGAGGAGACTTTATTGAGGAGAGAGAGAGAGAGAGAGGGGGGGGGGTGGTGCGGGTGGTGGTGGGGGGTGGGGGGGGAATTGTTCAGAAATAAACAATGATCGCTGATGAAAACCAGCTGCCTGTCTCGGGGCGAACCCCTGATGTGATGTCCAGATCTGGAAACCAACCAAATTGGAAGCAGAAGCCAAAATACTGCAGATGCCGGAAATCTGAAATGGAAACAGAAGTGACTGGGAACGCTCCGCAGGTCAGGCAGCGTCTATGGAGAGAGAGAGAGAGAGAGAGAGAGAGAGGGAGAGTGAGTTCACTTTTCCGCCATTTCTGATGAAAAGTCATGGAGCCTGAGAGGTTAACTCACTTTCCTCCCTCTCCCTCTCTCTCCCTCGATGCTGCCCTGACCCGCTGAGCCACATTAAATGCAGGAATTAATTCATTAACAATCCTCGCATTCGATAGCGCTCCTGATCACGTCCGTCGAGAGACGTTTCGAAGCGCTTCACCGAATATGTTGGAGAGCAGAGGGGCTGTGTGTATTTTGTGGGCGAAAGGCGGCAGACAGCGGTGTCTCCCCTGCCCCCCCCCCCCACACACACACATACATACACACACGTGTCTCAGTGCAAAGGGAAGGGAATGTTCATCTCATCGCTGAGCGTCGCAATGAGAGCGAAACTACTTCCTTTCATCCGATACAGCGCTTAAACAGTCTGTGTCTGTCTCTCCCTCTCTCTTCTCTCCCTCGGTTTCTCCATCAACCCCTCTCCATCTGCCTATATCTCGCCCTCTGTCTCTCTCTCTCTCCGTCTGTCTCTCCCTCTGTCTCTCCGTCTGTCTCTCCCTCTGCCTGTCTCCCTATATCTCTGCCTCTGGCTCTCTCTGTCTCTCTCTCTCTCTCTCTCTCTGTCTCTCTCCCTCTGTCTCTCTCTCCGTGTCTCAGTCTCGCCGCCCACACGGTCTCTTCTCTCGATTGCAGGACGGTGGTGATGCCGATCGCCACGGAGTTTGCTCCGGATGTGGTCCTGGTCTCCTCGGGGTTCGACGCGGTGGAGGGGCACCCGCCGCAGCTGGGGGGCTACAAGGTTTCGGCCAAATGTGAGTAACAAAAGTCCCACAAATCCAACTGCTGGGAGTCTAGCCAGCAGACAGCCGGCCTTTGAGAGCGCTGTCTGGCTGAGCTTTCCCGCTGCTTGTCCAGCCAGGACCACCCTCCCCGTTGGGGTGTTAACAGGAGCTGAGTGGGTTGACCCCCTGCCCCCAGCACCTCTGAGGATGTGCCGCTCCCCCCCAGCCCCTGCACTTGTGGGAGCTCGGTTTGACGTCTCACCTTAAGCCTCTGGTAACCCAACGGGATATTGTGTGGCCGCAGGTTTTGGACACTTGACGCGGCAGCTGATGTCCCTGGCGGGGGGTCGGGTGGCCATGGCCCTGGAGGGTGGACACGACTTGACCTCCATCTGCGATGCCTCGGAGGCCTGTGTGTCAGCGCTGCTCGGGAAAGAGGTAAGAGAGACCCTCCCCCCACCACCCCTCACCCCCACGAACCATCACCTCACTCTCACTCCCCTCTGCGGGTCTGACACACAGCAAATGTATACTTCAGCCGCAAAATATGCAGTCACTACACTTTACAGTATATTCTGTGAAGCGCTTTGAGACGTCTCGAAGACGTAATAAGGCACTGTATCAAATGCGAGGATTATTATCGTTAATACTATTAACTGACACCACTGAGAAAAATAATACAGTGCCTTATCACATCTCCGAGACGTCTCAAAGCGCTTCACAGAATATACTGTAAAGTGTAGTGACTGTATGTTTTGTGGGCAGCCAATTGCACACAAACGGTCGTGGATTGAATGACCAAATTATGACTTATTTATTCATACATTCTTTGGAGGGGATTATTGCCCCGGGAAAGCCAGCCGCCAATCGACTAACAACTGGGGGGGGAGGGAGGGAGAGCGAGGGGAGGGAGAAAGAGGGAGTGGGGGGATGGGGGGAGAGAGCGAGAGAGCGCGGGCGGGCGGGGGGGGGGGGGGTGTAGGGAGGGAGGGAGGGAAGACGCACTTATTTCACAGAACGGCCAGAGCGAGAATGAAATAATACTTAAAAGGCTCTTTAACCCCTTCCTCGCCAGCTGGAAGGTCTCCCGGAACACGTCTTGCAGCAAACGCCAAACGCAAACGCCGTCCAGTCACTGGAGCGAGTCCTCGAGGTGCAGAGTAAGTCCGTCACCGCTCTGCGCTCTGCGCTCTGCGCCGCCGCCCCGGGTGGCGGGCGCTGCGTAAAGTCAAGTTGTCGTCGTCGTCGTCGTCAGGGGATCACGTGATGAGTGCGGAGTCTCAGCCAAAGGCCGACGACACGAAATCGTCAGCGTTTAATTGGAGGTCGAAGGTCATCCTCAGGGTCCCGTTCATGCCATTGCCAACGTCCGATTATTTTGCCAAAGTAGTAATAATAATAATAATCCTCGCGTTTGACACAGGGCCTGATCACGTCTTCAAGACGTCTCAAAGCGCTTCTACAGGATACACTGCAAAAGTGGAGTGACTGGGTATTTTGTGGGCGAAACGCGGCCGCCGATTGCGCACACAGACGTCCCACAAACAGTCGCGGATCGAGCGACCGGATTATTATTATTCTCGAAGGGATTATTACGTTCCCGCACGTTTCCCCCCATCGCGTGTGAGGGCTTTCGCCACCGCGTTTGGCTCCGTAACGACATCCGGGTGTGACGGACGTTATTTCTGAAGCCCGGCGTCCTTATTGCCAACAGCACTGATTATTATTGTAATTGATATTATTATTGTTCTTATTGTCGTTCTTGTTATTATTGCTATTATCGTTGTGACTGTTATGATTATTAATTATATTATAATAACTTGTTACTCTTAATTATTATTCATAAGTTCCAGATTTCCACGACTACGAAAAGGCATCGTGGGATGTTCCTGCGGCGGAGGGAGCAGTGGGTAACTTGTTGTTGTTGTTGTTGTTGCTGTGCAGGTAAATACTGGCCGTGTGTGCAGCGATTTGTCCCCACGGTGGGCTACTCACTGATTGAGGCTCAGAGACACGACAAGGAGGAGGCGGAAACAGTGACGGCGCTCGCTCTGCTGTCCGTCCGCGTCGCACAAGGAGCCGGAGCAGCTCCCGAGAAGAGGTGAGACCTGGCGGCGCCATAATATTAATAGTAGTAATAATAATATTAATAACAATAATATTAACAATGATAATATTACTAATGACCCTTGCGTTTCACATCGAGACGGCTCAAAGCGCTTCACAGGGTACGTTGTAAAGTGTAGTGAACTGTGTATTTTGGGGGCGAAACGCGGCAGCCAATTGCGCACAGCAGCGTCCCCACAGACAGTCAAGGATTGAGCGAGCAAATTGTTTTTTTTTTGGAGGGATTCATTACTCTCAGGAAAGCGATCCACCAACAACCGGGTTCCGACTTACTGCTGGGAAACATAAGGGTGTGTGTGGAGCAGGGAATCTTGCCTAAAGTTTCGCCCTGCCCGGGAATCGAACCCGAGTCCTCTCGCTTGCGAGGCGAACACATTAACCACAACGCCATAGGGCCCGACAATCCCAACAATCCCTTTCTAACCCACTTCTCTTTCCGTGTGTGATTCCCTTTTCCGCAGATCCAACGAGGAACCAATGGAGGAAGAATCTTGCACATAGACAATGGATTTGGTTCCTTCTTCTCCCGCCCATCTCTCTCCCCGTCCAGCCTGCCTTTCTCCCCCACCCCACCAACTCACCACCCACCCCCACCCCCCCCCACCATCACCTCTGCCCCACACACTCAACAAACACTGAATGTCCAGCATCGCTCAGTGATCTGAAGAGGGTTCCTGAGCGAGCACAAGCCTGAGCGAAACAAGACATTCTTCATCGTTTGATCGAGTCCACACTAAGTTCTTTCATCTCCGTCTTCATCCTGAAGTTGACTAAAGTGAATTGTTCCCGGGGGCAAAATATCCTTCTGGGATCCAGCCAGATGGATGGGTGCTTGTACTGAAAAAAAAATTGGGAATCATTCCCAAGGAAGACTGGGACTATCCTTCCACGTCAGAAGATGTGAGGAAGGGTCCCAGCCAGTCCCAGGGATTGACCACGCTCACATTGAACTCTTCGAAGATGATCAGATGTATTTCTAACCACTTTTTTTTCGAGGGGCGTTTGACAAAGACTTTTTGAGCCCCAGTTGGAAATCCAGGGGTTTATTGAACAGCTTAAAAAAAAAGGCTGGTGGATTGACTCGGCTGCAGAAGCTTTCTGGAGCGTTGTTCCTATGCACAATGTGGGAAGACATTCCTCATCATTTTAGTTCTTTGAAGACAATCCGTATAAGTGATCGCGACGTCTTAATGGAGGAAACATTTCAACCAATTCCAAAGCACATGGCACTACCTTGTGGGAATGATCTTCAGTCCCACAAAAGCTGTCTCGAGATATTTTTTTTACTGAGGTGCGCGCGAGTGTATGTGTGTGTGTGGGTGGGTGGGTGGGTGGTTGGATGGGTGGGTGAGGGGTGGGGGGAGGGTCAAGGAGGGTACCAGGAATTGAACGACCAGAACTGAGAAGATGGAAGAGCTTTGTTAGTTGGAAAACAAGGGGACAGTGACCAAATAATCTTATCTGAAAGCCACCAAACTAAACCAAACCAAATGTCAGACTTGGGATTTTTTTTGTACCGATTTTCTCCGTGACCAAGTGACCAAAACCAAACGTGCCTTCAGCTACTTTCGAGACGCTGGCCTCGTCAGCCTCGTCGCAGTTCCCAGGGCCTCTCTGAATCCATTGAGGGGAGACAGACTCACTCATCCCAAAGCCTTCGTTGTAAATAGAGGAAGAGAACTTGTGCCTCACATACACCAAGCAATTGGTGGATTGAATCTTGACGAAAAAAGGGACTATTCAATCATAAAGAGACCAAAAAAAATACATCCCAACCGACCGGGGCGCACATCAGGACACACGCAGGATAATTTATAATCCTCTTGCTATATTCCCAATTTCTTATTGTGAGTAATATTAAAATGTTCTTTCTTTTTTTGGACCAGTTGGCGTCTTGTTGATTGGGAGAAGGGCGCTCCATAAATGCAAGTTCTCGCTGGGGGAGAGGCCCATCAGTCAGCTGCTGGTTAGACCTTAGAAAGATAAGAAACAGGAGGCCATTCAGCCCCTCGAGCCTGTTCTCCCATTCTTTTAGATCAAGGTTGATCTGTACCTCAACTCCAATTGCCAACCCTTAACCCATATCCCTTGATACCCTTAACACGTGGATCAGAACAAGTCCATGACACTGACAGCACGACACGTGAGAGACAGGTAGCCCCAACATTTTATTTTGCAATTCAATACAAAAAAAGTTAATGAAATCACTTCACAGCAGGTTCCACGTGACGTTCTAGCGGGAGCTTTTCCACTGAAAAACCTCAACTCATTGCCTCATACACTGCTTTCGGTTAAGGTTACAAACTCAATAGTTTACGTCAACTTTTGAATCGAACATAGTCAAAGTTCCCTCTTCCCCTCTCCTCGCACCACAAATCATGGGACTACAAAAGCAATGGAAGACAACTAGCGAGGATTGACTCCTCTCTCATCGCCCTGCACGCCACAAACACTTGCTGGCTCTGAGGAAAAGCGAGGTCAGTGTGGATTAATCTGAGGAAGAATTGGGAGTTGGCAGCTTGTCCAGTGAGCCGAAACAGCCTTAATGGATGGGTGACTGTGGTCCTAAACAGACACTGGGTATGCTACTCACTGGGTGTGTGCAGGTTTGGTTGCAGGTTATGTGATTGGGAGGCAACTGGACATCGAGGAGG